>NC_056728.1:690868412-691181166 GCF_019279795.1 Protopterus annectens | reverse complement strand
GATTGTCAAAGTATGGAATGATAATCTCATGGACTTAGGTTTATCCATCGGATTAGGAATGATTTTAATTCCATGGCTAGTGCAAATCTTAGTTTTGTTAACATTTATTAATTTAAATTTTTTTCACAAAAACATTTAGTATGCCTGACTGAAACATTACTTTATTGGTAAACACTCAAAGTATAAAACTGATAATTTCCTTTAAAAGCTCAAACATATACTTTATAGAAGAAAATATGTAATAGTCACAATAAAACAAAAAATACATAGCATAAATAACCCAAGATGGATTTAATTTTATCTTTAAATACCAATGGCTTAAACAATCCTACCAAGAGATCAAAATCTACTTAAATATTTAAAACTGAACAAAGCACAAATTGTCTTCCTTCAAGAAACTAATTTCAAAACAAATGAATTACAAATGTAATCCTAAGGAATATATGATATTGGCACAATCCACTTGTAAGACAAATGACAAAAGGGGTAAGAATTTTATGCAAAACAAATGTGATTAACCCAGAAATCATTTAGAAGTATAAAGATAAAGAAGGCCTTATGGCATTAGTAATAGTTAAATATAATAACAGAACATGGACCCTAGCCAATCTATACTGGTTCCCAGGCACTGGAACAGGAAAGTACAGTTTTGTACCTACCATAAATGTAGATGTTAGAGTGCTAATACAGCTGCAGTCATAACAGATGGGTTATCCTGCCGTCAGGCGGGTCCTCGGTCGGCCGAATTCCAAAGTCTAGGTCTGGCGTCAGTGGTCGTCGCTTCTTCCCTGACGTCAGTGCGGCAGGGGTATAAAAGAACCAGCCGACGCCATCTTCTTCAGTTTTTCTTGCCCCAGATGTCAGGTGCCCCCAGAAGGAAGGCAAAACATAACCTTATGTAATAATGCAATGTAATATAATCAAAAGACAGTAGTTTGCAAGCAAATACACCATAAAAGAACACCCCAATCAGGTTGTATGAGGAGGTGTTTGTCATAAGGCCTGTCCCAAGACGGGATGGAGGGAAGGAAACCTGGACTGCAGCTGTATTAGCACTCGAACATCTACATTTATGGTAGGTACAAAACTGTACTATGTTCATCGTGCATACAGCTGCAGTCATAACAGATGGGTAGAATCCCAAAGCTAAAAAGGGGTGGCAGGCACTAAGTGGAACTAGGAGGAGCAAGGATGCCCTGCAAGACTGCTGTGGCAAAGCCCGCTCTAGATTTAGAGTAAAGTGGAAGGTGATAGTGCTTGGAGAAAGTGTGCACAGAACTCCATGTGGCTGCTTCCAAAATGTCCTTCGTAGGAACCCCCCTGAGGAAAGCTGCAGAGGTAGCTGTGGCCCTTGTGGAGTGAGATCTGATGCTTGTAGGCACAGTTTTTCCATGAAATGAGTAACAAAAGCGTATGCAGTGGGCTATCCATTTTGAAATTGTCTGTTTGGAGATGGCCTTTCCTTGAGCACCTGTAGCATAGGACACAGAGTTGCTCTGATTTTCTGAATGGCTTTGTCCTGTCCAAATAATAACGAAGTTGTCTGCGAATGTCCAAGGAATGTAGTAGTCTTTCCCCTTTGTTTTGTGGGTTAGGATAAAAGGTAGGTAAGTGGAGAGTCTGATTCAAGGCTACACTGGATACTACCTTTGGCATAAAGGAAGGGTTGGTTCGTAAGGAAACGCTGTCCTGATGGAAAATGATGAAAGGTTGCACAGCCACGAGGGCCTGTAGTTCCGAAACCCTGCGTGCTGAGGTGATAGCCAGAAGGAAGGCTCTTTTCCATGACAAATATTGCAGTTCTGTTGAAGCAGCTGGCTCAAATGGAGGCAGGGTCAGTTTTTCTAAAATGAAGTTGAGGTCCCAAGCAGGTACTGGTGGTTTCCTTGGGGGTTTTATATTCTTAGCCCCTCTGAGGAACTGTCTTAAGAGAGGATGAGAGAATAAAGGAGGATCAGTGTTGTATTGTGCAGAAATGGCTGAAGCATGGATCTTGATGAAGGAGAAGGAAAGTCCACTGTAACATCTCAGCTAGGTACTGTAATATTTGAGGTAAATTTAGTACCCAAGGATTCTGGCCCTTTTTCTGATTCCAGGCACAAAACCGTTTCCATTTGGCGGAGTAGGCTTTTCTAGTAGAAGATCTTCTGGCCTCCAAGATGACATCCTGCACCTCCTTGGAGAGGAGGGTCTGTTGGGAAATCAAGGAATCCTCCATGCGGCTAGACTGAGGGTTTTCAGCTGACTGTGAAGAGTTTTGAAGTTGTGCTGGGACAACAGAAGAGGCTCTAGAGGCAGGATCCATGGTGGGGAACGAGTCAGGCTCTTCAGGAGTGGATACCAGTGTTGTCTTGGCCAGTCTGGAGCAATGAGAATCATGTTTGGCCTCTCTGCTCTGGCTTTTAAAAGAACTTTGGGCAGCAGAGGAAGGGGTGTAAAGGCATAGACTTTCAATGTTGTCCAATTGAAAGAAAGTACGTCCACTTTCCAGGCCTGTGGATGATAGGTCCTTGAGCAAAATTTTTTCAGTTGGTAATTTCTGTGGGTAGCAAAGAGATCTATGTCTGGCTGTCCCCATGCCTGAATTATCTTTGCGAAAAAGTACAGTTTTGTACCTACCATAAATGTAGATGTTAGAGTGCTAATACAGCTGCAGTAATCACAGACGGGTTTTCAGCCGTCAGGCGGTCCCTCGGTCGGCCGAATTCCAAAGTCTTGGTCCGGCGTCGGTTGTCGTCGCTTACTCTTCTGACGTCAGTAAGGCCAGAGTATACAAGACACAGCCGACTCCATGTTCTTCAGTCTTTCTTGCCCCAGATGTCAGGTGCCCCCAAAAGGAAGGCAATACATAAATAAGGCTTATCTACATATGCAAGCAATGCAATGTAATGCAAAATCAGTGTAAGCAAGCAAATAAAACATAGCAGGATAACCCATTCAGGTGGTATGAAGAGGTTGTTAGGCCCCATGCCTTTACCAAGTGGGGAAGGAGGGGGGGGGGACCTGTACTGCAGCTGTATTAGCACTCGAACATCTACATTTATGGTAGGTACAAAACTGTACTATGTTCATCGTGCATACAGCTGCAGTAATCACAGATGGGTAGAGTCCCAAAGCTATGCATAGGGTGGTAGGTACTTTGAGGAACTGGGTTGAGCCAGAATGCCCTGCAAAACAGCAGTGGCAAAGCCTGCTCTTGTTCTGGAATATAAGGGTAGGTGGTAGTGTTTTGTGAAGGTATGTACAGAACTCCAAGTGGCTGCCTCCAAAATATCCTTAGTAGGAACGCCTCTGAGGAAGGCTGTAGAGGTGGCTGTGGCCCTGGTGGAGTGAGATCTGATACCAGTAGGGACAGATTTCCCATGATAGGAATAACAAAACCGTATGCAGTGGCCTATCCACTTGGAAATGGTCTGTTTGGTAACTGGTTTCCCTTGAGCCCCTACGGCATAGGACACAAAAAGTTGTTATGATTTCATGAAGGACTTTGTTCTGTCCAAATAATAACGTAGCTGCCTATGGATAAGTGGATATGGAAGTGTGAAGCAGCCTCTCCCCCTTTGTTTTGAGGGTTAGGATAAAAGGTAGGTAGGTGTATGGCTTGATTTAAGGCTACCCTGGATACCACTTTTGGCATAAAAGATGGATTGGTACGAAGGGAAACCCTGTCCTGATGGAAGATAAGGAAGGGCTGCACCGCCATGAGGGCCTGTAGTTCAGAAACCCTACGAGCTGAAGTGATGGCCAGAAGGAAAGCTGTTTTCCAGGACAAATGTTGCAGATCTGTTGAGGCAGCAGGTTCAAAGGGAGGCAATGTTAATTTTTCTAGTATGTAATTAAGGTCCCAGGCTGGTATTGGTTGCTTCCTTGGAGGTCTTATATTCTTAGCCCCTCTGAGGAACCGTCGTAAGAGTGGGTGAGAGAATAAAGGAGGATCCGTTGAATTCTGCAGAAATGGCTGAGGCATGTATTTTTATGGAAGAAAATGAAAGTCCACTGTTCAGCAGTTCAGCTAGGTACTGTAAAACCTGAGGTAAGTTCAATTTTCTAGGGTCCTGGCCTCTTTTCTCATTCCAACAGCAAAACCGCTTCCATTTTGCGGAGTAAGCTTTTCTAGTAGATGGTCTTCTGGCCTCCAAAATGACATCCTGCACCTCCTTGGAGAGTAGGGACTGTTGTGGTGTCAAGGAATTTTCCATGCAGCGAAGTTGAGTGTTTTCAGCTGACTGTGAAGAGTTTTGTAGCTGTTCTGAGTCAGTAGGAGAGGCATTAGAGGCAGGGACCAGGGAGGAGTATGTGTTAGGCTCCTCAGGAGTGGATACCAGTGTTGCCTTGGCCAATCTGGAGCAATCAGTATCATCCTCGGTTTGTCTGTTCTTGCTTTCAAAAGCACCTTCGGCAGAAGGGGCAGAGGTGGGAATGCATAAACTGTCCATGCTGTCCAACTGAATGAAAGGGCGTCCACTTTCCAGGCCTTTGGATGAAAGGTCCTTGAACAAAACTTTTCAGTTGATGGTTCCTGTGGGAGGCAAAAGATCTATGTCTGGCCTCCCCACGCTTGGATTATCTCTGTAAACACCTGAGGATGTAACTTCCATTTGTGTGGATCTGTCATATTTCTGCTTAGAGTGTCTGCCAGTGTGTTTTCCAGTCCTGGCAAGTACTGTGCTTGAAGTTCGATTTGTCTTTCCAGAGCCAAGTTCCAAACAGTCATGGCTAGTCTGCACAAGGGGTATGAATGTGTTCCTCCTTGTTTGTTTATGTACCACATTACTGTGGTGTTGTCTGTTCTTATCAGTAACTGTCCTGGATGCAGGAAGTCCTTGAAAGCTGTAATTGCATTTATTACTGCTAGCATTTCTTTTTGATTGATGTGAAGGTGCTTTTCCTTTTGGGACCATCTGCCCTGAATGCACCTGTCCTTCATGTGCGCCCCACAGGCATAATCTGAGGCGTCTGTGGTTATGACTTGTTTTGCTTGAGGCTTGCAGAATGGAAGGCCTGTGTTTACTTGACATGCTTGGGCCCACCATAGAAATTCCTTTTGCAAACATGGAATTATTGGTATAATTGCTTCCAAACTGTGACTGTGTTGAGACCATAGATTTTTAGGTACCATTGAAGTTTCCTCATATGCAGCTTTGCACATGGGATTAGAAGAATGCAAGATGCCATGAATCCCAGAGCCTGCAGGATTTTCCTTGCAGTAAGCCTGGTACTTTTTGCTAGTGTTTTGAAGTACTGAGATAGTTGCCCTTGTTTTTCTGGCGTAAGATATGCCATCTGGGTGTTTGTGTCCAAGTTGGCACCCAGGAAGGTTATTTTCTGAGATGGTGTTAGTCTTGATTTCTCCTTGTTGATGGTATATCCCAGAGAAAGCAGTAACCGTGTCACATATGCCAGATGTTCCAGTAGTATGCTTGCTGTCCGCTTGGATCAGGCAGTCGTCCAGATAAGGGTAAATTTGTATCCCTTGAAGTCTGCAGTAGGCAATCACTGATGCCAGGCACTTTGTGAATACTCTGGGCAGTAGATAAGCCAAAGGGCAATGCAGAGAATTGATAGTGGATTGAACCTGCAAGAAATCTGAGGTATCTTCTGCAGCTTTGTCTGATTGGGACATGCAGGTATGCCTCCTTGAGGTCCAATGTTACCAGCCAAAACTCCTTGCCCAGCATGGGAAGAAGTTGCTGTAATGTGAGCATCTTGAATTTTGGCACGAGTAGGAATGTGTTTAGGATGGATAAGTCCAAAATAGGTCTCCAGTCGGTTCCTTTTCTTGGTACCAGAAAAAGTCTTGAATAAAAACCTTGACCTTGTTGGTGTGTAGGTACCCTTTGTATAGCTCTCATGTTTAGGAGCTTTGAAATTTGCAGTTGTGCCTCTGCCCTTTGATTTTGTGGCAGGTTTGGCATGCCTCTCATTTTTGGAAGAGTGTGAAATTGAAATTAGTAGCCTCTGTTTATAATGTCCAGTATCCATTTGTCTGTTGTGACAATATGCCAATTGCTTGCAAATAATGCTAGTTTCCCTCCCAAAGGTGCTGTCAGCTGAGACTTGCTTGGCATGGAAATGAGGGAGTCATTGGGTTTGCTTCCTGTATTGTTGTGCACTGTCTTCACCACCTCTTGGTGCTGGAGATTGCCATTGTCTGCCTCTATACGATCCTTGTGATTGCCCTCTGCCCCTTGTGCGTCTGTATCTACCTCTTTGGGGCTTGTCAGTGGCTGGAAAGGACCAGTTTTTGAAGGCCAATTTCTGCTAAAACGTGGTGGTTGGACCTGTAAGAAAGCCTTGACAGTTTGCATAGATTTGGCTTTTCTTCCATTTTCTGTAGTATGTCGTCAGCATTAGTACCAAATAATACATCCTTTTGCAAAGGAGCATCAAGAAGTTTAGCTTGCACATGATCAGGTAAATTTTGTTCCTAAGCCAGGCATGTCTGCGAATGACTGATCCTCTAGCTGCCGCTCTACTGGAAGCCTCTAGGGCATCATAACCACATTGTAAGGTGTGTTTACCCACTTGCTCCGCACTATGCATCATATCCTGAAACTCTTTAAATCTGGTTGTTCAGGTTGAGACATTTTGTTCCTTAATTGTGATAACAGGTACTGTTGATATTTAATCATATGAAACTGACAGTTTAAGGCCCTCATGGCTAGGGTGGCGAGGTATATACCTTTTACCCCACCTTTCTAGAGATCTGGATTCCCTTTCTGCAGGAGTGGATTCTTGGCAGTGGAGGCCTTTAATCCCTTGGGGCCTTGTGAAATGGTTTCAGGGTCAGCATTATGGCCTTTGTAGAGAAATTGGTGAGAGCTGGGTACTCTGTAATACCTATCAGGTTTTACTGGTGCAGGAGGCAGAGAATCAGGGTTAAGGCAAGCCTCCGAATAGACATCATCCAGTACATCCAAAACAGGGGGTATAGCCAGAGGTCTGTGCTGAGGTAACCAAAGAAATTCCCCAAGTCTTTTCTTGGAATCTGAAAAGTCTTGGCCTTCCCAATGGAAGTGTTCCCTCAAAGTGTGCAAGGATTCCCCAAAAGACAAATCCTCAGGAGGGGATACAGAAGGAATGGACTGTTCTGCATCCAAATCCTCAAAAGGGGAGTAAGAGTGTTCCTCTACATCAGAATGTTCTGATAAAATGGATCCCTGATCAGAAGAGGGAGATTCTTCCTCGACTCTGGGTCTCTTGTCAGGAGGGGGCTGAGAACCTCTGATAAGAATAATTAAATCCTCAGCCATTTTAAGCATCTGTTTCTTAGGCATGGGTCCAGGAGAGGGGCCCTGTGCAACAGGCCTCGTGGGATGCCTGGCTGCTTTGGATTTAGTAAAAGCCTTTATTGAAAAAGAAGAGGAGGGCCTAAATACACCATGGGTGGAGGTGGACCTGTCCACATTAGTAGGCTCGACATTAGCAGGGGCTTCGGTTGTAGTCTGGGAAAGGGCCGAGGACCCAGCGGTCTCAGGTAGAGAACACCGCCAAAGGAGTGTCGTCGGTAGTCAGGGACTGCAAAGGCGTCTCGCTGAGAACCGGACCACGTGTAGCCTGTTTTGGCGTGGTGTCGGCGGGGACCACGCGTCTGTCCTTTTCCTTGCGTTTTTTGGACAAAACGGTAGTCGGAGTGTCCGACGACATTTTATAATCAAAAGCTTTACCAAAGTAGTGTTGGGCGACTCCGCCCGGCTTGATAGTGCGTTTATTGAAGGTAGCGCAAAAGTGACAGCCCGAGACGTCGTGGTCTGGGCCCAAACAAGGTATGCAACGGGAATGGAAATCCTTATGCGGTATTTGCTTCCCACAAGAAATACAATTATTAACTTTTTCTGACATCGGTCTGAGGCAAGAAAAGTTTCCCCAACGGGGTACTTAGCCTTAAAGAAGACTTCGGTTCCAATTTTTTCATGATTCAGGAGCTGGCCGACCGGCACTTGCGAACTGCTTCTGCTTCGGGCACCGCGCGGCAAAAAAGACTGAAGAACATGGCGTCGGCTGTGTCTTATATACTCTGGCCTTACTGACGTCAGAAGAGTAAGCGACGACATCCGATGCTGGACCAAGACTTTGGAATTCGGCCGACCGAGGGACCGTCTGACGGCTGAAAACCCATCTGTGATTACTGCAGCTGTATGCACGATGAACATCTTGAGGATGCAACTTCCATTCGTGTGGATCTGTCATATTTCTACTTAGGTTGTCTGCCAGCGTGTTTTCCTTCCCTGGCAGGAATTGTGCTTGAAGTTGGATTTGCAATTCCAGAGCTGTGTTCCAAAGGGACATGGCTAGTCTGCACAGGGGGTATGAATGAGTTCCTCCCTGTTTGTTTATGTACCACATCACTGTGGTGTTGTCTGTCCTTATCAATAGCTGGCCTGGATGCAGTAGGTCTTTGAAGGCCATAATAGCATTTTGTACCGCTAGCATTTCCTTTTGATTGATGTGTAGGTGCTTCTCTTTTTGGGACCATTTGCCCTGAATGCACTGATCTGTCATGTGCACCCCCCTAGGCGTAGTCCGAGGCATCTGTTGTGATGATTTGATTTGCTTGAGGCATGCAGAAGGGGAGACCTGCGTTTCTTTGGCATGCTTGACCCCCCACAGAAATTCCTTTTGAAGACATGGAATGAGTGGTATAATTGTTTCCAAACTGTGGCTGTGTTGAGACCATAAGTTTTTTAGGTACCATTGAAGTTTCCTCATATGCAGCTTTGTACATGGGATCAGTAGGATGCAAGATGCCATGGATCCCAGAGCCTGCAGGACTTTCCTTGCAGTCAGCCTGGTGAAGGTTGCCATTTTGCTGAAGTATTGAGATAGTTGCCCTTGCTTATCTGGGTGTTTGTATTCAAGCTGGCACCCAGGAAAATTGTTTGAGAGGGTATTATTTTTGATTTCTTTTTGTTGACTGTGTATCCCAGAAAGTTCAACAATTTTATTACAAACGCCAGGTGTTTCAGAAGTATGTGCTTGCTGTCCACTTGATCAGGCAGTCGTCCAGATATGGGTAGATTTGTATCCCTTGAAGTCTGCAGAAGGCAATTACTGATGCCAGGCATTTCATAAACACTCTGGGCGCAGTAGATAAGCCAAAGGGCAATGCAGAGAATTGATAATGGGTTGAACCTGCAAGAAATCTGAGGTATCTTCTGCAATCTTGTCTGATAGGGACATGCAGGTATGCCTCCTTGAGGTCCAATGTTACCAGCCAAGACTCCTTGCCCAGCATGGGAAGAAGCTGCTGTAATGTGAGCATCTTGAATTTTGGTACGAGTAAATATGTGTTTAGGATGGATAGGTCCAAAATAGGTCTCCAATCTTTGTCCTTCCTTGGTACCAGGAATAGTCTGGAATAAAAACCTTGACCCTGTTTTTTTGCAGGTACCTCTTGAATAGCTTTCATGTCCATGAGAGCTGAAATTTGTTTTTGTGCCTCTGCCCTTTGATTTTGTGGCAGGTTTGGCATGCCTCTCATTTTTGGAAGGGCGTGAAAGTGGAATCTGTAGCCTCTGTCTATAATGTCCTGGATCCATTTGTCTTTTGTGACAATATGCCAATTTTTTGAAAATAATGCCAGTTTTCCGCCTAAAGGTGCTGCCATTAATGCTTTGCTTGTCATGCAAAGGGGAAAGTCATTGTGTCCACTTTCTGAATGACTGCGATCTATCTTCTCCACCTCTTGGTGTAGGTGCTTGCCAATGTCTGGCTCTAAATGATCCTGGAGATTGCCCTCTACCCCTCGGGCGCCTGTATCTGCCTCTTTGAGGTCTGTCCGTGGCTGGAAAGGACCAATTTTTTGAAGGCCAGTTTCTGCTGAAACGTGGAGGTTGTACCTGTAGGAAATCTTTCACTGTTTGCATTGATCCTGCCTTTTCCTCCATTTTCTTTAGTACCTCCTCAGCTTTAACACCAAACAATACATCTTTTTGAAAAGGTGCATCTAGTAATTTAGCTTTGACATGATCTGGTAAGGTTTGCTCTTTGAGCCAAGCATGTCTACGTATGACAGACCCTGTAACAGCAGCTCTACATGAGGCCTCTAAAGCATCAAAACCACACTGCAAGGTATGTTTACCCACTTGCTCTGCACTATGCAACAAATCCTGCAACTCCTTTAAATCTGGTTGCTCAGGTTGTGTCATTTTGCTTTTCAACTGAGATAACAAAAACTGTTGATACTTTAACATATGGAACTGACGGTTTAATGCCCTCATGGTTAAAGTGGCCAAGGTGTATACCTTTCCCCCCACCATTCTAAAGCTCTGGAATCTCTCTCTGAAGGTAATGGGTTTTTGGCAGTAGAGGCCTTAATTCCCTTGGGACCCTGTGAAATAGTTTCTGGGTCAGCAGCATGACTTTTGTATAGGAATTGGTGTGAATCAGGAACCCGGTAATACCTGTCAGGTTTAACAGGAGCTGGAGGTAAAGAATCTGGGTTGAGGCTGGCTTCTGTGTATACATCATCTAATATATCCAAGACAGGAGGGATAGCCAGAGGCCTGTGCTGAGGAAGCCAGAGAAAATCCCTGAGCCTTTTCCTGGAATCAGAGTACTCTTGGCCTTCCCAGTGAAAGTGTTCCCTCAAGGTATGTAAGGTTTCCCCAAAAGACTAGTCCTCGGGGGGGGGGGGGGGACCGAGGGAATGGACTCCTCAGCATCAGAGTCTTCAAAAAGGGGAATATGAATATTCCTGGTCCTCAGAATGTTCTGAGTTAATACAGGCTTGATCTGAGAAAGGGTAGTCTTCCCCCAATCTGGGCCTTCTGTCCGAAGGGGGTTGAGAACCCCTGATAACAGTAATCAAATCTTCAGCCATTTTGAGCATCTGTTTTTTAGGCATAGGGCCTTGAGAGGGGCTCTGTGGACCTTGTCTTTTAGTTTTCATGGCTGCTTTAGATTTTGTGAAAGACTTAATGGAAAAGGAGGAAGGCCTGAAAACACCTTGAGAGGTGGCAGGCCTGTCTAAACTTGAGTTTCCCCGCCAAGAGTGGCGTCTGTATCTGTAGTCGGAGTGGGGGCCGAGGAGCCTGCGACCTCGGGCACAGAAGACACCGCTAAACAAGAGTCATCGGTACTGGGGCTGCGTAGGCAGCTCGCTGAGAACCAGAGCACCGGTAGTCGGCTTTAGCGTGGTGTCGGTAGAAGCCGCGGACCTCGTATGTCGGTCCTTATCTTTGCGTCTTTTACTCAAAACTGGAGTCGGAGTATCCGATGACATAATGTAATTAAATTTTTTACCAAAATAGTGTTGGGCAAACTCCGCCCGACGCTTAATAGTGCATTTGTTGATTCTAGCACAAAAATGGCAGGCCGAGACGTTGTGGTCTGGGCCTAAGCAAGGAATACAGAAAGAATGGAAATCCTTATGCAGTATTTGCTTCCCACATGAAATGCAATTATTAACTTTGTCTGACATCGGTCTGAAGCAAGAAAAGTTTCCCCAACGGGGTACTTAGCTTTCAAGAAGACTTCGGCTGAAATATTTTCATAAATCTCAGGAGCTGGCTGACCGGCACTTGCGAACTGCTTCTGCTTCGGGCACCGCGCGGCAAGAAAGACTGAAGATGGCGTCGGCTGGATCTTTTATACCCCTGCCGCACTAACGTCAGGGAAGAAGCGACAACAACCGACGCCGGACCTAGACTTTGGAATTCGGCCGACCGAGGAACCGCCTGACGGCAGGATAACCCATCTGTTATGACTGCAGCTGTATGCACGATGAACATCTGTTAAACACTTGGATTTCATTTCCAATAATTATAAAGGCAACTTAATATTAGGAGGAGATTTTAACTGTATATTTGATATTTCTGAAACTGCATCGCTGCATACATCTGCTTTATCAAGCTTTAACAACTGGGTAGAATCATTTCTTCTTGTAGATCCTTTCAAAATTTAAAGACGACAAACCTTTGTTGTTTTCCCATCAAGATCACAGATTTGGTACCCAAACTAGAATATATAAAATATCTGCTGCTCATTACTTACACTCTAAAATCATTAGTTTCTCAATCACTCCCTGCCCCTTTTCAGACCACAATTCATTAATACTAAAACTTCAAAATGGGTACAAAATATTAAATCTTTAACTCCTGAATTCCAGCATATGCAACTAAAATTTAAGAGAGTTCAAACCCGGATTATCTGAATTACAGTTCTTAGATATTACACCACAGAGATAAATAAAATGATATGGGACTCGTTAAAAGCTTACATATATAATACCGTAACTTGGTATATTAAAAAAACGAGCATGGGATTCTGAATGATTAGATCTACAATCCAAACTTCTGTCAATAAAAGCTGAAAAAAAACAATCATTTGGAGATGAAAAGAGAAAAACTTCACGGCTATAGGTGACAGTCATAATGCCTATATAAATCACTAAATGGAACATTTCCAAAAAAAGAAAATATACATATCAATTAAAATCTATATGAAAAATGTTCTAATAAGAAAACAGCAAAATTAAAACTAGATCTGCAAGCACCCATATCTTACAAAGAAATTACAAATACAATAAAAGACGGTAAAAGTAATAAAGCTCCAGGGATAGATGGCATAATTATGGAAATATATAAACCTTTTCCTTCAAAGATACTATCCTTCTTCCATAAAACTCTATTAGAAATTCAGTCACAATACCACCCTCTTGGAGATATTCCTTAATCACACCAATCAAGGAAAACAAATCCCCAAACCTATGTACCTCATATAGACCTATATCATTATTAAATGATGACAAGATATTTATGACAATATTAACAGAATGAAAATACCACTATCCAAATTAATAAATAATGATCAAACTGGATTTATATATCAGACACACACGACAATATTAATAGGATAATTTCTTTTATAGATCATGTTAAAGAAAATGAAGAAACCCTCATAATTGGCTTAGATATACAGAAAGCCTTTGATTCCCTAAATCGGTACTATTTATTCAAAATCGTAATGCTATTTGAATTTCCTGCATACTTTGTTCATCTCCTAAAGAATACACACATAATTTAGTGTAGGTCAAGTTAGGTCCTTTTACCTCTGAATCTATACATACAACAAAAGGCACTAAACAAGGATGTCCCATGTCACCGATTCCATTTGCTCTGGCTATTGAAATATTGGCAGATTCAATTTGTAAATAAAAATCAAAGGGATAGGTGTTTATGAACAATGTGATTCTAAAGTAATGTCATTTGCTGATGACACATTACTAACATTATCCAATACAAAAAAGAGACTGAAGAATTAGATGCATTAATTGACAAATTTCACATGACTTCAGGACTGCATTTCAATACAATCAAAATTTTTATTTTTAAATAAAAAAAAGAACTGCAGACTAAGGGGGATCACATAAGGAAACAAGAATATACCTTAAAATATCTAGGAAATGAGTTATGCTTGGTCTCAAACTACAATATCAACACAATTAAAATCTCTGTGGAAAAATGGAACAAAATAATATTAACATTTGAAGATTACAGTTAATAAAAATGGTTTTACCGCCCAAGATCCTATACATAGCCTTGGCAGTACAACTGTTACCAGAAAGGAATATACTTAAATAAATTCATGCCTAATAAAATTTTTGTTTCCCAAAAGAAACAGAATAGCTTTAATACATCATATCAGACAATGGAAACAGGGAGGATTAAACTTTCCTGATACAGAAAACATATATATAAAAGCAACAATCTCAGACTGGATAAACCCAAATTACTCTGCAAATTGGAAAAAATTCATAACTGTAACATCAATAAATGAATTTGATTTACAAACAAAAGAATTCAAACAGATAAAAACAATTTGCCATGGCACATATTATGTATTAGTATGCAATATGACATAAAGTACAGTTTTGTACCTACCATAAATGTAGATGTTCGAGGATTCCCTTGCTGCAGTCCTGACAATTGGGTATAGTCCGCGTCCCAGTCGGCCCGAATACCAGAGTATAAGGCTGACGTCGGTCATGGCGCCTTAGACTGACGTCAGTACGTCAGGGTACTAATGCGCATGACCGACGTCATTTCCTCAGTCTTTTCTTGCCCCAGATGTCAGAAGACCCAAAAGACAAGTCCCAAAACAACCTGCACCAAAAACATGTACAATATATACAGCAATATATATACAAAAATGTAAGCATGTAAACTCACCTACACAACCACCCTGAAACACAGAGGGAAGGAGGGAGGGAATTGGACTGCAGCAAGGGAATCCTCGAACATCTACATTTATGGTAGGTACAAAACTGTACTATGTTCTTCGCCTTCCCTTGCTGCAGTCCTGACAATTGGGTAGAATCCCAAAGCAGAGGTAAGGGAGGCTGGCAAATTATAAAGTAGCAGGAGCTGACAACATGCCTTGTAAAACAGCTGTGGCAAAACCAGCTCTAGTCTTAGAGTATATAGGCAGGTGATAATGCCTAGAGAAAGTATGCACTGAACTCCAAGTAGCTGCCTCCAGAATATCCTTAGTTGCCACCCCTTAGAAATGCTGTTGAAGTGGCAGTAGCCCTAGTGGAATGAAGCCTAATCCCAGCTGGAACCTCTTTGCCATGATGGGAATAACAAAATGCAATGCAAAAGCCAATCCACCTAGAAATAGTTTGTTTTGACACAGGCTTGCCCTGTGAACTTAAAGCAAAAGAAACAAGTAACTGCTGAGACTGCCTAAAATCTTTAGTCCTGCTCAAATAATAACGCAATTGCCTGTGTACATCTAAAGTGTGCAAAATCTTTTCCCCTTTATTTTGAGGATCTGCAAAAAGTAGGCAAATGAATAGTTTGGTTTAAAGCCACACTAGAAACCACCTTAGGCATAAAGGAAGGATTAGTACGTAATGATACCCTGTCCTTATGGAAAATCAAAAGGGGCTCCACTGCCATAAGGGCCTGCAACTCAGACACCCTTCTTGCAGAAGTAATAGCTAACAGAAAAGCAGTCTTCCATGACAAATATTTCAATTCAGCAGTAGCTGCAGGCTCAAAAGGTTGTAGAGTAAGTTTTCCAACACAAAATTGAGATCCCAAGCAGGAGTAGGAGCTCTCGTGGGGTCTTATATTCTTTGCCCCTCTAAGAAACTGCTTGAACAAAGGATCGAAAACAAAGGTGGGTCACAATCATAGTGAGCTGAAATTGCTGCAGCATGAATCTTTATGGAAGAGAAAGACAAACCTTTGTCCAATAATTCAGTAAGATATTGAAGAGCCACACTCAAATTAGGCTCTGAAATCTCCAAATTCTTTGCTGCACTCCAAAATAAAAATCTCTTCCATTTTTCTCGACACTCTCCTAGTACTAGGCCTTCTAGCTTCCATAATCACATTTAAAACTTGTTGAGGAAGCTGAGACCTACCATGCTTCAACACAGAATATGCCAAGCTGTGAGATGAAGAGATGGAAGCTTGACATTGAGCAGATGACCGTCCTTCTGAGATAACAGATGAGGAATCAGAGGTAAAGGCCATGGAGGCTTCTTTACAAGACTCCTTAGAAGTGGGTACCAGTGTTGCGAGGCCAATCTGGAGCTATCAAAATCATCCTTGGCCTGTCCTGTCTGACCTTTAGTAATACCTTTGGAAGAAGAGGTAGAGGTGGAAAGGCATAGACATGAAGGTTTTTCCAACTGAAAGACAGAGCATCCACTTTCCAAGCTGTGTGATGAAACCCCTTTGTGCAATACTTTGGCAGCTGGTGGTTTAGTGGAGAAGCGAACAGATCTATGTCTGGAGTTCCCATGACACTGTCAATTTCTGAAATACATGAAGATCCAGTTTCCACTCGTGGGGATCCATGATTTGTCTGCTTAATACATCTGCTAGGGAGTTCTGTGCTCCTGGCAGAAACCTTGCCTGAAGAGTCAGTTGCAGGCTTACCGCAGTCTCCCATAAAATCATTGCTTGCCTGCATAGAGGATAAGAATGTGTTCCCCCTTGCTTGTTGATGTACCACATGACAGTTGTGTTGTCTGTCAGAATCAACACCTGCCCTGGAAGAAGTAACTCCTTGAACGCCATCAATGCAAACTGGACTGCTAACATCTCCTTCATGTTGATATGTAGATGCTGTAGTCTGGCAGGCCACTTGTCTTGTATCCACTTTCCATTTAGATGAGCTCCCCAAGCAGTGTCCGAGGCATCTGTCGTTAAAATCTGACTCGCCTCTGGCCGGGTCACAGAGAGTCCCTTGTTTAGGTGACATTCCTGAGCCCACCACAAGAATTCCTTTTGAAGGCAAGGTATTATTTGAATGACAGTGTCCAAATCTTGGCAGTGCTGTGTCCATACATTTTGAGATACCATTGCAGCTTCCTCATATGCAGTTTGGCATTGGGAAGCACCAGAATACAAGATGCCATGAACCCTAATGCTTGAAGGACTGTCCTTGCAGTCAGCACGGACTGATGAGATAGTTGATGGAAGTAAAGTGACAGACTCTTTTGTTTGTCCGGGGTTAAAAAGGCCATCTGGGCTGCTGTATTCAGTCTCACACCCAGAAAGCACATGTCTTGAGAGGGTACTAGACTGGACTTTATTTCGTTCACAGAATACCCTAGGCATCTTAGCACTGCTATGACATATTCCAGATGCTGTAGAAGGTGTTCCTTTTCTTGAGCCAGAATCAGGCAGTCGTCCAAGTAAGGATAAATTTGAATGCCTTGAAGCCTGAAGTAAGCTATCACTGGAGCCAGAACCTTTGTGAATACTCTGGGCAGTAGATAAGCCAAAGGGCAATGCAGAGAACTGATAATGAAAATCTCCAGTTCGAAACGCAGATACTTTCTGCAACTTAGCCTTATGGGCACATGAAGGTAAGCTTCCTTGAGATCTAAAGTTACCATCCAGTGATCCTTGCCCAGCAGAGGTAACAGTTGCTGTAACGTCAACATCTTGAACTTGGGAATGTCCAGATAAGTGTTGAGGATAGATAAATCCAAAATTGGTCTCCACGTGTTCCCCTTCTTTGGTACTAGGAACAGGCGAGAATAGAATCCAAGCCTTGCTGACACAGGGACTGGCTGAATAGCCCCTATCTGGAGTAACTGAGAAACTTGCTTGTGAGCCTCTTTTCTTTGTGGAGGAGGAACATCTGGCATGCCTTTGAAAGGGGCATTGTGTGGAAATAAAATCTGTACCCGTGATGAATGATATCCAGCACCCATCTGTCTTGAGTGATTAAATCCCAATTTTCTTTGAAAAGAGACAATCTTCCTCCCAAAGGAGCTGCCAGGCGAGTCCACTGGCAGCTGAAAAGGCAGGTCATTGGTTCTGCTTACGAAAGGACTGACCCTGCCCTCACCAGAAGTCTGAGCAGGTGAACTGTCTGATCTAGGCCTAAATGAACCTGGAGCCCTGCCCCTACCACGCCTAGACCTACCCCTAGACTGGGAACCATAAGCAGGATATGTCCACCCCTTAGCAGGCCAATTTCTACTAAACTTGGAGGCTGCACCTGCAAAATCTTTAACAGTCTGCATAGACTTAGCTTTGTCCTCCATTTTCTTTAAAACTGCTTCCACAGGCGGTCCAAACAACACATCAGACTGTAAAGGAGCATCCAAAATCCTGGTCTTAACATGCTCAGCTAAATTCTGATCCTTCAACCATGCATGTCTGCGAAGAACAGAACTAGTAGCAGCCACCCTCGAGGAGGCCTGAACAGCATCAAAACCACACTGCAAAGAATGCTTACCCACTTGTTCAGACACATGAACCAAATCCAGCAATTCTTTACACTCAATACCTTCCGCCAAAGCATCCACCTTAGATTTCAATTGTGAAAGGAGATAATTCTGATATTTCAGCATATGAAATTGACAATTCAAGCCCTCATGGCTAGAGTGGAAGAAGTATATACTTTCTTACCCCACCTATCCAAAGCCCTTGCCTCTTTATCAGAGGGTACAGGATTTTTAACCACAGAAGCTTTAACACCTTTAGGCCCCTGAGAAACAGTTTCTGGGTCCGCCCTGGGACTCTTAAACAAATACTTATGAGCTTGGGCACCCTATAATACCTATCAGGCTTAACAGGAGCAGGAGGCAAGGAATCAGGGTTCAGAGAAGCCTCTGCAAAACATCCTCCACCACATTCAACACAGGAGGAATAGCTAAGGGCCTATGCTGGGGCAAAACAAGAATTCCTAAGCCTTTTCTGGAGTCAGAGTAATCTTGGCCTTCCCATTTAAAGTGCTCCCTCATGGAATGAAGAGTCTCTGAAAATGAAAAATCCTCAGGAGGAGAAGCTGAAGGAGTGGAATCATCCACATCAGAATCAGAATAAGTAGGAAACTCTTGCAAGTCTTCCACAGAAGACTCTGAAGCCTGTGAACACTGTTCAAAACTATCAAACTCCTGTTCCACCCTAGGCCTCTTATCAGGTGGGGCATAGAACCTCTAATCAGAGTAATCAAATCTTCTGCCATTTTAAGCATATGTTTCTTAGGCACAGACCGAAATGCTAGGAGAAGCCCTACAGAAGCTGAACTAGGCCTTCCTCTAAAAGAAGCTTTGGCAACAGAAGGAGAGGCCCTAACTACCTTGGGAAGAGAGGGAAGAACAGTTACCTGAGAAGCCCCTCAGCCTGGCCTACCTCCTGAGAGGGCACATCCTGTAACAGTAAAGTATCTGCCTGAGACTCCATAGAGACTCCTGGCAAAACCTCTGGTTCCCCTGAGCCTTCTAAAGGACCGGTCCGGGACTGCCGGTTCCTCACCCCTAGACTTCACTGTTTTGTCCTTGCGCTTCTTAGATGAAGCAGGCGCGGAGCATCCGGGCATAGTATAATTGCAACGCTTCCCAAACACTAACCTAGCACAATCAAGCCTCCTCTTAATAGTGCTTGTTAAATCTAGCACAAGAGCGACAACCAACAACGTCGTGCTCAGGCCCTAAACAAGGTATACACAATGTATGATAATCCCTATGCGGTATCTGCTTCCCACAAGAAATACAGTTATTCACTTTTTCTGACATCCGGTTAAATACTGAGGCAAGAAAAAACCAAAATGTTCCCCAACGGGGTTACTTAGCCAACTCTGTATTCGGTCTGAAACTCCGGTTTCGGAAAATCTCAGAACGCCAACCTGCACTCGCAAAATTGCTTCTGCATCGGACCATGCGGCAAAAAAGTCTGAGGAAATGACGTCGGTCATGCGCATTAGTACCCTGACGTACTGACGTCAGTCTAAGGCGCCATGACCGACGTCAGCCTTATACTCTGGTATTCGGGCCGACTGGGACGCGGACTATACCCAATTGTCAGGACTGCAGCAAGGGAAGACGAAGAACATCTAAATCCACTAAAACTCGTATGATTAATTACATGACTCATTTAGGAAAATTATTAATGCAAATATAGATTTAAAAATCTGGTTTGATCTTTTAACACCATTTATAGTCACAAAGAACTTTTCACATAAAATACAAAGATAAATTATTAATTCTTGGGAACAGAAAGGATGTTTGTTGGCTCCAATGTATCAAACAACAAAGTTTTAGATATGCAAGTAATAAAAAAACATACAAAATTCCACAACAGGACTGGCTGTCATATTCTCAAGATTTAAGTAGAATAATTAGCAATTCTTCATTTAAAGAAATAGCTACATTTACAAAATACATATATGACTGACTGACATGGGAAACAGTTTTTCAAAACTTTACAAAATATTGATAAAACTATAAAATGCCCAAAACATCATATTGGAAACATAACAAAATACACTCAATACAGTTAAATGAAGCTATTAAAAAAATATCTTATTATCGATAAAAATATACATCTTTTACACAATACTGGAAAGTTTTTAATTGGAAATGCATGCACAGAGCATTCTTAACCCCAAGATAGAATCAGTAAAATTAGCTCTTCCATAAAAGGAATATGATGGAGATGTGAGCAAGTACACAATGCAGACTGGAACCACAGTTTCCTTGCGTCAAAATTAAGCTATTTTAGAATGGTATTAACTTTCTACAAGCTTTAAAGAATCATTTTATTTAACTAAAGCTCTTGTATTATTAAATGTGAACGAAGGTCCTCATTTGAATAGGTCAAACATATACCTAGTATTGACTATACTTGCAATTTCAAGGAAGTGTATAAGAAGTAGATGGAATACAAACACAATACCAACATTGGAAGACTTCTATGGCCTACTGAAGACCACACCATTATTGGAAATTAAAATTAATGAACTAAGAATTTATCCAAAGCCATTTATCAACAACCCTTGGGGAAAAAAGTCTCATCGCTGACTGACACTACACAATACTTGATCAGACACTCTGATAATGGATTGGACATAATTTATACAGTTACTTTGAGTAAGATCTTTTATAGTGTCAGGCTAATCTTCTCTATACCTCACCTCTATTCTCCAACTTAAACAAAACAGATCTTACATCCTGCTATAACCACACTGCCAGATTTGTTACTGACACAGCCTACTGGACACAACGTAAATCGCCTAGGATGGCTTGAACTGCCAAGCCTACTGCAGTTCAACCAGCTAATAGTGGCACATGAAAGTCCTTTACCAACCAGAAAATACACCTGCACTAAAAAACATTATCAGCCTCTACACCAGCACCCGGCCACTGCGATCATCCACTAGACTCCTAGTTCAAACATACAAATCAAACTACTTAGCTGGGAACTCTGCCAACTCTGTTGGAAAAATATGGAACAGACTCCCAGCTGACTTGACCCTCGAACCCTCACTAACAATTCAAAAACAAATTCAAGAAATACTTTAAAACTCATTGGTTAAGTCCTTGCACTAACCCCGACTAGTGACCTCTCCATTTCTTAGGTGCCTTACCTCCAACTAATTTTTGCTGCGGTAGCGTTGTCGCCTCACAATAAGACGTTGTCCTGTTCGATTCCCAGCTAGAGCGTTTTCTGTGTGCAGACATGTGTGAATGGGCGTACCTTCGTTGAAGGTTGTGTGTCAGGGCTGGCAAGTAAAAATCTACTGCCAATCATTAGCAGACCGGAGTTGCGCTGTGGCGACCCCTAACCGGGAAAAGCAGAAAGACACAACTATGTGCTAAATGCTGGTATTGCTTATGACTAATCTGCTTGAAACTAGCATTTACTAAATGTTCAATGTGTATTATTATCTTGGAGCTTTTCTCCCCAGGCCTCCACTGAAAATGGACATGTATCCAGTTGGACTATCCCGGTCAACAAATGTAAAAATAAATAAATAAATAAATGTAAACAGTGTATATAGTTATTTAAGACGTTATGTATAAACACTAAGGAATTCCTTCAAATGTTGTTGTCTTTCGGCATTTCCCATTTAGAGTTCACCACAGTGGAACTCCGGTCCGCTAATGATTGGCAGCAGATTTTCACTCACGCCGAGGTGTCAGCTCGACGTTCAACCTTCAAAGGCACGCCCATTTACGCAAGTCTTTTGAACACCCACCCAACCGTGGGGAGGACATGCAGACTCCACACAGAAGGCACTCCCCGCACTCCAGCAGAGAATCGAACGGGAGAACCTCTTGCTGTGAGGCAACAGCGCTACTGCTACACAAATGTATTTGAAAAATAAAAAAATATTTGAGAAACAAATATTACTCTGTATCTGACAATTATCATGATTGTATTATGTACTGTACTTTACTTATGGAAAACAAAATTAAATATGGAAAACAAAATTAAATATGGAAAACAAAATTAAATATGGAAAAATATTAAAAATCTCGTCCTGCACAATCTCAAGTTTCAATAAGAATGTCCCACTTTGGGAATCTATAAAGATGGCAACCCTAGCTCAGCAAAACTGCAGTGTCACCCATTATTAAGCAGTATTTCTATAAAACTGTTGCAATTATAGAATAGCAGGCTTAGTCAAACTTGAATGGACTGATTTTCTTTCTCAAGGTTTATGATCTCGAAGTGTTAATATGCTGTAATATAACAAGTCAAAGGGTATGCATTACAACAGAAGTGGGAACTGTAGTCAGTTTAAAAAAAACAAAAAAAAAAATCAAACACTTTACAGTTTGCTTGTAAATAAGCAAGCACATCAGCATATTTCTCCAAGATTGAGTATCTTCCTACTGTAAAAAGAGTGGTGAGTAGAACAAGTTTTCTAAACTGTTAAAACAGAACAGTGACTGCAGTGCTAGTTTTTAACCACCTCAGTAGTGTGTGGGAAGGGTCTCTCACTGCTCATAGCTTGACATTACAAAATAATCCCTACAAAAGCCTGAACTTCAGCTACTTTCTTTGGCTGGAGATCTACATTTTTTTCTGGGTTGCTGAAAACAGGGGTACTTGCGTATTATTGCAACCACCTTCCAAACATCTGACGGTTTAACATACACTGTTGACAAACCGCAGTGTACAGGTTGGAGATAAATAAAGTAGCGAAATTTGTACTAACAAACACTGTGAAACAACTGCCACACATTTGTGTGTAAAACAGCTGTGGAAAGACAATGTAATGGCATTCTGGTTCCCCTCAAATCACTGGTGTAAGAACTGGTTTGTCCAACCGCAATAAGCAGCTGTCAAAAAAGGAAGTACAGAAATTTGGAGTAATAAACAAAATGAATGAGAAGTTTACTAGATACATGTGAAAAAGATTAGTAAATAAAAAATGTTAACAAAATTTATGCATCACTGTACTTTATCCATCGCTGACATCGTTTCACAAATGCTGCAGGGTGCATCCCCACTCTGTAATGGAATACAATGCATGCATGACCTCTGAGGCATCCTTTGAAGTGCAAGGATGCACTCAGTATGTTGGCATCACTGACAGTACAGTTCAAAGAAGTTTTACCAAGTCATGTAGGGAAAACCACCATTTCAGAAAAGGTTATAATTGTACATTTTGCGTCAGAAAATATTCATGGGCAGAACAAAATGTAGGATGGCTGTGGAAGCATTAAATGCCATGCTGTCCTACTTAAATCATTAAATGTGTTGGCACAGAACCCCCCCCCCCCACATTTCTTTCATTACTACCCACATTAAAATGTCAAACTGTAAAGGAGGAGAAGTAAACAAAGGAAAGAATCACATTTCACAACATTACGTTAATAAATTTGTCGCCACCTCGACCACATATGTGACCAATACGACTATACCAAGAGCGAGTTGTTTGGAACGTGGTTGCGATAATACGCAAGTACCAAAACAGGTTCTGACAGAATATATAGGATGATAATTTGGGAATGAAATCCAAGCACTCCTATTACAGGAGTGACTGAAACTGCTGTCACAGCATCTCAATCGACTAGAAGACATCACTTCCTTATGTCTGGCATAACTAACATAAAATGATCCTGAAAAAGATTATAGGAAGGGGACAAGAGCGCACTAAAACAAGATCACATTAATGTTTTAGGCCGAATGTTGGCCAATTTGTAGAAAATCAGTATTTATTTAAGCACCTAGTAAGTAGCACACAAGAGATGAAAAGGAAAAAAGTCAAAAGCGGAATTTTCCTTTAAAAAGAAAGCTTTCTCCAAGTGTGCCCCTGCAGGCCGGAACAGTCCTTCCACAGAACATTAGAAGCACTAAAAATCTCTGCTTGTCATAATTCAACAAGTGCTACTTCGTTATTTTCATAATTTACAGAGTCCCTTCATCATTTTGAAAGCTCATCACCTCAAGAAAAGTCTTCTTAACCTACTTGCATGCATTAGCTGTTAAATGAGCCGACCACATTACACACAATAATTATTTTTATTTATTCACCTGTCTACATAGAGCGGATATGAAAAGTGTACACACCCCTGTTAAAATGCCAGGTTTTTTGCAATATAAAATAGGATACCACAATAAATTTCATAACTTTTCCCACCTTTTATGTGACCTATAACCTGTACAATTCAACTGAACAAATCTATTAAGGGAAAAATATATGACAAATAAAAAACGTACAATAAGCTAGTTGCATAAGTGTGCACACCCTTAAATTAATACTTTGTTGAAGCACCTTTTCATTTAATTACAGCATTCAGTCTTCTTGGGTACACACCTGCCATCAATTAAAAAGACTTTGATTAACTCCAAATAAAGTTCAGCTGTCCTTGTATGATTTTCCTGACATTTACTCAGTTGACTGCTACAGCAAAAGCCATGGTTCGCAGACAGATAATGCAAAGGGATCTCACTGTTGAAAGGTTCAGTCAGGAGAAGGGTACAAAAAAAATTTCCACAGCATTGGATATACCATGGAACACAGTGAAGACAGTCATCAAAAAGTGTACAAAAAAAATGGGACAATAGTGGCATTTCAAAGAACTGGAAGTCCCTCCAAAACTGATGAAAAAAGACAAAACAAAAACTGGTCAGGGAGGCTGCCATAAGACATACAGCAAAACTGAAAGAGCTGCAGGAATTTCTGGCAAGTACTGGTCATGTACTACATGTGACAACAATCTCCCGTATTCTCCTTATATCTGGACTAAGGGGTTGGGTTGCAACTGAAGGAGGGCTGTGCACAAGAGAAGCCCTTGCAATCTGACAAATTTGGAGCACTTTTGCAAGGAAGAGTGGGCAAATACTGCCAAGTCAAGATGTGCCATGCTGATAGACTCCTATCCAAGAAGACCAAATGTTGTAATTTAATCTAAAGGTGCTTCAACAAAAGTATTAGTTTAAGTGGTATGCAGACTTACACAACCAGCATATTGTACAGGTTTTTATATCACAAAACCTGGCATTTTAACAGGGCTGTGCACACTTTTTATAGCCACTGTACATCTTACATACAACTGTGTACACGTCTTTGTTGTCCGAGTCCAATTCTTAAAACCATTGCCCAAATCAAAGCTTCTGATCAAATTTTTTTCATCTGCGAGTGCCTTTTAGCTTGGGTCATGACTAAAAAGGGCCCACATACCAATTCACTCATCTGGCTAATAAACGTAACAAGCCAGCCTACACACACACACACACACACACACACACACACACACACACACACACACAGTATTTTATATGCATTACTTAAATTTGTGATGCGACAGACCTGGACTATTTCCTGATTAACATACTGAACTTTCTACTGACATCATAACTTGTACTTACTGCTACTACATGAATTTATGAATGGAAGTAAACTAGATGGGCATAAAACATTCAACTGCATGTGCTATAATTTTCTTTGGGATGTTGGCTGAAGTAATTTCATAAATGGTTAAAAGAAATTTAGAAGCAGACCCAAACTCTTGCTTTCTGATGAAGATCCTGATGTTGTCCATGAAACCCCAACCTTCTGTTGTTGCAGTTGCCATTTAAGCTTATGAATTCTCCTTATCTTGGTTTTCCTCCACTGCCTGGTGAACTGCAGCCCTCTGTACTTCA
Source organism: Protopterus annectens (assembly GCF_019279795.1). Lineage (NCBI taxonomy): Eukaryota > Metazoa > Chordata > Ceratodontiformes > Protopteridae > Protopterus > Protopterus annectens. The sequence continues at coordinate 691,155,811 of NC_056728.1, read as the reverse complement.
TATGGTCCATTCATTACTCCTAACAGTCAGACAGGCACAGTTAAATAAGCCAGCCATCCACGTTTTTTCTATGCAAGCCCTTACACGACTATGGGATGAGGAATGCGCTACCTCCCCAAAACACTGCAAGAACCAATGTGTTCCCATGCATGCACTACGAAGGTTACTGCCACAGAGTGGACTAATTAGGTAAACGAATGCCCTCAAGCTACATCTACATCTGCTGCCCTCCCTTCAAAGGAAATGGGGTTCATTCACATCTTCATTCTGCTCCTCCTCCTCCCCCAAATGCATGTCTATCCTAACATTGCAGCTTCAACAGCTGACCACGGCACTAATTAAGCCTATGTCACCAGAGTTACAGTAAGGCCTTTATCCTCTGCATCAAAATGGCTATTACTTTAGCTTATGAAAGACAGTAAACCATTCACTACATTTATCCTCACTTGCATAAGCTACAATTTTATCATTTCAAATAAAGTACTTAATTGCAAAAAACAATGGATAGTATTTACAGTTTATGTAAACAAATCCTGCTTCCTATAATCTTTTATTAAAAGCCATTCCAATTTTCAAGGAGTGACGAAACAGTTAACGCTCTGTAAATATAATCTGCTCAAATATACCAATTCATACTATACAAGCCTTTTTTTTTATTCAAACTTTTGACTGATCAAGTCCTGCTTGGTCAACGGCCTCTTTTAGGGGAGACCCAAGTTTGTACTTGGGCTGACTACGGGAAATTTGGGAAGGCACTGTTAGAAAAATATGTATTAACATATGTGTGCAATGCTTATTTTAAATAAGGGAAGATTAAAACGTTTTTATTCTATATGCAGCATTAGTTCTATTTGAAACTGAAAACATGCTTATTTGAAATTGTGCTTTCTGACACTGCCAGATGCACTCTGACCTAGTTTGCTAGCACAGCAAAATACATATTTATGCTTTGGAAATGTACTGGAAAGCAAGTGATTTTCTGCTAGGTCAGGAAATTAAATGGAGAATAATAATAATTTCTGTAGATCCATTCATTATGAACAATAAGCTCTGTTCGTGCTAATGAAAAAGTGCACAAGCTGCAAGATAGTTAGATACTATAAACAATGAACTGCTTCAGAAATCTGTACTTGCATTGTGCTTGAATTAGCCATAGCACCTAGACTTGTAACATTACATAGCAAGAAAGTTATAATTGACTGGTGGTAGTCAAGGCCATCCTGTTTACTGAAAAATCTTTTTTAAACTTTGGAGAGTCAGCTAGAAATGGGAGAAACATCTGTAAAGTAACAGAATTGTGAACTGGTGATCTACTACGTCAGTCGTAGTGGGCAATGTCTTGAAAGAAAGGTATAATTGTGACACTTCCTGATTTAGTCAGACAAACTCTGTAACTGCATTTTTTGTCTCCTTGCGCAAGAATAAAGATAAACTGAAACTTATGCTTTTGGTCCTTTGAAGTATTTTTCTTTGACATTTTTTGGTCCTTTGGAGCCGGAAACCCTCGTTCAGCCTGGGATCAGGTGGGCCAGGTGGCATGAAACTGCGCAGGGAAGATACCACATCGGATCTTCTTCATTGAAAGACCTCCGACTGAATTGTCATGCAAAAGAGGCCAGCCACTTTTCTGATCTACGACTGAAGGCGGGGTTCCGTTTGAACAGTGAGTGACCAATCGCTGAGGCTCAGGTAGAGTGAATCTACTTTTTTCCGTTTTAGATCAGGGACTTGATTGTATTTGTTCTGTGAGAATTTTGTTAAAATTCAGGGACAGAAATATTGCTATCTTGTCATAGATCAGGGAAATGGAATAAGTAGGCAGGTAGTCTGAAGAGACTGTAAATACTTGGTGGTACCACATTAAAAACGAAAGGGTTATGTAACATTTTAAAGGTTAAAACAAAATGGGTAATACGTGCACAAAAACGAAAAGACCCCAAAGCCCACCGTTAACCGAAGACGCAAAATATATGCAATCACAGCGCGCCGACAACGTTAGATATTATACTAAATGGGTTAATAAATATGAATTTGATGGGAAACTAGAAAGATCCTCGCTTGTCAAACTTATTAAACAGTTAAAAAACGATTCTAAAGGTCGGGTTAGGAGTTCCTCAGGCACACAGGTGGATTGAGGAAGCAAACCGAAGAGAACAAAAGAATAAAAATTCAAAAGCAATGTTTCTAGACAAAGAGACTAATAACTTAGTTATAGCATCGGCCCCTCTAGTTCCGGTTCCCTTACCAGCTCCCTTACCGGAATATGAAGCAAAACAACAAACTGACCCACCTCCACGATATCCAGTTATTCCTATAAAACCTCTACCGTTTGTTAGAGATCCTAGGTCTTGAACACTTAATTTAAAAGGGGATATTGAATTATATCAAATGAATGGAAATTCACAGGCTATGAGTGAAGAAGAGATATGCCCACTCATAGAAGTACCAAATCCTCAGGCTGGACAAGAAGGGCAGGACCCAACTCTCTTAGTATACAGATTGCGGACACCGGAAGACATCCAGAAAGCCACAGAGGGAATTCCCCATCCAAAAGTTAATTTTAGAAAGTTCTTAGAAGACTTACAGGGCATGAGATTAAGTTATCACTTAAACGGAGAGGAAGTAGAAATAGTAGTCAGACAAATAGTAGGTCCAGATTAGCACATGATCAGTGGCAACTGGAATCCCCGTGACGCTGCACTTAGGCCCCTCCCACATAGCAGCGCAGAACTAGATAACAAGAGTGAAAGGTCTGACAGACCGATGTATCCAACAAGAAAGTGAAACTGCTGATAAAAACATTCTAATAATCTGGCAAAATATCTAACAATCACTGTGGAATGCAGGTACCTGAAGACCAGACACAAGATTCCCCATATGAGCAGCAGTTAAAGAATGCATTTTTGAAAGGTTGTATTGCACCCATAAGTAGTTTTATTACTAAACATATGGTAGGCCATTGAACAAGCAGATTACAATCACTGCTTGAATATGCTAGACATGCTGAAAGGCATTTTAATAACAAAAAGAAAAAGAAAGCCCAAGTATTTGCTGTGGAAGATAGAGAAGTTTATTTAGTACAGTCCGGACAAAAGGGCAAAAAGAATGCCCAGGGAAATAAACAATCTGATCAGCGATCAGAGGACTTTGAAGGGAGAAAGAAAAGAGGTGAGTACTTCAAAATGAGGGAAAAAGGGAAACTTGGCAAGGGATTGCAAGAAAAATAAGAAGGCAGCAGTGGAAGACAAAAATGATGAGGGTGAGGACTGACTATATTAAAGTCAGGAATCACTAGATAGGAATAATAGAGAAAGGACAAATGAGAATGTGATAGAAGGAGCAGAGAATGTGATAATAGAGGAAGCTACTGATAATGAAGAAAACGAAATATCAGACCTAGCCTTACTGAGCTTAGAGCTCTATCTAGCTGACACAAAACCAGAAGTGACACTCCTGGTAGAAGGGAGGGAAGTCAAATTTTTGTGCGATTCAGGGGCATCACGAACCCTGGTACATCCCTCCAAACTACCAGAAAATTCAGAATCACATGACTTTATACTAGTAAAAGCAGCTAATGGACAGCTGTATCAGGAGCCGCTCTCCCATAACATTACAATAACAGATCCTGTTTCAGGATTAACCCAAAAAAGCAAAATTGTTGTTTCTGCAAAATGCCCAGTGAACCTTTTGGGCAGAGATCTTATGCAACTATTAGGCATAGCAGTAGTTCCAACCATGCAGGGTATGGAAGCACAGCGACAAACTAATACTTTTGCAGTGCAAACGGAAGGGGAGACATTTTACTGGTACAGCCAGGACTTGGTTACGACTGGCCCTGGAGCAGTAACTGAAGAGTTAATGAATGTAGCCATCAGTAAGTTCCCCTCCCTTTGTATTGACATACAACACCTGTTGCATTGTACTCTGTATTATTGTAATACACCAGGACCTGACAAAGAACATGAACAAGAATTGTTTAGAAATCATGCAAACAGATTAGTACTGTGTAATTTGTACTGGGACATGAAAGGGAACAGTGTAGTTAGCTGTTCATTACCCCAGGAGTTCTTTTCACTTTACAAATCAAATCTATTACCGCATGTTAGTTTAACTAAAGAAGATGATTTAAAATGGATAGACCAAGGAGAGAAAGGTACAAAATGGGAAAAACAGAATCAGAACGGTCAGAACAGGGAATACAAAGACAGAAACTGAACTGGATAACACAAACACATCCAGCTGTACACCTGCAGTCCAGCAAAGACAGCTGAGAAGCCCTCTTATTAGAAGAGGAAGAAAAAGCTTTGTTAGACATACCAGAAACTCTCTGGTCAACAGGAAAGTCAGACGTAGGCCTTATTCGCACAGCAGGACCAGTTACTATCACGCCAAAATCAGCATTTAGACCACAAAAGAGACAGTACCCCTTGAGAAAAGATGCAGAGGCAGGTATTAAACCAATCATAGCAGCTTTGCTTAAGAAAGGAATACTGGTGGAATCTCCTGATTCGCCATGTAATACACCCTTATTCCCAGTTAAAAAAGCAAACTGAGAATGGCGTATGGTCCAAGATTTACAAGCTGTAAATGACTCAGTAATACCAAGAGCACCTACGGTGCCAAATCCACATACCTTGTTGAATGATTTAAAACCTCAACAGAAGTATTTTTCTGTGGTAGATATTAGCAATGCGTTCTTTTCTATACAGATACACCCTGACAGCCAGTACTGGTTTGTATTTACATTTCAGGGGAAGCGGTATACATATATGCGACTACCACAGGGCTATAGTGAAAGCCCAACGATATTCCCACAAGAAATGGCAAGTAATCTAGCGGGATTTATCCCACCGAGAGGTAGTCAAATTTTACTTAATGTTGATGACAACCTGCTGGCCGCCCCTACCCAGCAAGTTTGTAAGGAAGATACTATAGCATTATTAAAATTCCTAGCAGTTGAAGGACACAAAGTAGCAAAAATAAATTTCAGCTTTGGAGAAAACAAGTGTAATACCTTGGTTATGTAATATCCAAAGATGGCAGAACATTAGATGAGGACAGAAAAGTAGCGATCTTACAAGCACCAAAACCCACAACCAAGAAGGAAATGATGTCCTTCCTGGGTATGACTAATTTTTGTCAAAGCTGGATCCCAAACTATGCTTTGGAATCTGCACCTTTAACCGACCTGATTTTTAAGAAGCCTATGGCAGCATAAGATTTAATACAATGGACACCAGAAGCAGAATTAACTTTCTGCAAACTGAAACAATTGATAGCATCATTAGTTTTAGGATTACCAAATTATCACAAACGTTTTTTCCAAACTGTAGATTGCAAGCAAGGTTATATGACATCAGTATTGACTCAACAGCATGGGGACAAACAACTTCCCATTGCTTATTATTCATCACAACTGGACCCAGTGGCGCGGTCTCTACCCCACTGTGTACAAGCAGTAGTTGCAGCTGCAATGGCAGTGCAGGCTTCAGCCTCAGTAGTGTTATTCCACCCTCTCACATTAAGAGTGCCTCATGCAGTCGCAATCATTTTACTGCAAGAAAAAGTAGCATATCTTTCCCCTGCTAGGCTTCTTTCTTGTATGACTATATTGCTGAGCCAACCTCACATGTCAATTGAGCCAACCTCACATGACAATTGAACGATGTACTACTTTAAATCAGTCTACCTTGCTCCCAACTCCTGTGGATGGCACACCCCACAACTGCCTGCAGGTAATTGAGCAAAAGACACTGCCTAGAAAAGACCTCACAGATATTCCCTTGGATGATGCCGAGGTGACATATTACGTGGATGGCTCATGCAAAAGGAGTCCTACAGGACAGAACCTAACAGGTTATGCAGTAGTTTCTGATACTGAAATTGTAGAAGCGAAACCTCCACCACATAACTTATCTGCACAAGCAGCAGAGTCGATTGCCTTGACACGGGCATGTACCTTAGCAAAGGGTAAAAGCGTAAACATTTTTACAGACAGCCAGTATGCTTTTTCTACTCTACATGTTTTTGCACAACAGGGGAAGAATCGAGGAATGGTGACATCTACTGGCAAACCAATTAACCATGCACAGTTTATTTTAGATTTGTTAGATTCTATTCAGTTGCCTCAGAAAGTAGCTATTTGTAAATGCATAGCTCATACAAAACAACAAGATAGGATTTCAAAAGGCAATGCGAGAGCTGACACAGCTGCAAAGCAAGCAGCCTCAGAAGCATTTCTTTTGAACGAGGAATTACAACCTTCTGAGATTTTAGACTTAGAAATGTTAAAAACAATGCAGACACTTACTACACAAGCTGAAAAACAAAAATGGAAAAGACTAGGAGCAATTCTCAAGGAAGGGCTGTACATCTCCAAAGAGGGAAAACCGATATTATCGTCCAATTTATTTAGATATGCAGCTTTGTTGAGCCATGGGCAGAGCCATGTCTCAACAGGGGGGATGGTACAGTTAGTGAATTGGGTATTCGCTACGTATGGGTTTACAAACTACACTAAAAAATTTTGCCTGTCATGTCACACTTGTAATAAACATCATGCACAAGGGGCATTAAAGCCCAAGCAAGGGAGTTTCCCTACACCACCATATCCATTTCATACTATCTGTATGGATTTCATAGAATTGAGCAAATATGAAAATAAAAAGTACTGCCTTGTCATTATGGATATGTTCGCCAAATGGGTGGAGGCCTTTCAGACTAGTAAATCGGATGCAGCCACTGTTGCAAAGACCCTAGTTAGTTAAAGAAATTATTCCTAGATTTGGCATACCGGAAAGGATCTACAATGACAATGGTACACATTTCATTAACCAAACTATACAACAGTTAAGCCAGTATTTTGGGATTTCTTTAAAACATCACTGTGCATATCACCCTCAATCTGCATGGTTAGTAGAGAGGCACAATGGAGTTTTAAAGAATAAGCTTAAAAAACTCATGGTAGACACACAGAAGAACTGGGTGTATTGTTTGCCCCTGGCACTGTTGAGCATGAGAACTGTTCCAAATGCAAAAGGATTGACACCTTTCGAAAAGATTTTCGGAAGAGCTTATTATATACCTCAGTGGAAACCTCTCATGCCTGCAGACCAGGAAGCATATTGGACACTTGCAGAGTATATGAGGAATATGCTGAATAACAAACATCTTTTACAGTTTAATTCTGTTTCAGATGAAGACCAAACTAAACCATTCGAAGTAGCAGTAGCCCCAGGCACTTGGGTCTGGTTGAAGACCATCAAAAAGAAGAATTGGACGACACCAAAGTGGGAAGGTCCGTATCAAGTAGTGCTGAGCACGCCCACAGCAGTCAAGATTGCGGAACGTTCATCTTGGATTCATTTGACACACTGTAAACTAGTCAAAAACTTAGAACTTGATAAAACTCTTGCCAACATACAGCAGCAGTTAAATGACAAGACCCAGAGATAATAGAAATGCTGAACGACTTCAGCAGTGTATTCAGCAGTGTTGCATAATCATCTTAACTGCATTAGTGACAATGTTCTTTTTGCTGTGTCTTTTGCTGGGGCCTTTCTTTTCTTCAGCCACACCAGCTAGACTGAACAAACGTGATTCAACACTCAGACTGGCATCCGAACTTTAACACTTACCAAGCAATCAAATATGTGTATGCTGAGACTTTTAATATTTCAAATTGTTTGCACAGCTATACCAACAGCATACGGGGGATTATTGATGGCTGCTGTCCCCCTAGGGGTCAATGAGACCTGGGAAAACTTGATTTTTGAGACTACACCTGTAAAATCTAGAGACAAATTTGCATTATTTCTACCGGTTACACAAACAGGAATTGTATGCTTTTTTAAGAATGACACGATTCAAGTAGGTTGGAGCAAATGTAATGTGACGGTTTCTTATAAATGTTATATTAAACCTAAAAATGCTAAAAATACAGAAACGATTTGTGATGCAGATTATGACTCATACTTTTGAGTCCTTGCATAAAACTGTCAGTGATATACAACATAATAATGTTCTTTTAAAGCAACTGTCTATTATAGATAAGAAAATGTTTTATGCAGGGAAGGTGCATATCAATACTAAGGTAGAAAACTTGTTATTTCATATGTGGGAAAAAGGCATACAAATGGTTGCCTGAGAATTGGTCCTGCAGTTGTTTTTTGGGTTACCTGGTCCCGGCCATACGACACACTACAGCTTTGCCTCATGGGAGAATTTGAAACGTCAGAGACGTCGCAAAGAAACCTGAAAATCCAATCAAGAAACTTGAGAATCCGGTGGGACAGATCGTAGCAGGCTGGAGAAACCATAACTCCGTGAAAGACAAAAGTAAACTAGCACACATGGACTTGAGTGACACTATCATATCCTGGGCTGGCATAGCCCCTGCATATGGTGCAGTTAAATCAATTTGGGAACTGAGAAAGCTATCCAAACTTCTCGAAGTCATGAGCAATGCAACTTTTTCTGCTCTTGAATTAATGACTGATGAACTGAATGCAATGAGAACTGTGGTGCTTCAAAACCGCATGGCTCTTGACTTCACCCTAGCGGCGGGAGGTGGTACGTACGCTTTAATCAAAGACGAGTGTTGTTAGTTTATTCCCAACAATAAACACGAGATCAACAATCATTTGGAAGTGATTCAGCAAGTGTTAGACATGACCAGGCCAGGCCCGAACCCACTGACGGACTTTTTCCAGAATTTGTTTGGGGGGTGGGGCTCCATCCTAATGAACATCCTGATTGCCATTTGTGTGGGATTACTTGTTAGGAGCATGTATTTGCTGTGGTATTCCCTGCATGAAAAAATTAATCAAAGATTTTATAGACATGTCAGTTTCTGAGACTTTGTATCAAAGTACTGAAATTGAAGAACTGTTGAAAAAGGAAACACTTTCATAAGTTTAAACTGAATGACTCTCTTTCATAAGTTTAAACTGAATGACTCTCTTAGCTGCAAATCCTCAAAGGAAGAGGTTAGGAGAAGAAACAAACTGTTTATGCTTTTGAAATAGAATAAAAAAGTATTAACAGGGGGGAAATGTTAGAAAAATATGTATTAACATATATGTGCAATGCTTATTTTAAATAAGGGAAGATTAACACGTTTTTATTCTATATGCAGCATTAGTTCTATTTGAAACTGAAAACATGCTTTTCTGAAATTGTGCTTTGACACTGCCAGATGCACTCTGACCTAGTTTGCTAGCACAGCAAAATACATGTTTATGCTTTGGAAATGTACTGGAAAGCAGGTGATGTTCTGCTAGGTCAGGAAATTAAATGGAGAATAATAATAATTTCGGTAGATCCATTCATTATGAACAATAAGCTCTGTTCGTGCTAATGAAAAAGTGCACAAGCTGCAAGAAAGTTAGATACTATAAACAATTAACTGCTTCAGAAATCTGTACTTGCATTGTGCTTGAATTAGCCATAGTACCTAGACTTGTAATATCACATAGCAAGAAAGTTATAATTGACCGGTGGTCGTCAAGGCCATCCTGTTTACTAAAAAAATATTTTTTAAACTTGGAAGAGTCAGCTAGAAATGTGAGAAACATCTGTAAAGTAAAAGAATTGTGAACTGGTGATCTATTACGTCAGTCGTAGTGGGCAATGTCTTGAAAGAAAGGTATAATAATTGTGACACTTCCGGATTTAGTCAGACAAACTCTGTAACTGCGTTTTTTTGTCTCCTTGCGCAAGAATAAAGATACCTGAACTGAACCTTATGCTTTTGGTCTTTTGAAGTATTTTTCTTTGACAGGCACCAAGGAACATTCCCTACTTTTTTGGATAGGTGCTATAGGAACTTTTACATCCACTAACTCAAAACATATGAGGTCTCAGTTTAATGTCTCATCTGAGGGATATCAGACTTGGGAGTGAAGTACCCACTCAGACTGCACTGCAGTGTCAATACTAGAAAAATAGATACAACTACCTGGTGGGGAACAAAAGCTACAGCCTTCCACATCAAAGGCAGGCTTACTACCTATTGAGCCACTGCTCTGGCATACTAGCTCAGGTCATAACACAAAATGGGCTTTGGACCAATTACCCTAAATCAAATGACTTTCCTACTTTGGGAGCAGAAACAAAAGTGCATTTGACTCGTGTGTTCCTATTTATGCAACAGATGTAGGATGCCAACACTAAAAATCACTTTAGCTATGCTGTAATCAAGCAACTCTACAACAGTAGTATACTGCATTCTTTCAAAGATCAAATCAAAATCTCACATATACAGAGGGCTAAAGCATCAACTGCAACCTAGATACCAGAGGAGCTAATAAGGAAGGCTGGAAAGCACTGACGACAAACTGTTGATTTTGGGGGGGGGGGGTCTCAATCTCAAACCACTGCTCTGCTGACACAGTGGAGATTTGGGATTACACCAAGCAACAGATGGCCCAGGGGCACACATCTGGCTCAGACTGCACAGTGGCCTTTATGGGACGATTACGTATACAAGAAAGGATACAGGAACATTAGCATGCACACACACTGGGGAAGGGTTAGGAGCTAAAAGTCAGCTCCCTGCTCCTGCTGTGGGGAACTGCACTGCCTACTGCTCAACTCCTAGCTGAGAGAGAGCAAATAGGCTGGCGGATTCCCATCGCTAGAATTGGTCAATGAATGTCCTGGCAGAAAAGCCAGGTGGTCAAGCAGGGCTTTAATCATCAAAATTGCAAATACAAAAGAAAATTCTATGAAATATACAAACAGAAATATAAAAACATGCAAGAAATACAAATACAGTTTTAGAGATTTTACATCACTATTGCATGCTTGCTCCTTGAGGCATGGATTTGCAGTGCCATCACCGCTGATGCACTCTGCAAGTTCTCCTTTTTGCTGTACAGTGCAAACAAAATTGCTCTGCAGTTCCAGACAAGGGTCAACAGTCCAAGAAGTACTGCATTTCAGAAGAATGTGCCACTGCAGGCCTGCATCTGCTAGCGATTCCACCAAACACCTCCACACCTTAATTTACAACACAAGGAGTGACAATTATTGCTGAGCAAAAATGGAGGGGAATACTCTAAAGTGGGTATACTTAGGATGGCGTGAAGAGGTCAATGGTGCTCCATTAACGGCTACAAATATGCAACTCTGTTACCTTAGCAAAATAACTTTTTTTTTTTTTTTTTTTAAATTTGTCACTGGTGTAGGTCAACTCATTATCATGACATTTTTCAGCCACAACCTACAATACAGGGGCGCAAGTATGTGTACTAAAGATGGACAGTTTAGTCCCCTCCCACCTAGAATACCAGGAGAAAGTCCATGCAGACAAGAAAGACATGCAAACTCCAGACAAATACCAAATATGAGGACCCTTGTTATTAGCAAAGGTAGAAAGGCAAAGCTGGGTATGTGCAGTGGGTTTGGGGCCTAGCATATTTTTAAATAGTGATGTTATGCAATCTACGGCCACCTGCAATGGAATCCAAAGACAACAGGACAGGAAGGAGACAGACATTTGAGAGAGTAAGATGGTATTGGAGCATATTATACCAGCATGTTTAGCACGAGTTGAAGAATGGCTGGACATAGACATGGAAAAAAGGTTGGGCAACAGCTACTGAATAAAAACAAAAAAAGCTCAAGAGGAATGGAAAATGGAGAGGGCAAAAAAATTGTTTTTTTTAAGTGGCATGGTACAGGAACTAAAAACAGGGAAAGTAGGCAAAAGTAGAATTAAATTCCTGGACAAGCAAACAAAGTACAGTGGTGTACATTTACCATACATATAGATGTCGAGTGTATTCACTGTTGCAGTCATCACACTTGGGTTATCTGCCTGCAGGTAGCCCCAAGTCTGCCCTAATAACAGAGACTTAGTATTTCTGCGTCGGTTGCTGTCCTCCAGGACTGATGTCAGGTCATCAGGGGTATAAAAACAAGCAGCCAATGCCTTTACATCAGTTTTTCTTACCCCAAATGTCAGGATCCCCCCAAATAGGGAGTCAAGTTATGGTGGGGAAAACACCACCAGTAAAAAAAAAAAAAAAAAAAAATTACCCAATACCCCTAGTCGAGGGTGACTAACCAGGCATACTTGGCTAGCATAGGTAGAAGCTGTTGCACGGTCAGCATTTTGAATTTTGGTACCACCAGGAAGGTGTTGAGGACAGAAAGAACCAGGATAAGGCGCCAAAAGCCCTCTTTTCTGGGTACCAGTTAAAGTCTGGAATAGAATCCTTTACCTATCTGTTCCTCTGGAACCGGCTGAATAGCACTGACAGAGCAAGGATAGGACTTGGTTTTGTGCCTCTGCCCACTGGTTTGGAGGAAGATCTGGGAACCTTTTTGCGGTTGGCAGAGAGTGGAAGTAGAATTTGTACCCCTGGGATACAATGTTGGACCCAGTGGTCTTTGGTGATGGACATCCATTTTTTTTTGCATGAAGGCAAGTTTTCCTCCTAGGGGCACAAGCGGCTAGGCAGAGGTGGGGAGTGGAGTACAGAAGTCACTGTGAGATCTTACCGTAGTGAGGTGGCTTAGCACTTCCTGCTTTGGGGGGTGGGGGCACTCCATTGCTTAGATCTCTGCATACCCTAAGACTGTACTCTTCTTACCCCAGCTGTCCAAAGATCTGGAATCCGTATCCAAAGGGGTGGGATTCTTAGTTGTAGTTGCACTGATACCTTCAGGCCCTTGGGAAATGATCTCTGGGTCAGCAGTAAAATTTTTGAAAAGGAGGAATTTATGAGAGACAGGTACTCTGTAGTACCTGTCTGGTTTCCTAGGAGCAGGGGTAAAGTATCAGGAGTAAGACTACATTCCATAAAGACATAATCCACAACTTCCAAGACTGGGGGAATTGCTGAAGGCCTATGTTGTGGCAAGTCTAAAAATTATCTGAGTCTCTTTTTGGGCTAAGGATATAGTCTCGGCATTCCCAATGGAAATGCTCTCAAAGCATGCAAGGTTTCACCAAAAGAAAAATCCTCTGGAAGAGAGGCAGAGGGAATGGATACTTCTGCATCTGAATCCTCATAAGCAGATAAGGGCAGGTCTTCATAATCAGAAACCTCAGAGTCGTCAGACTCTTGGTCTGTTGAAGCTGCTGGGGACTGATCTCTTTCTCTTAACAGGGGAAGGCTGACTTCCCCTAATCAGCATAATAAGGTCTTCTGCCATTCTAAGCATTTTATGGTGTGGGAGGATGGCATAATGGTTAAGGTGTTTACCTTACAGACGCAAGGTTTGATTCTCACATGGGGTAATTGGCTAGGCTTGAAATGACTCACAAGGGCAGTTAGCCTAGTTCTAACCTATGAACCTACGTTGTGGTAAAGGAGCAGGTGCATGAGCTTTGGTAGTTGGTTTTCTAGGCATAGCTCGTACTCGTGGCCTTAGAAACTCGGTAGTTTTAGACAGAACTGAAGTAGTTTGTGTCTAACATCGGTAGTGCGAAGAACTTCCTCAGATGCAGGTGCCTGATCAGCGGCTCCAGACTCATCCAAGGTAGAGACATCTGCAGGTTCCATACTAAAAGAAGAGTGTCACAGCATACCAGACTCCGAACGTGTCTCAGAGGTCTGCAAATCCATAGATGCAGGCATCAGATGCTGCGAAAGTGCCTCACTGAGGCATGGCAAACTGGCGACTAGCTTAACGGAAGCGTCAGCAGCGGCTTTGGACCTGTGCGGTCTCTGTCTATCTTACTTTTTTGGAATATCTGTAGTCGGATGGCTTACCGAATCAATTTTGGAATACGGAGATAGAGAACGAAAATATTTAGCGACAATAAGGGCCCAATGACGAATAGTTCGGGCTTTGAACAAGGCACAAAAAGTACAGCTGCGTACACTTACCATAAATGTAGATGTTAGTGTATTCACTGCTGCAGTCATCACATATGGGTTATCTGCTTGCAGTAGCCCTCAGTCGGCCCGATTATCAAAGTCTTGGGTCCTGCATATGTTGCCGTCTCATCTTCCATGACGTCAGGGGTATAATGCATGCAGCAGACACCATTACATCAGTTTTTCTTGCCCCAGATGTCAGGTGCCCCCCCCCAATGGGAAGCAATTAAATTTATCTACATACAGATACACACACACACACACACACACACACACACACTGTTATAACTCCAACAAACACACCAAAAAGCTTTTTAGCATTGTGAAAAAAGGAATAGAGGTATAGCCCAAAAAGAAGTTAGGGGGCTGGAGGGAGCGTAATCAGGACTGCAACAGTGAATACAGTCCAACATCTACATTTATGGTAAGTGCACACAACTGTACTATGTTCTTAGTGTTTCACTGTTGCAGTCATCACACTTGGGTAGACTCCCAAAGCGAAGGATGGGAGGAGGAATTTAAAAAGCATTAGCACCAGCTATAATGCCCTTCAAGACAGCGGTGGGAAAACCAACTCTGGATTTAGAGAAAATTGGCAAATAGTAATGTTTGGTTAAAGTATGCAGAGAACTCCAGGTAGCAGCTTCTAGGATGTCCCTGGTAAGGACACCTCTGAGAAAGGCTGTAGAGGTAGATGCAGCCCTGGTAGAATGTGGTCTTATCCCCTGTGGCATAGGTTTCCATAGTGCTTATAGCAGAAATTAATGCAATGGCCTATCCATTTAGAAATGGTTTGCTTTGAAATGGCCTTTCCCTCTGCCCCTGCGGCAAATGCAACCAGCAGCTGCTCAATTTCCCGAGAGGTTTAGTCCTGTCCAAGTAATATCAAAGTTGTCTGTGCACATCTAAGGAGTGCAGTATACGTTCCCCTTTGTTCTGTGGATTAGCATAGAAGGTTGGCAAAAGTGGACTGATTAAGAGCCACACTGGATACTACCTTGGGCATGTAGGAAAGATTGGTCCTGAGGGACACCCTGTCCGCATGAGACACGATGAAAGGTTCCACTGCCATAAGGGCCTGTAATTCAGACACTCTGCTTGCTGAAGTTAAGTGATGGCTAAAAGGAAGGCTGCTTTCCAAAAGAGGAATTTCAACTCTGCATTTGCAGCTGGCTCAAGAGGAGGCAGAGTGAGTTTTTCCAATACAAAGTTAAGGTCCCAGGCTGGCGTTGGGGCTCTCCTAGGTAGTCATAAGTTTTTGGCCCCTCTGAGGAACTGCTTGAGCAGTGGATGAGACAAGAGGGATGTTTCTATGGTGTAATTAGCTGAAATGGCTGAGGCATGAATTCTGATGGAGGAAAAAGAAAGGCCCTTGTGAAGCATCTCAGTTAAGTATTGAAGAATCTGAGGTAAAATGGACGCTGCTGTGCCAATCCCCTGAGCTTGGTTCCAGAAACAGAATCATTTCCATTTTTCAGCAAAAGATTTTCTAGTACTAGGCCTCCTTACCTCCAGAATAACATCCAACACTTGTTTACTGAAAGATGGTAACGGAGAGCTCAGGTAATTAGCCAGGCTGCCAGGTTGAGGATTTGAACATGAGGGAGCAAAATCTGGACCTCCTAGTGGGATAGCAGGGAAGGGGTCTGGGCAGGTGCCATGGAGCCAGCAGTGACATTGCGCAAGAGGGGGTACCAGTGTTGGCGTGGCCAGTCTGGTGCAATCAGTATCGTCCTTGGTTTGTCCCGTTTGACCTTTAGTAGTACCTTGGAGAGGAGAGGCAGAGGAGGAAAGACAGACAGATTTTTCCAGGTGAAGGACAGGGCATCCACTTTCCAAGCTTGTTTGGGGGAGTTCCTTGTGCAGAATTTGTCCAGTTGGTAGTTTTGAGGGGAGGCAAACAGATCTTTATCTGGGTTCCCTCATTTGTTTATAAACATGTTGAATGTCTTTGGTTCCAGTTTCCACTCGTGACATCTGCCAGTGTATTTAGCTTTCCGGGCTGAAATTGAGCCTGCAGGTGCACTTGGTAGCTCAAGGCTGTGTTCCACAGAACCATGGCTAGTCTGCAGAGAGGGTGAGTGGGTTCCCCCTGCTTGATTATGTACCACATAACAGTGGTGTTGTCCATCTTTACCATTAGTTGTCCTGAAAGAATGCTGTACAGCCAACATCCCTTTTTCATTGATATGCAGGTGCATTTGACTTGGGTTCCATTTGCCCTGAATGTACTTCCCTGCCAAGTGAGCCCCCCCATGCATAGTCTGATGCATCTGTTAGGGTTTGGGCAGCAGGGGATAGAGTGAATGGCAGCCCCTTGCTTTGGTAGCAGGTCTCTGCCCACCAAAGGAATTCTAGCCGTAGGCAAGGTATGATAGGAATAGTCGTTTCTAGACCCTGAGAATGTTGACACCAAAGGCTTTTTCAGGTACCACTGTAGTTTCCTCATATGCAGTCTTGCATATGGAATTAGTAGGATGCAAGAGGCCATGAACCCCAAGGCTTGCAGTATTTGCCTTGGAGATAAGCAGGTTCTTTGTGGTCAGTAGTTTGAAATAAGTTGTCAAATGAATTTGTTTTTCTGGCGTGAGGAAAGCCATCTGGGAAGTTGTGTTCAAGCTTGCTCCCAGGAATACAATTTGTTTACAGGGTACCAGATGTGACTTCTTCACGTTTATGGTGTACCCCAAACAGGTTAGCACCTTTTGTACAAAATGCCAGGTGACTCAAATATGTCCTGGCTTTCTGCCTGAATTAGACAATCATCCGGGTATGGGTATATTTGAATTCTTCTTGCCTGCAGAATGCAATGACAGGAGCTAGGCACTTGGTGAATACCCTGGGCGCAGTACATAAGCCATAGTGCATGTAACCTGCTTTGAAGCGTAGGTATCTTCAGCAAGATTCCCTGATTGGGATGTGCAGGTAAGCTTCCTTTAAATCTAGTGTTGCCAACCAGGCATCTCTGCCTAGTATAGGAAGTATTTTGGAATCACGAAAAAAGTTAAGGTAGAGAGATCCAGGATAGGATGCCATGAATTGTTTTTCTGGGTACCAGGAAAAGTAGAGTAGAAACCTTGTCCCTTTTCCTCTTCTGCTACAGTCTGAATAGCCTTTATGCTTGAGAGAGGGAGTACTTGCTTTTGAGCCTCTGCCCACTGATTTGGGGGTAGATCTGGCCAACCGTTTGGGGTTGGTAACGTGTGAAAGTGAAATCTGTATCCTTGGGAAACTATAGTTAAAACCCATTTGTCCTGGCTAATGAGTTCCCAATTTTTGGCCTGCAGAGCAATTTTTCCCCCCTAAAGAAGCAGTCAGTTGAGAAATGCTTGGAAGTTTTAAAGTCAAGTCATTGAGACAGCTTACCATAGGGGGGAGTCTTACTACTCCCAGAGTTGGAAGAGGAAACCCCCCACTGCTTAGTCTTGTGCGTACCCTGGGACTGAAATCTGAGGCTTCTGCTGGGTTTGGATAGAGAAGGCCTGGAAGAGGCAGGAAAGGTCCAATGCCTACTAAATCTTGGAGGCTGAACTTATAGGAAATCCTTAACAGTTTGCATAGATTTAGCTTTTTCCCATATCTTTTTAAGAACAACTTCTGCTTTGTTGCCAAACAGGCGTTCCTGATGTAAGGGGGCATCCAACAATTTAGCTTTAACATGATCTGGCAAAGATTGCTCCTTAAGCCAAGCATGCCTCCTAAGTAGAGACTCCGTGACAACAGCCCTGCAAGATGTCTCTAATGAATCAAACCCACATTGCAAAGTATGTTTTCCAACCTGTTCAGCAGAACGCATCAAATCCTGTAGATCTTTATTTTCAGCACAGTCAGGAATCATCATTTTCCTTTTAAGCAATCCAATAATATGTTGTTGATACTTTAAGGCCCTAATGGCCAAGGTTGCAGAAGTCTATACCTTCTTACCCCCTAATGGCCAAGGTTGCAGAAGTCTATACCTTCTTACCCCATCTATCCAGCGCCCTAGAGTCTCTATCAGAAGGGGTAGTATTTTTGGCAGTAGTAGCCTTAATGCCCTTGGGTCCCTGTGAAATCGTCTCAGGATCCGCGGTAGGATTTTTAAAAAGGAACTTGGGAGAATCAGGAACCCTGTAATATCCATCAGGTTTTCTGGGAGCAGGAAGTAAAGAATCAGGGGCCAAACTAGATCCCGAAATGGCATCATCAACAATGTCTAGTACAGGAGGGGTAGCTAAAGGCCCGTGTTGAGGCAAAATAAAGAAATCCCGAAGCCTCTTTTTTGACTCTGAGTAATCCTGGCTTTCCCAGTGGAAACGCTACCCAAGAGTATGCAAGGTTTCACCAAAAGAGAAATCCTCTGCAGGGGAAGCAGAGGGAATACAGTCCTCTGTATCAGAATCCACACAAGTAGATAAGGGCAACTCCATGTCATCAGAAGAAACAAATTTCAGAATCCTGGTCAGAAGATTAATAAGCAAATTCAGTCCTAGGTCTCTCAGAAGGGGATGGCTGGCTTCCCCTAATTCAAGTAATAAGATCTTCAGCCATTCTTGTTTGTTTTTTAGTCAGAGGCCTGAGCATGAGGCCTGGGTGTCAGTTTTCTAGGCATGGTTAGAGTTTTAGGCCTTAAAGAAGAAGGTGGCGTCGGTTTAATATGCAAGTCCGTAGGCCTGAATACACCCTCAGAAGCCGGTGCCGGCACATCGGCTCTGAACCCATCCAAGGTACAGGCATCCGCAGGTTCCACAGTTGAAGCATCTCGCATCATACCGGACTCTGAATGGGTCTCAGTAGAGGCCTGCGAATCAGAAGTAGCAGGTATCAGGGGCTGGAAAGCACCTCACCGAGTACCGGCGAACTGGCGACTGGCTTAGAAGCATCGTTGGCAGTTTTGGACATGGGCGGCCTGTCTATCTTCGCGTTGAAATCCTGGTAGTCAGGTGGCTTACTGACTACATATCTGGATAAATGAACCAAGAACCGAAATATTTAGAAGTGAAAATATACAGAGGACGGGTAGTTCGTTGGTTAAATAAGGCACAGAACCGACAGCAAGGTACGTCGTGGTTCGGGCCTAGGCAAAGAATACAATATGAATGAAAATCTTTGAGGTATTTGCTTTCCACAAGAAATGCAATTATTAACTTGTACCGACATCGGTAAGGAGCAAGAAAATGTTTCCCCAACGGGGTACTTAGCATTAGTTGAAGACTTCGGTTCTGACACTCAAACGAAAATTTCAGGAGTCAGCCGACCGGCACTTATGAACTGCTTCGGGCACCACACGGCAAGAAAGACTGATGTAATGGCGTCAACTAAATACTTTATACCCCTGATGACCTGACATTATGGAAGATGAGACAGCAACCGACGCAGGACCCAAGACTTAGATAAACTGGCCGACTGAGGGCTACTGCAAGTAGATAACCCAAATGTGATGACTGCAACAGTGAAACACGAAGAACATCCGACGGCGAGGTACGTCGTGGTCTGGACCTAAACAGGTGAGGCAGTAAGAATGAAAATCTCTGCGTGGTATTTGCTTTCCACAGGCAAGACAATTGTTATTTTCTGACATCGGTTAGAGCAAGAAAAAAGGATAGCCAACGGAGTACTTTGCTTTAGAAGACTTCAGGATGATTCAATTCATAAACAAACACTCAGGTAACGGCCTACTGGCACTCGAGCAAACTGCTTCGGGCACCTCGGCAAGAAAGACTGATGTAATGGTGTCGGCTGCCTGTTTTTATACCCCTGACGACAGTCCTGGAGCAACAGCAACCGATGCAGAAATACTTTGTCTCTGGTATTCGGGCCAACTGAGGGCAACCTGCCGGCAGATAACCCAAGTGTGATGACTGCAACAGTGAAACACGAAGAACATGTACTGTTTAATTTAGTAACAACATCTAAATGTTTGGGAAGGACCGTTACCAAAATATTCCCGAATGTAAAAATGTTTCAAAATTAATAGATTCAAGTTATGTTTTCACAGTGTTATATAAATAATTCACTTGGGTCCAAAGTTCCTACATTATATACCTGCAGAAGACAACTCCATTTAGAACACAGTATGCTTAAATACTCAAACGGAAATGATAGTAGGAAGTACAGACAAAATATTTTTCTTTAAATAAACCTTGAAAAAATATGTTTGTGTGTAATATACATACACGAATTGCTGAAATATCGAATTTCAGCAATTCATGTCCATGAAGCCGAAACCTCTAAATAACAAAAGTGCATAATCGCGAACAGGACTATGTCAAATTCGCGCTTAAGCATTTTCGTTATCGTACAGAAGTGTTAGACTGGGATGGTGTCTGCAGTTTAAGGTGAGTGTGCACAAGTGTTTTTGTAACTTGTATGAGTGAGTCAGGATAGGGAAGTGGGGATATGAGTGTGTGTTGGCAGTGTGTGATTTTTTTTTTTTTTTTTTATATAAACTGTTTGTGCGATCTCGGAGTTAGTATATATAACTAGGGGGGTGTGGGGGGCTTGCCCCCCTGCATATGTGTAGTCTAGGTCTGTGTGTAGTGTTTTTCAGTGTTTGGTGGTGTGGGTGTTATGGTTTGTGTGCTTTATGTTCGATGTTGTAATTTCGTGGTTGTGAGGTGTCTGTTTTAATGGTTTCGACTTTATACTGTTGAAATGCTGACATTCGATATTTCAGCATTTCGGCAATATCACGTGAAACCATATCTATATCTATATCTATACACACACACATATATATATATATATATATATATATATATATATATATATATATATGTCTATATATCTATATATACAAACAAACATGATGCATCACTGCATGCATTTCATCTGTTGCTGAGACGTATGTTATTTGGTGGCACAGTTGGTCAAATTACGTAAATGAAGTTCATTACATAGACAGTTACATGAAAGAGGAAACCCCTGGAATTAAGTGCGTGACTCTGGAGTTAATACATTTCATTTCCAGCGATGCGGACGGCAAATTTTGTTTTTCTTTTGGTAACT
Source organism: Protopterus annectens (assembly GCF_019279795.1). NCBI lineage: Eukaryota > Metazoa > Chordata > Ceratodontiformes > Protopteridae > Protopterus > Protopterus annectens. The sequence goes on along the minus strand of NC_056728.1, from coordinate 691,134,995 downwards.
ATTAGTTTCCATTTGTAATTACCCTTTTCCAGTGATTTGTAGCAATTAAATGACAATAGTCAATGAGTTTATTTAGATGGTGTGTTTCAATCAAACTCACTGCTGACTATTCATTTTAAACTCAAATGTGTTTGTTAAGACTGTGAAACCTACTGCACGCTGCACTGCAAACTTATGAGTAGCACATTTGTAAGCAGCTGTTGTAGGCTTCCATACTCACTTCTAGCTTAACTGCTTTAACCCTTAAATGCTTTTTTTTTTTTTCAACAGCTGTACCCACCTATAAAAAATACCTTTAAAATGGTTTAGCGTACTGCAGTAATCTCCTTTGCAAGATACTCATTTTAAAACAAAGTGTGGAATGAGCATTTATTGCAAAGGCAATGTACTAGCCGAATCCTGTTTGTACAAAGGCCAAGTCTTCACAAAATGTTCAATATGAACTTAAACTTCTAAAGAGAAACAGTTTTAAAATTCTGGGGCAGCATACTGACACAATATAGCATTACTGCCTCACAATGGCCAGCTGTCAGATCTGTTCCCAGCTAAGGCACACTTTTTGCCAGCTACATGCCTTTCCTGTAGCTGTACAGATTCCAGTTTGTACCTCTGGTTTCTTCCCACATCCAAAGAGATAACAGGTAAACATGCAATCCTCCTCAATACCCAGCAGACGTGTGTATGCCTCCTGTGATGGCCTGGTTTTCCATCAAGTAATGGTTCTCAACCCGTCAGCCACTGTGCAGAACAGACTATAGTCTTCGACAATCCTGAAAAGTGCGATAACAGGGGTTCTGAAAAACAATATCTGGCCCTATGAGGAAAGAATGTAATGCACATTTCCTTTTAACCAAATCTGAAGGAAATGTACGGGCTGTATCCCCCCCAAGCTCTCACGTTGCCTACCTTTTGATAATACTCCTCCAAAACTCCACATGCCAGACCCCGCCTCTCTTTCAGTCATCTTCCCTTTCACTTTATCCCACCCCAGCTGGATCTCTTCTCTATATTCTACCTTGTCATACTCTCACTGTCAATATATTGTAAATGAGGATTGTGCGCATGTTATGTCCAAACACACTACAAACTCATGCATGCCAATCACTGCTTGTACATATTTACTCTGTTGGCATAAAATGTTTAATTTTAGCAAGCCCTTCACTCCCTGGCTGAACCTGAAAATTATCTAAACTGGATAACTGTTGTATCCCAGTTGAACATAAATAAAAATACAATTACCTTTGGCTTACTTTTGAGCATCACCTGCACTGGAAAATCTCACTAGGGCAGCGTGACACTATTATGTACTTTAATTTGAGATCTGGGCAAACAAAAAGCTGCCCACTTAAAATAAAAAACACAAAGCTACAAAAGTAAGGGGAAAACTACAGTTGTATAAGTAACCTTACCATAACAATAGATGTTCGAAAGATCACTGCTGCACTAGCAGCTCCCTCACTCCACCCCCTTGTATTTTTGCTGCATTTGTGCCTTGGGGCTAATGCGAATACATTTTTTTTTTTTGGCTCCTAGTACTGTCCTTTCAGGTTCACTTCTCCTCTTTGTTGGCATACAAGGTCTGAAGGGTTTCCAAACCTGTCTTTTTAATCAGCTCAGCTAAGCTGACTGCCATACTTGACACATCGAAGGTGCCTTGAAGCTTTGGAAGTTGTCTGGTGGTTAGATCCTTGGCACGATATAAACCATATATCCAAGGCTACTGCAGCAGTGATCATTCAAACATTATGACAAGTTTATTTACAAAACTTACTATGTGCATCATAAACACTGCTGCAGTAGCTTCAGCTATATGGCTAGATTACAATATTTTAGATTGAGAAGAGTCCATGAGCCTCTGGATAATGGTCCTAGCAAAGCCTGATCTAGAACTTGAGAAGAAATTAAAATGTTTAGCAACAGTAGTATTATCTAAAGCTACAACTGCTAAGTCAGGTTTGGGAACTGTGTTTATAAAACCTTAAAAGATCGAAGAACTTCATAGTCAGCTGCCTCTAAAGAGGCAGATGGAATGTAGCAGACAAACTGTAGGCAGTAGCACACATCTTCCTAAGCTGACACAGCTGGAGGGACAGTGAGGAAGAATGCATTCAAGCAGCAGTTGCAATACACACTAGATAAAGCAGGACAAAATGAACTGGTGTTGATAATGCATGACCTGAATGCACATATCACAACAGCCAAAACAGGAAGACTGCCTGGGTCCACATGTATGGTGTAACATGAATAGAAAAGGACAGGCCATTTTAGACTTCTGACTGGTAAATGGCTTGATGGTGGCAAACAAATGGGTAAGCAATACAGACAGTCAACAGATCTAAAAAAAAGAGTGGTCAACATGCAACTCAGGTAGACTCTCTCCAAGTAAGGAAATGGCAGTGGGATAGAAGAAATTGCAAAGTCATCCCTAGTGAAACAGTTTGCTTTAACCACTGTCTGCCACAAACTGGTAAGGAAATGCTCCAAGGTCAAGAGAGACTTGGCAGAGAGAAAGCACAAGCGATTAAGGAATTACTTTGGGCTCTAGTACCTCAAGAAGAGGAGGAAATAGGTGGAGTTGATGAATGGCAGTGTCTCAAAATACCACTCTAGGACTACAGTAGAGAGATGCGGTTGAGCCAGGTATTAAAATAAGCTACCTAAGTAAAGCTGGTGGTAGAATGCAGAAGTCCAGGAAGTCATCAAAAGATAAGATTGCAGGAAAAAGTAGGAGACATACAATATGGAGAGAGGAGTTGCAACAAAGAAACAAGGCATCAGAGGCACTCTACCAGCTTCTGGAAAGTGACTCAGTAGGTGGCAGGAAAACTATCAGGTTGCGAGGCAAAAGGAAATATGACGCAGACAGAAAAAATACTTCCAACAGCTTCTTGATGAAGAAAACCCCACAGAAGCTGCACTGGCCCAAACACAGTATGATGAAATAAGAGACCACCACAGAAGTAAAACACAGCATTAAGGAAAAATGGAGTCAGGGAAAGCAAATAAGGTCATGGCAAAATATGATTAAGAATTTGGGCGAGTTAAAGGAGAAATGGCTCCAGAGGGCACTCAGAACAGCATGGAGAGAAACACGTATCCCAGACAACTGGACAATAAAATTTCTAGTGCCAGTGTGCAAAAATAGAGAGGACTTTCACAACTTTGGACAGTACAGAGGAATCAAACTCCTGTCACACGGCATGTAAGTTCCTGATGGATTCCTGAACAAATGCATTTTTTTTAAACAGGTTGGCAATCATTTCACAAGTACATGTTAAGACTTTGTCCCCAAAAAGGAAGTACATGCCTCTTGATGGCATGTTAATATTCATGCGGTAAATATGGTAGAAGTACCTTAGACTTCCGTGTTAGAAAGCTTTTTTTTAACAAAGGTACGTTTAACTGGCTTGAAATCTTTTTTTTTTTTCCAAATAAATATGTGCTAGCATGCCTAAGGATGCAGACAAACAATATGTAAAACAAAAGTTGGGTTTGCCACATTAGTCATGATCTTTAACATTATTTGAATTTAAATAATGCCAACGTGATTCTTCATGAGACTATTTTTTTTAGAATAAGACTTCAACAAATTATAAACAGACAAAATTACAGCAGCATATTCCATTACAGAAAGAGAAGAGGAACAATTACATAAAGAGAAAAATACACATGCATAGAATTAAATTTAAGCAGACAGAAAGTTTTCAATGTTAACTATCAGAAAGAGAATAATCACTCTAGCAAGTTAGTTGGTTCCCAGGAATTAGGGCTAGATTAAAGGAATACTTAATGGTACCGAGTACAGGGAAAAGGAATTTAACTTTGAGGTGAGACAAACTATTCTGAGCACTGTTGATACAAGTGCTAAGAAGGAACTTAATTTCAGCACAGTTAAAAAGCACTGAAGAATTGGTCAGAGAAACACAATCTTCAAAGATTGTGAGCCTGATTCTATTTAATTTTTACACTGTCATAAATGCATAAGAACAGATAAACGTTAAAGGATTAAATGAAACAGAAAAAATAAAAATTCCACATCAAGAAAACATAGCCGTGCACACTTTCAAAGCCTAAGAAAGCCAAAAATAATGTGCTGGAATGGATTGAGGAAAACAGCTACTCCACTTGGTTATTTAAAAACTTTAATGCAATCCGTAAAAACTTGAGTAAAAAGTCTAATGTCTCAAACAAACCACTGTGTTTTTGTCTTCTTGTTTAAGACTTCTTCAGAACCATGATGCTTTTGGTTTGGATAACACTTAAATAGCTGCCCAATTAAGGTACATAAATTGAACTTAAATAATCAAATGCTTAAAGACACAGTATTTAAAAACTGAACCAAAAGACACAAAATACCTGTCAAAAATCAATAAGATGTGTACGTATGATAAAAAGTTATAATCAAAACTATAACAATTTAAAACTCTTTCAAAGGACAAGGTTAATTCCAAAAAATAAAGATAATGTTAAAGTAAAATCATACACCCATAGTTTACTATCAGACAACCAACAGTCTACAGCACTTAAAACTCAAAGTTCTTTTTAGTATTCGTTAAAAAACTCTTACTAATTAAGATACAGAAACTAACTACAATAATTATACTAAAAATACCAATACAAATTTATGAATGTGCAAATAACAAGCTGACAAATTAAAAAATGTAACCCTTAAAATTTTGCTGTCCTTAGTTTTAACAAGGGGGTAATGAAAGCACAATCGTTAAATTCCTGGAGAATTTGTAGCATTTAAATTGCTGAATGCAGCTCTTGATATTTTAACCTAGTTTCCACCCTAAAATCGTACGCAATATCCAGCATGGCAAATTTAAAACCATGAAAAAGTGGGCAGACAGTGGAATGTTTATACAATGCATTGTTAACATTATAACATCTTGCATCATGCTTATGTTCATAAATCCTTTCGTTTAATTTCCTCTCTGTCTTGCCGACATAAAATGCTGGACAAGTAGAACACTTATAAATATAAGCTACCTACTAGCTGTACGTACTCCATTAAGAAGTATCTTGCGCATCTCACATGTAGTAACAGAACACTATTCCATATCCCTTATCTGACTACAATGCAATTTGCTTTGATACAATGATAAATGTTTAGAAATTGACTGATATTTACAAAAATTCCTGCTTTGCTAGTCTTATCAAATAAAATTAAAACTTGGTACAATAAAAATATATACAATGAACTTAACAGTCTTTCAAGGAAAAAACTACACAAGCCAAATTAGAAGTGCAAAAGGAAAATAAAGACAGCAAAACACAAACCAAAGAAATCGAGAAGTTTTAAAAAGTAACAAAACAAGCTGTCTTACAGAAAGTTTCACTCTTCTGCAGCAACTCCTGAAGGTTTGCATACAGTAACAGATTAAAACAAATTTTCATTCTAAATCACATAAACATACTAAAAAGGCATCGGGTATAAAACACATACTGGAAGTATTTTAAAAAAAGTTAGGAAGAAACACCAACTACATAACTAAGAAATTGATGAAAAAAAAACACATCATATTTCCAAAGGGGGAAAAAAAAAAAACACCCGATTAAAAAAAGCCATTTACTAAAGCCAAATATCAAATTAAGAACATTAAAAAATGGCAAAACTTGTGATTTACATGGCACCATACTAAAGATTTGTATACTGTTTCAGTCAGATGTAATTCAGTTGTTAAAAATTGAGTTTGATCTAGTCTACCAGATGACTCATAACTGTACACATTTTCACAACTACCTTGCAAGACATAAATCCAATCATCTGTTGTAAATACAGATGATAAAAATGTTTGGTAATCTAATCTTTCAGTACATTTGTGAATATACACACACAGCTAAACACAAGGCAACGTCAAAAATTACATAACAGATTGCGCAAATGTGAAAAATTCTAAACTAGATGCAATTTACTTAGATCTAGACTAAACTGGTACCAAAAATCATAGAATTAATCTAAGCTGAAAAATGCATTAGAACCTTTGGGAAGTCATAGACTCTTGGGAACTGCCATATTGACAGTACACCCCTAACAGCTGACCCAGTTGTTGGGTAATTTATGTAGACAGTGACCTTAACTTTTTACCAACGTGTCCATTGCTGTAATAAAGTCCTATACTGCACAGCTTACAAACAAAGAGATTGTGTCTAGGATCTAGAGATGTCATTGCGACCCCCCCCTTTCCTTCATTAGGCCAGTCATTAAAAATAATGCCCCTTTGGCATACATCTGCCCAGACACATGCAACAACTGAAACACCCACAAAATCCACAGAGATCCCTTACTAAAAGGATACAAGGCCTAAACATGTCCTACATGGACTGACTCAAAATCCTGTCACTATACTCTGTATCCTACAAACTGCTAAGAGATTGTCTGTATGTAGCATACAAGGCACCCTCTGACCCAGCACCGACGGACCTACCATATATCAGCAAGCAGAGTGGCATCAAAAAAATACTGCCTAAATAATATCTAAACCTCTTCTACAATCAACATACTGATCTTTGCAATTGTTCTTATTGTTTTATACATGCCTACAGATTTTCATATGCTGAAATAAGATTTTTGGTGCAACTGTTTAAATGATTGTCTAGTATTACCTGACAAGAGTCAGAACTCAGCAAATACTAATTGGATTTTAATACTGAATATTGCAGTCATTGAAAACTACAAAATATCCGACAGGAAGAGACTTCCCTCACTTGGTCATTTACTTTTCCTCCATAATTAAAGGATGATATAAACAGTACAAATTGACTCTGCTATATTAAAGATCACAAAAATTAAAAATTATCTTCAAGTCAAGCTCCACTCGAGTAACCCACAAGCATGTCCTCAACCTTGTCTGTGACATCAATAGGATTTGTTGGCAGGACAGGTGTGTCCCAGAGACTCCCCTATCTGTGGAACAGACTCCCTCTCCACGTCAAGCAGAGTACGTCTTTACCCCTTTTTAAGCACAACCTGGATAACTGGAGGGGAAATAGGAAATGCATCCCTGAGATTCCACCCGTGTCCCTGCTGGACAGGGGCATCGGATGCTGACTTGCCTAAATATGGGTTAAATTCTTGGGTAGGCTGAGAGCCTCAGGGCCAATAGTCAAGTAACTTCCTATGATCCTAAGTCAAAGTATTGGAAATATTTAAATTAATGCGACTAACACAAGCAAATAATGACAATAACAAGACCCTAGTACTTAAGTCAGACGGTCACAACATGCAGTCTGACCTGCAAAATATTTACTTGAAAATACAGATTTATTGTACCACACAAAAATTTTTCCCACAAATTCTTTTAAACAGCCGCAGATGTGAAAAAGTTATACAAGCAATCTGACACCGCATTTTTATTATGTACATATTTAGGAAGATATTTATATGCTTGCTGGTGTGCTGTGGTCAAACAACTGTAAATTAAACAAGAACTTTGACACTAACTCTCCAACTCCTGGTTGTTTTAAGACTCCATGCCTGCTAGTGGGGGCTTCTAACAATTACTAGGTAAACTACAAAAATATGAAAAGGGAATATTGGCATAATGGTTAAGGTGTTTACCTTACAGACACAAGGTGCAGGGTTTTGGTAATTGGCTAGGCTTAAAATGGCCCACAAGAGCAGTTATCTACGACCCTAACAATATATACCTTTTTTTCCAAAATTTTCTTGAGTTAGCCACTGAAGCATATCAAAGAAAGCAGTACAACACTAAGAAGAAGAAAATATTCCAAATTTCAAGTGGTAAAATAATTTGCAATCTTTACTTAAAATAACAGACTCACAGCAAAACGTTACCCGTTCGATTCTCAGCTAAAGCGTCTTCTGTGTGGAGACATGTGTGAAGGGGCGTACCTTCGTTGAAGGTTGTGCGTCAGAGCTGGTAACTCGGCACGTAAAAATCTTCTACCAATCATTAGCGGACCGGAGTTCCGCTGTGGAGACCCCTAACCGGGAAAAAGTCGAAAGATGCAAAGACTTAAAATAACCATCTTTTATTTAAACAACCATGGGAAAAGAACTGAATAAATCATACACAGTATAGTTTTAAAGAAATAGAGAGTTCCGCACTTAGTCTGTATTTTACGTTATTTGAAATTTATAAAAAAAACTTCAAAAAAAGCTTTTAATGTCAAGCCATACCATCTATATACTAGCTTGGAGTTAACAGTTGCTTTACTTAGCACTCATGTTTGCTGCAGTTAGAAATTCTGCTTTCACAACTAAGGTGATTAATAAGGGGTGTCTTACAAGGTTTGCTTGTGGGGCCATTTACTTTCAACTTTTTTTTATGTCAAGCGTGTCTGCGGTAGATCAAGTGTAGATTGGCAAACTTGCTAATAGCAAACTTGGGTCTATCCTGATAGTTGCCCATGTAACTAACTTGCCTGTAAACCTGTTTGCTGCATTTTTTGTTAAATAAAATCTGATTAAAGTTTTTATTGGTTCAAAAAATGCAGTGTCACACACTACTGGGCAAGTATTATGCAAAAGCAACCAAACCAAAGATCCAAGTATTATGATGGATAGTTTTGATGGCATTTGCAGTGTTATGGGTACTACTGTATCACTTATGTCATGTGATGACTAGCTTCCCCCAGGAACATAGCCATTTCAGTTTGAAGGATGAGTTACTCATGGCAAAAACTATTCACTTCTCTACACTTACAAAATATAATTCTTTGCATCGATAAGCAACATTTAATACAGTACCTTACTAATAAAAGAAGCTTTTTTCTTTGGCAGTGGCAGGACTCTGGAACCAACTACCACTACATATAAGGTAGGTAACTACATAACAGATTCAGCAAAGAGACTTAATGCACCCATACTCTCAACTAGCACTGCAACACGAGCCGAGCCTAACTCCAATAATTATGTAAACTACATGCTTCAGCACAATCCATCCTTAAACATTCATACCCTCCGAGATACCTATATTCAGTTCAGTCATATACATTGGAAAGTACGCCTGTTAAAGCCTAATGTGCACATTGAACAAACGGTTACATTATCACTAAAAGGATGTAGTCATCTGACCACTCACTGTCAGAAAATTATTTCACCATCTCCAGCTTGGGAAATGAGGCAATCCTAAGAGTGACAGAATCACATGGTTATGAAGAAACTGCAGCACTGTAAACTTAAATACTGTCTTGCTCAATCAATATTAGCACACACCATATCCTCACCTTACTCCCATATTACCGGCCTAATCAAGTTGGTTTTCCAATAATGCTTCTCCCAAGTGATAAAGTGTGGCAAATGCCAAGCAGTGCCACACAAGCCTCTGTACCTTCATGTGCTGTATTTTGCTTTTTTTTAATGTAAAACCCAAAATTTGTTTTAGCCACTATATTTTTGTGGCTACTGTGCAAGTTTATTCTACACTCCTAACATTACAAGCATCATTTAGATTATAAAAGTCTTCAGCTAAAACTTCAGCTTGCTTTACAAAAAAAAACCTCTATTCCTTATTTTGCCAAAAAAAAATCTGCAAGCCATTCTAGTTCACATTTCCCATCAGCTTAAGCCAAAGGACCAGTATAAACAAGATAAAACTAAAAGTAATGAAGTAAAAATAGGAAAATAGGAAACAATACATTTTATTCTGCACTGTTAACAAGGTAATGTGGGAACATGAAAGAAATACCATGGTAGGTGAACAAAATAAAATCATTGACATGGCTCCAAGTAGTACTTGAACTTACAGTAAGGAGATTCTCAGCCACTTACAGAGCCTGTCCCAGGCATCATCATCTTCTTCTGGCTTTTCCCGGTTAGGGGCTGCCACAGCGGATCATTTGCCTGTTAATGATTGGCATTGGAGTTTTACAGTGTCGAGTTAACATTCCTTAAAACACAGACTCAAATGAAACAAGATTCAAGCTGCTCTACTGGAAAAGCTAGCAGTCCCTAGGTGGATAAGCACAGGGGGATTGACTGGCTGATACCATGTGAAACTATCTCAGCATGACCAAGCTCTTGCAAGGCTATGCAATTCAGGACTAGAACCTCAAAATAATCCACCAACGAAAGGTAGCCAGTAAAACTCATGCAGAAGTAGTTATAATTTGAAGACGACAATACCTAATAAATATGTGGACTACATCATTTTACTCTAACTGAAAGCAGTCATACAAGACATTACAAACAATCCAACAGAGGACACCACTGCATGCATCACAACTGGTAGGTCAGTTGGTCAAACAAGGTGAATGAAGACCACCACACTGTCCTATACAGAGTATAGAGAGAGGACTCCATGGCAGTCTCCTACGGTGGTTTACATGATAAACACAGATTACCTCTCAAGCATCTTCGCTCCAGCCCTGATGGAGCTTTTGCACATGCACAAAATGAGCAGTACAATAAACACTAGGATCCAGGGATTTAAACTTTCTTGCTAGCATGTTCTATTTATATTGCAAGCACAGGTATGTGACTCACAAGGATCTCCATGCCCTTGAAAAGGATCCCCATCCATGTGATGCACATTCCCATCCTCAACCCTATTCAAAACATGACACTGACCACTGGATGGGAAATTGCAAATTTATCCCGGACTGGCCACCTTGTCTTTTATAGACAGAAACAGTAAACATTACCAAACATACCCCCCAAATAACTTTTTAGCACCCTCTTAACATAACCCTGAATTAAGATACACATGTGTTACCAGGACTTATTAGGTTGGCCTGCATGGCTAGGCATAAAGACCCTAGTGGTAGTTAGGTTCATGGGTATATACTAGGCTATCAGGGTGATGTGCCACAGATAAACAAGAGAAGACTTAACTACCACTGGAATCTAGTTTTCTAAAGTCAGCTTATACATAAAAAAAAATAAATTCAGTTTTAGGTGATTCAAGGTCATCCAATCATAGGTCCATTCCAAGTCAGCAAATAAAGTACCAATATTACACAGACTCCTGAGTAAGATATAGCCAGCGCTACATGCATCTGTTCTCAGCATAATGCCACTACAAAACCTCTCCTTCAAAATTACTTTCCTTAAGAATGTTCACGCATAGAAGAGAGAGTTTGTTTGTGTCTTTCGGCTTTTCCCGGTTAGGGGTCGCCACAGCGGAACTCCGGTCCGCTAATGATTGGTAGTGGATTTTTACGTACCGGGTTACCAGCCCTGACACAACCTTCAACTAAGGCACGCCTCATTCACGTCTGCCTCCACACGGAAGACGCTCTAGCTGAGAATCGAACAGGACAACGTCTTGCTAGGAGGCGATAACGCTACCGCAGCACCACCACAGTCCTAATATGGTATACTACAACAAACAGTACAATGCCAATAAACTTGCCCCAACACTACTTCAAATATGCCCAGAAAGGCAGAAGGTAAACTAGTCTAGTACAGCACCATATAGAATAGTAACATTAAAAAAAGGATACTATGACATGCTGTATCAAAAACACAGAAGGAAGTCATTAAATACAAAATGCTGCCTCAGACCCATGATTTAAGTAAAAGGCAGACAGAAATAAAACCTAATCATTACTCTTGCAAATAAGTAAGAATCGAACTGCACATAAAACCACCTTCTTTCAAACCTTTAACTAAAGATGCGTTACCGATGGATCTAAACTAAAACTCAATTAGCATGGTTTCCAATATGACAGGAACTAATGCCTCCTCGAATTCTGACAAATATTCCACCCCCTAAAATTTCTCACAATCTCAAAAAGGACTGAGCTCAGCTCATCTAGGTAGGCAACTGCCACACCAACAGGGCAGTGAATTAAGCAGTGCTCAAGAAGTACACAGGGAGGGGGGGGGGACTTTCCAAACTGGGATACTGAAACTTGTTCCAAGATGAAACTGAAAAAACATCTGTAAGACAACTTGCATGCTCTCCTTGCGCAATGTATAACAAGCCATCTCTAATCAAAGCAAGCTTGGTGGCAAAATTAGTCTTCTGAAAAAAAAAAAAAAAAAAAAAAAAAAGCTTTCCCCAAGTGGCTATGCCATCAAAACCGCACAGTTTTCTGACACAAGAGAGCAGCTAGTCAGTCTGTTACTCTGCAGCTCTCCCAGGACAAGTACAAGGACTTCACTGGGGTGATCTTAGCCTGTTAGGAGAAATGATTAAACAGATCAAGCCGGTCTTCAAGGCGACCAGAATAAATCTATGTTCTATCATCTGTCTAGTCATCCTCTGCTCACAAAGACCAAGGTCAACCCATAGCATTTGTTACCTGAAATAAAACCAGGATCACACGATTAGGGGGTATGATGTCAAACAGTCACTGTGAGCACCCTTTCACTTACAAGAGTCCCCATATCAGAAGCACTGCAGTCCTGCAAATGCTGCTGCAGAGCAGGACACGAGTGTAGGGTAAAAAGATTTAAGTTCCTAAAATTAAATAAGTCTTAGGCAAGAGAATTCCACCAGACATTAAACAAAAAATGAAATCAGGGATCCAATGGCCCAAGAAACATGTTTCATCTCAAAGTAACTTGTCATGAACCAAAGCTTGAAGACCAAGTCCAATACACGATTAAAAATATTTGTAGCAACCTAAGCAAGCTCAATATATATATATATATATATATATATATATATATATATATATATATATATATATATATATATATATACACACACATACACACACACACATACACACCCCTCCTCATCCATCCTACTTCTTAAAGTCAAACAATTTTCCTATACCACGTGGTAGACATAAAATGGAGATGTACCAAACCTTGTACCTGTGCCCATGACAAACTCAAAAGGAGCTGGTAACTCCAGCTTTTACCCATTTCAGTTCAACAGTTATAGGATTTAAAACAGCAACCCCATCCCCTGCCTTGGGTAATAAGCAATGAAGAAACTCTAGGGCAGTAATAATTCAAATAAAAAAATGGGCCAAAGTTTCCATCTAGCTAGATGTCTTGCAAGTCAGGTCTAACTCATACAACTGGTTGGACATACCAAGCTTACCGTGCATGGACATTGCATTAGAATACAGCACACTGGCTAGTTGGGTCACTCCTATCTTTCCTAGATGAACTACAGACGTCACAAGCTAGAACAGAGATGGTCCCTCAGCATGATGATTCAGCCCATGATGGATACCACTCACCACTGGTACAGGACAAATCCACTCACCACTGGTACAGGACAAATCCAAACCTGATGTCTCTCACAAGATGGCAGCAGGAATGTGCGCAATACCTAGCCGTGTACACAGATTCAAAAAGTTACTGGAAGGCTGGGCTTGGTAAGGGGCAGAGGGCCAACAGCTGGTCCCAAATGTACACGATAAAAACCCATACCAAAACAAGAAAATGTTTACGTCTGTACAACAAACAATTCAAGTTGAATGGATATAATCTGGCAATGTGCAAGCAAATGCAATTCAACTTTAAATACAAGGAGCTGAATCAAAAAGACAAGGTAAAAAATGCAGTTAGATATAAAGAAACAATCCTATCATTACACCCCAAGATATCAGCAGACTTAATGGGTTAACCCCAAGAAATAAATATCAACTCTAGATGCAGGACTAAACTTTCAAATTTGGTCTCTCGCAACTCACTTCTAAAAATAGAAAATTTCATTTTATACGTTGCCTATAACTCCACTAAAACGCTTCCTTACATAGGCAACCAGGAAGCAGTATTTAAGGTGTTTACTCAATCACACATTGCACAAATTGCAATGATAATGTAAAAAAAAGAACTTACCTATAACTCCTTTCATGACTGCACTTTCAATTTAAGTGACTACATAAAGCCACTTCAACTACATGAAACTAAGCTCATTAACTGAAGAAATGAAATCAGAGAAGCCACGCAACAATGGCACAATATTCTCAAATGTTCTTCATAGAAACCCATTTTATAAAAAATTAACCAATTACTAAGAAACAAGCAAACCTGCTTGTATTTCTAAATGTCTCGCACATTAAGTATACCATTCAAGAATAAAAGGACACATGCAACAGCAATCTGGACAAGTAAAATATAACGAGAAGCAGCATGGCCAATGCAAAACAAGGAATCTAGTCAGCCATTTATTAACAGCTAAGAGAGGTGACATAAGGACTTAACCTTCATCAAGGTACACAATTCGGTCTAGTACCCTGTTTGACGTACATAATGTAAAGTCATACACAGGTTTGCTGTACAATGGAGTCTGGTGGCATGAAGGATTCACAAAAGGTTTGTATTCATGCTGCGACTTTGGCATACAATATGCAAGGCTGGCACACAGTACACAAGTTTGGTATGCAAGCTCACAACAACAGGAAATATCTTTGTCTAACTTTGATAACGTGGTTTTATTCTAAATCAAAAGTGTGATCCAAGGACAGGATACTGCAATTACACATCTTCCATAGTGCAAACCAAGTAAATTATGAAGGACAGCTCTTGTGGACTTTGATTAAACAAACAGAATTACATGCCTCTCAGCTACTTGCTCAATTTGCAAAGTGAACTGAATGGTGCACTGAATAAAGCAGCCCAAAGTTATTAAAGCTACACTGAGTCAACTGACCATTCCTGCACTACACCATTCATCTATATCCTATCGGGGCTCAACTTCTATGGCATTATTTATAGAATGTGAAGAGTCATACAAACTTCTGAACATGTAATGCAGCTGGCACAACCTACCAGTGCTTGTATTTGCGTCCTGCTGCCTTAGAGAGGGGAAAAAAAAAAAAAATAATGTTTCACACGTTCTATTGCATTTCTATTTCTACTGGAGCCTTTTCAAGCAGTTACACTGTTGCTGTGCTACAAATACTGGGAAGCTTTCACTATAAAACAGCAGCTTTCCATTATGACAACACTGTTCAAACTGGTGTGTCTACACTGGAAAAAAACAGCTGGAGATCACAAGTCAGGCTTCCAAGTCACCACAGTACACTTCTGCTGCAGCACCATCTAGTTTGCATTTTCAGTGGACTTGGCAGGCAGAGCGGCCTCCAAATTTTTACATTTCTTGCACTGCACATGAACAGCCCCACATGATACATGCTAACATGTCAGGTCCGCAATATACTATTAAGTGACAGTCAGCCTCGGTCTTAAGCTGTGTGAACCATATCCAATAATCTCTCCCAAAATAGTCTGTATTAGACAGTAGCACAACATGTCACATGCGTGCAAACAAGAATAAACTACATATATCAATGATAAGAACAGAGTATATCAACTTCCAACATGATTCAGGAACTCAAGTGTTGAATTAAATTTGGCAAAGGTATTTCAAAAAAATGTGTAACTGCTGTTAAAACATGGGCTTCAAATAAGAGGCATGAATATGCCCAAAATGTGCTGGAAGTTACTGTTAAGCCAGGGCATACAACAGTATACCAGGCTTTTTGAAATGCATCACTTTACTCAGATTTGCACACTGTTTACCAAAGCTTATACAGGGAATATTAAACATTCATAAAACACATCCCAATTACCACATTCACAATGCTTGCAGAGCAAACCAAATTTTCTTGATTCAGAACCCACTAAAACATGCAGAGGGTACACTATCGTTATGCAGCCTACAACAATAAATCTATAAAACACATGCTGTTTATGCCTACTAAAATGCAGAAAAATAAGCAAAATCTGCAATAAAAACAAATAATTTCAAGTATTTATAAACACCTGTTATTTTAAGGAGAATTTCAAGTTTGTTTTTAAATTTTGCATGGGCTACTGCTCCAAACACAAAGCAAGAAGTTTCACATTTTTGGAGCATGAGACTTTGTCAAGAATTTCAAGTTTTACTCCTCTACAAGAGGAAGAAGGAACCACATGAAAAAAAATTTAAAATCCTGACAAGCACCTCAACACAGAAAAACGGCAAGCATTTAATTAAAAGCCAGTTTCATACAAAAGTCAAGTTACATTTCAGTTAGGAATATAATCCCCCCCACACACACAAAGTTTCACATATGACAAACACTGTAATGGATCCCAAAATGATACTTAAGATCGTTACTCAAATACCCTTCCATGAACTTCACAAATTTCCACATGAACGCTCACATTGTGACACTAATCAAATGTCTACCTGCAGCTCTCCTCTCTTTGCCTTCAAGTCTGGCTAGCCCCCCCTCCACCTCACTCAGGGTGACCACAAAGGGAAACAACCCAAGGCGGACACCCCACTTAGGCTGACCACCAAGGGATACAACAGCAGTCTAGCAAAAAACTTAGCAAGGGATGTTAACTGTGCCCTTACATGCCCACATCTAACGACCAGCAAACATGTTGATAATAGCAATCAATACAAGGTTTCTAAAGAATACAGTCCCTGCCATTTACTCCCCATAGCTTCACTGCAGTGCATTCCTTGACAAACTTGTTTATGGTAGTTTAAAGATGCAAGAGAATTACTGAGAGAGAG
The DNA here is from genome assembly GCF_019279795.1 of Protopterus annectens. Lineage (NCBI taxonomy): Eukaryota > Metazoa > Chordata > Ceratodontiformes > Protopteridae > Protopterus > Protopterus annectens. Next base: position 691,118,607 of record NC_056728.1, on the reverse strand, counting down.
AATGCAAAAATAAGAAATTAGATGACTGATCAGATACATTCAGAAAGTCTTTGACAAATGCTTTTCATGAGTCCTCATGTAAAATATTGGAAAAATATAAGGATTTGGAGACAAGTTCTTAAAGGAAATGTACAAAATATTCTTAAAGGATAAAATACTAGATTACTAACTGTAAATCTGTATTTTTGATAAAAAATGCAAATGCAGTGTAGTTTTGAAACAAGAGTGCCCCCTTAAGTGGGCAAATATTTGCTTTGTTGATGAAGGGGATCGTAACAGGTAAAAGAAGAGATTAAAAAGGAGTTAAAAGGTACGATTTTGATAACAAAAATTGTGTTTCACAAAGAATTTTATACTATGATGTTAAGCCTAAAAACCAAAGTATCTGATGAAGTTGACAAAGTTGGGGGGTGTTATTTTACAAGAACCAAAAATGTGATTGTGTAAATTCTGATTCAAGAGATTTTTGTAGAAAAAGGACAGAGAACATGGAGAAAACTAAAGAAATCATAATATGGTAGAAAACTGTGTAGAAGCTTATTAGCTATTGTCCCAATTGACGTGCTAGAAAGTTTTTTGAAACCAGTCTCAAGAAATAAACTGTGTGATAGGAATACATGGAAAAAAAAGATTGGAAAACAAGTGACAGAAACTGGGGAAGGGTCAAAATGGCACGCACATCTCACAAACACTAAAAGGGAAAAAATAGATAAGATAAAACAAGTTTAAGATTTAGATTAGAGATATTTTACAGAAATTAATATAAAAGAAAATGCCAGTAAAAAGTGATGAAATTAAATACAAGCAGAAACAATAGAGGGCTCATTCAATTTCTGGCTGACAAAACCTTTTTCCTTATCATAAGATTAAGGGGTTTTAGATACAAGTACAAAGAATTTTTGTGCAGAAATAAATGAATACAGATGTGAGGCCTCATGGCTTTTATAGAACAAAACAAAGTCAATGCGTTATAGAATGCCAACAAAAAAAAACTGGTTGATATAGATTAGAAGATGCTGGAAAATTTGCTCTACTAAGATGGAACAAACATCTTAAGTATGAACAACAGACGAATACAAAGGAAAATGCAGTGCAAAGTATACAAAAGGTTTACCAAATACTGTAAACAAACGTTGAACTCTGGAAAAAATTATGAACCTGTATTACAAATGTCACCTCCTAAAAAAATGTAATCAACTCAGAACTTTAGATGTCTGCTTGACATACAGAATACATACAAAGAAAGGACAGTCATCCCACATGTTTAAATGGTACAGCATCATGCTCACAAAACATACAAGGTAATACTGACTTTCAAGAAGGCTGTGCCCATGTCACAGTGTCTAGCAGGTAGTAGAGGACAAAAAATGCCATTTTTAAATATTTCTGGAATATAATGTTATTGTTAATATATCACATTTTTGCTTTTAGAGGAACAATATTAATAAATAAAAATTTCCAGCAAAACAGGCACAGGTAATTGTGTCCAACATTTATTCAGGATTAGTGCACACAAGTGAAGGCCTAATGTGTGTGTGCTGCACTGCTTGACAAAAGCATTGTTAACACTTTGAAGATGAACTGTATAAAGACCACTCTAATACATTTAAATAAAAACTCAAATTAAAAAGCATCTACATATAGTAACACCTGTCCAATTACCTACACAATTAATACAGCCTGCAACATAGGGTACAGAAACATGCAATTTTTCTGCAACTGCTGCAGTAAGTTTCACATTTTTTGATAACTTTACCTGCAATTTTCACATGTTCCTGTTAAACAGTCAAGTAACCCAGAGATACTGCAGAAGTGATTAAGTAGCTTCAGACTTCACTGAAATGAAAATATCAACTATGGGGAAGAAAAAGAATGATGGAGGGATAGAAAACTGGCAGTAGTCAGACAATAACAGACCAGGGTCCCCAAGGATGGCAAAACAAAGACTACTAGGTACACAAAAGGTTCTTAAATTTAGCAAAACATCCTTTTCTGTGTTGTGAAAGAATGAAAAGGTGAAAATGTTCCTTAAATACTACAAGAGAATAATTAAATGATTATAACTACCTGACATGGGTAAAAGTACCAAGACTGACAAGAATGGATTAACCCCTTAAGTTTATTTACAAATATTTACTTTTTTTCCCATTTAGTAATTCTAAAGTATTTTAAAATATTTCATTAACTTAAATATTCATTAACTTAAATTTGTTTATTTAAATGGAAAGTGAAAATTGATTTATTTTTCAATTATGCCATTTCAGGCTTCCAACCTATTTTGTTTAGCCACAATCAATCGGTCAATCTAGTAACTAAAAACTGTATAGACATAGCTTTAGTGGTTCTTGTTTCTGCACATCTTGCAATTCATAATAAATGTAATGCGGAAACTAAAAGGAATGGAGTACCACAGACAGGTAACCATCAAACAAGGTAATAAAAAGGTATAGCATATGCCCATTTGTGACTTGGTATAAATCGACACCTAGTAAACTGCAGGGCTGGCCTGGAATAGGCCTAAGCATATGACAGCCAGCTCACCTGACTCAAGGGTAAAGCATGGGCTTTTGCAACATAATGGAGCTGTTTAGTCATGGGTAAGAACACACCAGAGCATGTGTATATGTTACTACACACCCATTGTCTCATGCAATTTTAGTGCATACAAAATATCCCCAATATCAGGAGCAGATTACACATGGTCAGGATGCCTTCCCCACCCAAAGATGGCTTGAGTGCTGTACCAATTCCAAACTAAGCTGACACCCTCTGTACTAAAGATGTGAGCTTGGGGAAAAAAGAGACGTACAACCCCCTGCCGGTGTTTTTTTTTTTTTTTTGCCAGGAAAAGAAAAACTCCTGGGTGACTATCATTATACAATCTTATCAAGAGGTATGCATAAATAATTATCACCTCAAAAACTTCATTACCATGAGTTTATTTACTTTAAAAAATTAACACAATCAGCTGTACAAAAGTAAGGCTCATTTTCAGAGGAGGTACACAGGAAGAAATCTCCCATGCAGCAAATAAAAAAAAACAAAACAAAAAAAAAACATAGCAATTATAGAATAACAAGCCAAAAATACTTGGTTATCAACTCAACATGCAATTAGCAATGATTAATGCATCAAAATCACACAAAGTAATATCAATACTACTGAGGATGGTACACCTATGTAATCAGTAAACAAACTTATATGGCAAACCTTAAGACTATTACTTTTTATAGAACTTACACATTTGTGTAGCTTAGGAGTGGTTCTATTTTTTTTTTGACACATTAACGGGGTCAAGTACACAAATCCAAAAACCCTTTTGAACCATGACCAGAGCCAGACAAAAATATTACATTTCCATTAAGAAAGGAATACAAATTACACATGCAACACAGTAGCTCAAAAATTAAATGTGCTGCAGTTATAACTTGACAAGGTGATAAAACAGCAGCTCTATGTGAAAAGGCAGGCAGCAACAGTACTATTTTCTTAAGTGGATGTAAATACTACACTTAAAATGGAAGTTAAAGCAGAGAAACGTATTTTTGCAACAGGAGACTTGGTCTAAAGAGAGATATTTGACAAGGGCAAGATAAGTCTGCCAGGGACGTTCAGCCACTCAGAAGGACAGGTGACCCAAAGCCAGAGTTACATTTGAGAAAGGACGGAGGGGAGAAGTAGTGAGGTAAAGACTGTGAGCAAGATGGAGGGTGAAAAGAAACAGTAGGAGCGGGAAAGCTAAAGAAGGAAGGGTGGAAGCAGTCAGACAGGTTTATCAAAGAATTTATATTGAGGGATTGTTAGAGTTGGTCCTTGACAAACTATATAAATTCTTTGGGGGGGGGGGCTGTTTGATTTTACACAGGGTTGCAATCTAGGAAATAGTGCACATTTATGGAGAAAGTATTCAGCAGCAAGGCCTGTGACGTGTATGTGCAAGAGAAAGTTGTAAGGAGTTTCACAGCATCAGTATGTTACAAAAATGGAGAAAGTATTCAGCAGTAAGGCCTGTGACGTGTATGTGCAAGAGAAAGTTGTAAGGAGTTTCACAGCATCAGTATGTTACAAAAATGACGTACACTAAATGGGAGGGGCAGCAAATAGCATTTAAGGAGATTAAATCCAAGTGTGTTAAGGAGTAGAATCTCTGGAGAGAACTGGAAGGAAGTTTTTAGAGATAGTAGCGCTATGGTGCTCATTATAATTTTTAGTGATCTGGTGGTGCCTTAGTATAAACACAGTCTTACAGGAATATGAGCAATGACAGTTTTATTCTAACAGTTCACCACAAAATACAAAGGATCAGGGAGGCTACAAGTCAATTATGGAAGCAGTAGCAGAATACGGGAGGCACTAGATAATGCTAAACATACTGGGGTAATTAATATTCACACACATTCACTCCTGTCAGTTCAGTCTCACACTGCCTACTACTCTCTTCCTCGTATCGCTCAACCTCCAAACATTAGAAATTATAGCACTGACCTTTGAAAAATCATGGCAGAACATCAAAAGGACGAGTACTCTCATATTTCAGAAGAGAAGGTTTTCAGATAGTCGACTTCTAGTTATGATTAATCTTTGCATAAGTTTACTTTAGTTACTTAAGGGTGCATGTCTTACTAAAGTCTAATTTCAGAAGGAAAATCAGTAAGACTAGGAAGAACAAAGCTAAATGGATGGCCAAAATCACAGCGGTCAAGTGGCATGTTCACCGCTAACAATGCCCTCCTCATTATATCCTACTCGCCTCAAGCTCTTGCCCTTCCTCTCCTACTACTTTGTTACATTACCCATCTACTTCACTCCCAAGCAATCTCCCTTCTGCTCTTTATGGTTGCCTATACATGATAGGTACTGCTAAGCATGATAGACTAACTATTGACATTATAATATGGAAAATGCACAAGTACCTGATCCCTCCTGTTTTAACATCAAGACCAAAAGCATTTGTAAACTGCTGCTTCTGTAATATAGTTTAGAAAGAGAGGCTACTGCCCTTTTAACCCACCTTAATTTCTTGAAATTATAATTACGCAAATAGCGAATATTACCTTATTTCTATTACTACAGGAATGCAAAACGGACAATAAACCATTTTTTATGTTACTGCCACCAGTCTGACAGTTACATAAATTATAAACTGGTGACCTAATTAGTAAATGCAAAACTACCAAAGTTTCTTATTCTGTGCAGTTTACAGCAAGTTCCAGTATCCTTAATAACCAAAATGTTGCCCACTATTGTAATACGCAACTGAAATTTGAAAAATTCTAATCATCCAGAAGGCCGCACCCCCTTGTTTAATCCTATTCAAAACTAATTTTATAAAAACACTGCTTTAACCTTAAGTTAAAATTCCATTATAAACCGTGCCTCCAACACCAGTAACTCTCGCATACAGATGCCCTCACTGTACTTCCTGGCCCGAAATGCCAGTAACTTCCTATTTCTAACCAGTACAAGTTTACCTAAGCATCGCTAATTTTCATAATATCCTGACTTACACAATATGTTACAAATAATGTAATAAATACATTATCTATTAGTATTCGATTTTTTTTAAATCACAGTTAATCTACCTGCATTTGACCGTGTACTTCACAAGCCAAGGAAAGTTATTACAGTTAAATCATTACTATGAACTTTCTAAAGCTGTACATCTTGTACTGCACTCTTGCAATACACTGCGTTTATGCATACATTGATGTTTACTGCTACATTTAGGACAGTGTATCTTAACTTTATAACAAAATAATAGATGGAAGAGGGGTTTTCTTGATACTGCTTCCTTACCTAACAAAAACAAAAATATCCCACCATCACCAGGTACATTTTAGAATGTAAGCATAGAAAATTTACAGTGGACATTACTTAATATCTTCGCATCATTTTTACTTAGATCATGTTATGCTTAGTGATGCAGCAATGATCACAGGGAAACTGATCCTTTCCACCTGCGGTAGGCATGAAATACATGACTTATGCACCAGTTTTCACAGTACTCCCAGATAATTCTTGTGTACTTAACAGCTCTTGTATTTTATAAATGGAAATGTTCCTGTCACTACAGTAAAAAGACTCTGCTTGTTAGCCCTCAGACAATATTGATACACCTGGGACATTATCAAGGGGCATTCCTCTCAACTCTCCCTGATTTTGACAATTACAGTTATAGACTTCTTTTACTTTAGAAAACACATTCACACTTTCTCATTCTGTCAATGACTAAATTAATAGTACTAATATTTTATAGGTATCTCCAATTGTCCCTATTTCTAGGTTTGTCCCCGATTGGTTGCAATAATCAAGGAAAGTGCATGTACTCGGTCAACCACAACAGATAAAAATGTACTCAGTATAACCATACCCGAAGACGTTAAGGCCAACAGCTAATGGATAACTGTCATTTTTTAAGGCGCAGCCGATTACGAAAAGCGCAGACTATGACCAGCTGCTGCCATCACTTCAAACAAGCCCCCAAAGTTACCGCTAGTAAGCAGGCAAAAGACAGTGTGTGCTACTGTCACTGTTGTAAGTATTTCGGTGTTGATATTATGAGTTTTTACTTTAAGGTATCAGCAGTAAAAATTTAACAACGTGTAAAGTCTAAACTAAAAATAAACTTTACCACTATTATAAATAACTTACGTCTGCCAAAAACGTCTGAATGAGTCTAATTCAGTGAAGTACAACACTGCTACATCACTGCAACTCAAATTATAAATCCACTTCAAATACAAACATAAAACAAACAAAATAAAAAAAACAGCTGCTATACATTCATAAACGGTTTGGCCTACTTGACATTTCTGTAGTCTTATAAACAAACCGTTTTCTATCCAACTTCTAAGTCAGCCGGTATGAATAGAACAGGTTCCGGATCTGCATATACTTCAGGAGCACAGGCCCTGAGATGCAGACTGTAGAAGACCAATACTCAAAATGCACAAGAGTATATCACTGTACAGATGGAGGACTTCCTCCGTAATACATAATACACCACTCTGTAATGCCGTACCTATTTGTGCACCTTTAATACATTCACAGACCTTAAAAAGTGTAGATTCTCTATCAGGATAGCACGTGAGTCGAGAATTACCCCTGCTAAAACCCAGGAGATGATGCCATGCCAACAGACACAATCTACCTTACCTGTGAGCAGAAGTACGATCCTTTTATGCCCAGTTTGATACAGGTTGGGCACTGCAATTTAGCTTCACTGCTACAACCCTCAGTTTCACATACCCTCATCTCCATGGCCGCCATGCTGACACAGGAGAGAGAGGAAAGAGGAGGAGCAGGAGTTGCAGAAAGAATTGGGGGATGGTGGAGACAGAGAAGCTGGGCGGGGCGGCATTCGTGCCATGTGAGACTGCATGCTAAGCAACAAGTGCTTCCGCGATACGGGGAGCAAACAAGTTACTTTGGATAGATGTTTCCGTATCTTTTTTTTTTTTTTTTTTAAGAAAGCTTGTTTACTGGACGTCAGCGGATGCAGTACTGTATCCTACCCTAGTTAAATAATTTATTTTAAATGTGTTATTTTCCTCCTAACACAGATATTTATGAGAAATACAAACTACAGATACAACAAGAATAACCTTCTAACCCAATCAAACAAGCATGAAAAATGATTATAATTCCTAGAGAACAAACCATTCAGGACAATCCTACACGTTCAACCCGATAGCCCAATCAGCAAGTGACAGCTAAAGCAGCCAATTAAAAAGGTTTTCTAAGGTCAAATGACTATCCCTTAAAAGAGTGTTACAATTAAAAGAAAATGATAAATTACTGTAATAGTGAAACAAAAGGTGTGTGATTGTAGCAAGTCAGTTACTGCGTAAATTGCGTATTTCATTACTAGGAACGTACCTAATTTGGTTCTCGTTCTCTCTGGTTCTCGTCCTCATCTCGTTTAAAGAGCTGCTGTTCCTCGAAGTCCCACATTGAACGGGTCTGTTACCCATCCATTGTTAGGAATTTTTAACTGATATACATGGTAAATAGAAATGAATCGTATTAATTCATTAAAAGTTCTTTATAAGTAAAACCAGTATATTTTAATCATCATATGACCTTCTTCGTTCAAGTTATTAGAAAGTATGTGTTCCACATTTTGAGGGCTAGTGTTCCTCATTTTGGAGATGGGAGATTGCGAGCTATGTTTAAAGGTATGAGTGAGTTAACAAAGAGGTAACTGGGCCCAGACAGATGTGTGCTACTTATATTACTATCTATTCGAGGTTAAAACAGTCTTAACAAATTATGCCCAGGTCAGAAACTGCAACTTCCTACTAGGGTTGCCACTTGTCAAGAAATGTTCCTGTCAGGAAATCGGGGTCTCAGTCAGGAAATACAGTCATGGCGAGTACCTAAAAAGTATATGAATCATTTTGAGAAAGCTAATATATTTCTGAAGTATGTTTCTTAAAATGTTTACTGCTTCACTTTAATTTCTTATCTGCATTCAAATGCAATATAAAACAATCATTGCTGTGGCTTATGCTTGTGTATGTTTTGTGGGTGAAGTATTTATAAGTGTATATAAGTGCAAGTGTATATGTACATATTTTCACTCTATAATAGACTTACTTTCACTCTCTTCAGGCTTTCTCTTTAAGCTCTAATTTTTCTTCTTCTTACTTTATCTCCTATACTCTCTTAGCCCATTCTAGCTAGACTCTTCTTCTCTTCACTCTCTCCTACATTCTCAAAACCCACTCTTCTCTTAACCTACTTGGTTTCCTCTACTCCCCATACTGCAAATTTACCCCTCTGCCTCAATGTTCCACTGATTGGCTCTTGTACCTCTCTAGCCTTCTCTGGTTCTTCCCGCTCCATTTGTCACTCCACTCCCCTACCCTGCCCCCAATTCCCACCCGCCCCCACCACCGCTACATTTATACCTACCTAACTCCTCCTACCAAATCCCTCATCCAATCATAGACCTCTTACTACTACCCCTCCCCTATTCTATAACCCTATCACACTCTTCTCTTAACTATCCACCCCCCTTGGTCTTATCATACTATACTCCTCCTCCCATTTCCTCCATCACTTCTACTCCTCCCACCCTAAACCTACACCACTTTTGACTTAGCCATCCCCTATTCCCTGTTATCTCATTAACTCTCCTCATCCTCCTTTGTAACTTCCCACCTTAACTAGTACTTCATCTTCCTCACCTTACTTCTGTCTCATCCCCACTCTTTCCAAACATGCCCTCCCATTATCCCTACACCATCCGACTCCACTGCTTACTCCTCATCTTACTAATACCGCTATATTATGTGACCTCCTACTCTCATATAGCCCTCCAACTCCCTCCCCCCATCCAAACTACCCCTGCCACTCCACTGCAATCTTCACTACTCTCTCACTTTCACAACATATCCTCCTCTCTTATCTGTCCCAATCTACTGCACCTCTTCCATCTTAAGCTTTTCCCTAGCACTATAAAAACTCCCTCTCTTAAATTTCTACTAACCTCTGATAAATACCTTCCTCCCATACACTTCAGGCCAAAACTTATTACCTACAATATCCTAGCCTTATCTGGAGACATTCATCCAAACCCTGGCCCCTGCCTCAGCTCAAACCTCACCATCCCTCCCACCCCTTCTTCACCCTCTATAAACAAGACATCCTCCCTTTCCCCAACTCCACCCTCTTCCCCTCTTAGTTCTCTTAAGATCTTCACTATCAATGCCCAGAGCCTTAACAACAAATCTCACCTTGTCCATGCTTGGATCAATCACTACCAACCCGACATCTTAGCCTTATCCGAAACCTGGCTAAAACCCCACATTACTGACTCTGAAATCCTACCTCCTGGCTACCACATCCTCAGAAGCGACCGTTTAAATAAAAAAGATGGAGGCTCTGCACTAATCTACTCCAACCTTCTCTCCCTAATTCCTCTCCAAATTCATACCCCTCAATTCAAAAATTCTGAAATCACAACTAGCCTTCTCCGTTTGAACAAACACAAAACCATCTGCATTATTTCTATATACATCTCACCCGGCAATAATATCTCCACCCTCGAAGATATCCTACACTGGGCCTCAACCGAAATAACATATGAAACCTTTATTCTAGGTGATGTCAATATTGACTGGAATAAAATCAACACTCCTTCCCCTCTTCTATCTATTAACCTTTACAACTTCACTCAAGTAATCCATTCTATAACTCGTCCCAACAAAAAACAACCCCCAGGCTCCATCCTTGATTGGATACTTGTCTCCCATCCTAACAAAATCACTCTCTCTGGCACCATTCCTGACACTTTCAGTGATCACCTCCCTGCCTTCATCCATAGATCAACTAGTAGCATCCAACACCAACATGTCTACATTCAAACTCGTAACCTTAGCAATTTCAACCCTTCTACTTTTTCCAACATCCTTAAACAAATAAACTGGCAAATCCTAAACTCTCTCCCTCTTGACAACGCTGTAGAGCTTTTTAACTCTATTTTCCTAAAGACTCTTAACTCCCTAGCACCTCTAAGAAACAAACAAATTAAAAACAATCCTGCCCCCTGGCTCACCAAAGAAACTAAACAAATTAGGTGCCACAGAGACAAATCCTGGAACCTTTACCAGAAAAATAAACTGTCCTCTGCCCTACTCCAATATACCCAACTCCGCAACCAAGCAAAAAAACTTATTACCAAAGACAAAAAAAACTACTATAATAAATTTCAGCAAAACAACAACAAGAACCCTAAGCAATTCTGGAAATCAGTTAACTCCCTTCTCCATCCAGGATCTGGAAATAACCCCTGCCCTGATCCTAGCTTAACTGACAATGAACTTAGCTCCAACTTCAATACCTTCTTCACTGAATCCATAGCTAAACTAACTAAAACATTCCCAAATATGAACCCTCCCAAACCCCCCTCAAAGCACCTACCTCCCCAAATAACAACCCCCCCCCCTATTTCCATCACAAACCAGTATCTACCTTTCTTATAAAAAAGCTTTTATCTAAACCAAAGCCTTGCTCAAATGCCCCAGACAACATACCCTCCTCTTTCCTCAAATGTGCAGCTGAAGGAATTGCTCTCCCAATCAGTATCTTGATTAATAGATCCTTAAATGAATCATATGTGCCCAAACTCTGGCGTTCAGCCTACATTCTTCCTCTCCACAAAGGAGGCAAAAACACCTCTATCTCCAACTTCCGCCCCATTGCCCTCCTCTCACCAATATCTAAAATTCTAGAAAAATGTGTCCACCTTCAACTTTTGCCATACCTAATTCAGAACGACCTTCTTACTCCCACCCAGCATGTTTTCCATCCTGGCCATAGTACCACAACTGCCCTACTATCCTTCCTAGAAACTGTCAATGTAGCTCGAGACTCTAGACTCATAGTATCCACAGTTCTGCTAGATCTCTCTAAAGCCTTCAACACCATTTCCCATTCCCATCTTCTCCTCCACCTTGCCAACCTCAATCTCTCCTCTAATACTCTTTCCTGGTTCTCCAGCTACCTATCCAACAGATCACAGGCTGTCAAATGGAAAAACTCCTCTTTCTTCCTGCCTACTCCTACTGGTGTTCCCCAGGGGTCCATCCTTGGACCCATGCTTTTCAACATCTTTATTAATAACCTTCACTCTGTCATCCCTGACACTACAGTCATCCAATATGCTGAGGACTCTACCTTGGTCTGCGCTGCCCCTAATATTCCTGAACTACTGAACAAAACTCAAATAGCTTTTTCCACCACTGAGAGCTGGATGCACCAAAATCACCTTTCCCTCAACTCTAATAAATATAAAATCCTAATATTTCTCCCCTCCAAGGTTCTCTCCTTTGACAAAAACACTTTCAAGGTACAAAGCAAATCATCCACTGCAATAGAAGTAGTCCCCTCAGCAAAACTCCTTGGCATTACCATAGATGAACACCTCAAATTCGATCTTCACATACTACAAAACATAAAGAAAACCCACCAAAAGCTAGGCATGCTATATAGGAACAATCAATTTCTCTCCAACTCCTCTAGGCACACCCTGGCAATAACCTACCTTCTACCCTCTCTTCTTTATGGAGCCCCTCTTCTAACCAATCTGTCCACATCCATCACCTCTAAACTTGAAGCTTGCTATAATAAGATCTCCAAATTTGCCACAAAATCCAAAACTTCAACTCACCACTGCCTCTGCCTCCAATCCCTGAACTGGTTAGAACTCCCTAACCACTTAGACTATCTCCAGCTAACCAACGCTCATAAACTAATATTCTCCCCTGATAAATGCCCAGCCTTAAAGAATATTCTTCCCCCCTACATCCCAAACAGATCTTTGAGATCTGAACACCAAAACCTAATCTCTATTCATAAACCCAAATGTCCCGCTGGTCAGCTTCTACTCTCTTTCTCCCTGGGTAAAAAATGGAACTCTCTTCCTTCTTCACTTAGGACTATCCCCAATATTGAATCCTTCAAAAACCAACTCTTCCTTCCCCTATCCTCCAAATGGAAATGCTCATGCTTTCACCCTACATAAACTTTCCCTCCAAGCTCTACTTGCTTTACTTACTCCTGCTCTATTATACTCTCAAGCTTAATCCCATCTATCCAAAGAGCCTGTACTAGCAGATGTCAAATTAACTACTACCCTGTGAATATATATAAAAAAAAAAAAAAAAGTCTCATCATGTATATTAAATTTGAATTATTTTTTTCATTTTTTGAATTTATATCCTACATTTTGTAACTTTTTTTGTTTTTCTTTTGTATTTTGTACTTCTTCTACAACATTTTGTAACCTTTGTATTTTGTAACCTACACTGTATTGTATTGCACATGGAGCTTTTCTCCCTGGGCCTCCACTGAAAATGGGCACTTCTTGGCCCAGTGGACTTCCCCGGTAATCAAACTGAAATAAAATAAATAAATAAATAAAATAAAGTTGGCTATAATTTATTCAACTTTCATTCACGGTTAAGCATCAGTATTGCACCCAGTAAGTGTTATTTTGGGTGGTCTGGGCAAGATGTGTGGAAAAGGATCACATCACTAGTACAGTGCCACAGAGTGGACATTTCACAGCTCATTTTTACCTGTCTGAGTTCTTGCATGTGCCTCTGTCTGTGTGTAGCCTGCATGTCCTCCCTGTCTCTGTGCGGGTTTTATTCAGATGCTTTAGTTTTCTCCAACATCTCAAAAGCATGCCACAGGTGAATTGATGTTATTCCATTTTTTCTTGTAGAAAGCATGTTTTGTGTGTGTGTGTGCATGTAAAAGTAATATGGGCAGGCATGTACATAAATCTCCTGAGTACTGGAAAAATAAGGCATGAAATGCATCACAGAACATATAGAACTGCAGAGCTTCTGGGGATATCATTCCTGGCTGCATATGTGACTTAGTATTGTCCCACCTAGTCTAAAACTGACCCCACTCTGAGGTGGGCACAGAGATAATAGCTTGTGTTTTGCTGGAGATGTTGTGGTAATTATTTCTTTAACTTTCTTCAAAAATCACACCTCATAGATGTGAACAAAATGTCACTGTAACTTTTCTAGGGATAGTTACTGTGTTGGAGCAACATGTAGGGAGGAATCACTGTTATTTTGTCACATTTTTTTCACAATTGAAATCAAATGTGTATACAGGGGGATATTTTCTGGGAGTCGGGGAAAGAAAGCATGCTGCATGTGAGCACAACATATTTTAACTTATTTGTTCTTTCACTTTCATCCTAGTTTGACTTCAGAAAGCTACACAGAAGGTGTCTTTCTTTGGGAGTTATGGCTGAGAAGGCACTGTGTTTAGATGTATGACAGCAGCAACTGAAAATACAGGAATATGTTCAGTGGTCCTTTCACTGTCATCCCAGTTTAACACCATGCTGATACACTGACAATCGATTTCTTTTTTGTAGAGTTGTGAGGAAGGTAGTCATCCTATTTTATTTAACATTTATTTACTGGGAAACTCCGACTTGGAGCGAAGCCAATTTTCAGCAGAGGCCCAGGGAGAAACGCTCCAGATGCATGTGTTTGTACTGTGGGAGGAAACCCACATGAACAGAGGGAGAACATGCAGACTCCACACAGAAGACACCGCTACACTCCACCATTGCACCGTCCTAGATATGACTTGTGTCCTCACAAACATTTTATTCATAGTTTATGGATTACTCAGTTTTAGTGTAATTACTTTATCATCAGTCATGTACATAACCTATTTCTTCCATGAACAAAAAATAATCCGTTTCTTTCCTTGATCATGATTTTTTTTTTTTTTTTTTGTTCAGGCCCTCAATGGACCAAAGATTGTGGAAAAAGCTGTAAAATGCAACTCAGGGTATTTAGAACCCCATAGCTTCTGGGGTCTTTGTGGCATAATTAAATTCTTTCCACAACAGTTATTACAATAAAGTCTTGGCCAGTTAAGATGTGTTGCAAGTTGTTGTCTTTCGACTTTTCCCGGTTAGGGGTCGCCACAGCGGAACTCTGGTCTGCTAATGATTGGCAGTAGATTTTTCCACGAACGCCGAGGTGCCAGCTCTATGTTCAACCTTCAACGAAGGTACGCCCATTTACACATGTCATTTGAACGCTCATCCAACCGTGGGGAGGACATGCAGACTCCACACAGAAGGCACTCCAGCCAAGAATCGAATGGGAGAACCTCTTGCTGAGGCAACAACACTACTGCTGCACCCCCGTGGAAGTACATTAAGATGTGTTGCAAGCATGTAGGGAAAAGCTGGCAAGTAAGACTAAGTGTGAGAAAACATAATAAAAGTACTCTGGATAGTATGAAGAGACAAGGAAATGAGGGGAAACATGGGAGCACTGGGTGTATGGCAGGATGACAGTAGAAGGGTGGGGAATGTCGTAGTATACTTTGCCTAGGAATCTCTTTCTTCTAAGGCTGCCCATACAATCACTGTATAGCAATGTGTTTCCCATTAGAGATCACCACAGTGGATCACCCGTCCGCAGATTGGCAGTGGAGTTTTTACGGTGTCGAGTTGCTAGCCTGGCACCCAACCTTCACAGAAGACACACACACACACATACATATACATATACATATACACACACTCTTGCACTTACCTGCATGTCTTTAAAACTCACTTGACAGCAGGGTGGACATGCAGACTCCACACAGAAGGCGCTCCATGCCAAGAATCGAACCAGAGAACCTCGTGCTGTGAGGTGACAATGCTACCCGCTGCACCATTGTGGCCGATCATACAATCACTGTATATGGCATTTAAAAACTGGTACTTCTGAATGGGGCTTGCTAAAAGGGATGCAACTATCCTGAGGCAACGGGTATGCTTTCATTATGGAGGGGGCATGATTTATTTATCTGGAAATGGAAGGAAGCAAAGGTGGTGACCTTATTTTCTACTGAAATATTGAGCTACTGCAGAAAAGGTGTGAGACATAGACTTGTACCCAGAAGTGAAACAATGACACACCTTGTGGCTGCCTGATATCTAGTTGTAGTGGAGAGCCTGCTTACAGTAATACTGGAAAAATATGATGTACTGGTAACCGGGCAGTTATTACACTACAGAAACTGAGAAGTGATTGAAACACGAACCACAAAGAATTACAGAAAAATGGCTTATTGATTATATGGAATCATTCATTATCATTAAGAAAGCAGAAATGAGACAGCCAGACATTAAAGATAAAGAAGAAAAGAGACAAAAAGGCAATTCATTAGTGTGTCCTGCTTCCCACAAGACATAATTATAAAATATGTAGACATGCAAGCAGAAAGTAGATCAGTGGTGAATATGGGCATCGCGGTAGTTCCAGTAGTCCTGAGAGCAACTAGGCTAATTAAAAAATAATTTCCAAACATATTTAAGTATACTACAAATACAGGCAACCCCATATGAGCTATAGGAAGAAGCAATTCTGGTATGTTACACATGCTGAAGAAAGTGAAGATCACTCAGCCCAAAAAAGTTTGAAACAATATAGATTTTATGCACTTGAAATATCACCAGATTCAAGAATAGGGTACATTTCTATTACTGCATTAAAAATCCCTAAATATTTTTAGAAGTTAACCGGAGATGACATTCAAAAATATTGGTTTGTTTTTTCAGCTAGTTTCCTTACATTCTCGATTTAAAATAGTCATATGGTCAGGATTAACACCAGAGAGTGTACAGCCTCTGACGGGAACACAGAGAGCCCAAGTTTAAACAGTGTTAGGGATGCCACTGGATTTTGCTAGGGTTTTTGACGGCTTGATCTGGGCTGTTCTGTGGTTGCCACCTTTTCAGATGCACAAAATGGGATATTATTTTCAGAAACATGAGCTTTTACATGACAAACCATATACACAATTATTGTAAAGCCTGACCATGGGATTCTGAAAAATGCTCACTGCAGTAGTGGTGAGTCAGGTACTGTTTACCATCTGGACTTCGTATGGCTCAGAGCTCATTCTTGATTAACAATGTTAAAACTCTCAAACAGCAGCTAATTAGTCATCCCTTGCATGTCCAGAGCAGGGCCTTCAGAGAGGGAGAGACAGCCACATAACAGCAGTGTAATGCAATAAGCATAAATGTTGAACATAGCACTATGAGGTGCATAAATGCACTAACACACACACACACCAAAGTGACAAGACGAGAAAGCAGCTAGCTACCTTAAAGGGCTCACTGTATGCTTTAAATATATTTTTAACCTGATGAAGTGGTGGAAATTGTAGCGTAGGACAGCAGAAAAAAGCAGAGGAACATTCATAAGGAAAATAGTTAAGGATTAAACATGATAAAGAAGGGGGAAAAGGGTCATTTTTTGTTGGACAGATGCTCATTTTCTGTTTCCAGAAAAGGAAAGGTGAAAGTATGATAACAGTGTGAAAGTAGATAACGGGGACAAACTCAAATATACATAACACAGACAAGACTGGCAGGGGATGTGCTGACACATCCAGTGAGTGATATGACCGTGGAGTTTACAGACAGCAGACAAACAAAGAGAAGACAATGGTGATGGGGGGACTGGATAACAAGCAGAAAGCAAGTACAAAAGATGGAGGGAAACAACAGAATGGGGGATATGCTGGGTATGACCCCTTGTTCTGCCCTGACAGTGTCAACCTTAGTGAGAGGTCAGGCACCACTTTGTGCTCCCTTACCACTGATTCCTGGATCAGATGATGCTGCCAGTGATGGGCAGAGATGTAACCTTGTAAGCTGCAAGAAGAGTCTTTCCTTGTGGTCAGTGTGGACTTCAGTACACTGGTCTACCAGCTCCTCCACCACTCTTGACAGCCGCATGGGGATGGCGAATGTCTCACTCATGTCAGCCCCAGTGGGAGGCTCAGATGGTTCTGCCAGTGGCAGGCCAACAGGGATGTAACGGTGTCAGATGGATGACAAGTGTTTAGTTGGCCAATGTGGGCTTCAGTAAGATAGTCCACCAGCCCCCCCAACTACTGTCACTTGCCTGGGGATGACTAATGTCATACCCCTATCAGAGCCACTGGCAGGAACAGCAGTATTCCCAGCCAGTTAAGTCTCACCAGGGCAGGGGAGGAGGGCCTATACAGGAGACGGCCCTACCTGAAACTGGACCAGATGTAGTGGATGGTGTATCCCTGTAAGGGATGGTGGTATGGTGCTAGCCACATTGACACTGCCATGGCAATTGCTGTACACAAATACAAAATAAAAGGATAGAAACATATAAAACAACAAAATAAATGGAAAAGAAAGGATGGAAAGAAAGGGTTGGCGGGGACATGGAGACATCACATTGAAAGCAGTATGATTTTTTCATCTACATAAAATTATGCTGCAAAACTACACCATCAATAATTTTTTACACCATCAATAATTTTGCAAAACCCAGGTGAAAAAGCACAGTTGGCTAATGCGAACCCAGTAATATACTGATATATGTTACCAAAGTACATTAAACAGATGAAATGATGGAGAGTGTACTAATGGAACTGTCTGTGACTGCCTGGTGTATTCCATGTATTATATGAAGTCCTACAATCATATTATTAAATCTGTATATGTTCAACTGGCTTTTTAATGTGTGTTATCTAATAGACCCCTGGCATTTGTGCAAAGCCATAAACTGAGCTGGTAACATCAAATATCAGCTATGCAAATTACCATGCTGTCTAAGACACATACAGGCCATTTACAATACAATGTGAAACATTTCCTAAAGTAAACTTGTCTGATATGTAACCACTGCGTTGAGAAGTTCACATACTTTAAGAAGGAATAATTATCTCAGTTAAAAATCAAGTGAATGGTGTACTCCCTTGCACCTGTTAAAACACTGCATCTTCCTCTAATGTAGGAGTCTATTCTCTGCTATAGCCTCCTGAGCTGTAAAACAAAACGTGAGAAATAATTAATGTACATTCCCCAGTGATAGGATGGCAAAAAAGGAAAAAAATAAAACAATTATACAAGTGAAAATAATACATACAATACATCTCAGACATAGTCACTCTGACATCTTCTTCTCATTGGATGTCTGGATGGGGCATCTGCAGGTCACTTAAGTGGTGCCTGCCCTGCTTGTCACAGTAAGGAATGTCTGTAACATCAGTTATAACTCTGACAAAACAATATAATGTGTTACCTTATACTAGGGATCCTCATGCAAGTGTCCAAGGAGGCACTGCCAGTGGTCGCTGTGTAACAAATACAAGAAGATTTGGAATTCTTATACCACCAAAGCGCTAATGCCAGAAACAGTGCCACTGGACACCATGGACATACCTCATTTCTCATGCTAGAGAATTATGGCTGACATCTTAAGGTCACTCCTGCTTCATGTTTCGAGAATTGTCAGCAACATAGAGCAACTCAGTATCATAACCTGTGGCAGGGTGGGATATGCCCTGTGACATTATGACAGTGCTTTAATATATGAAAGCAAAGTGCGAAACATAGCACAAAATGTGTGTTATATTAACACAATTTTTTTTGGCTACTCACCTGAAGAGCTGAAGGAGGCATGAATTTGGCTGCTGTAGGAATTTGACTGGTACAAAAGTACCAATCAATTTTCTACAGTAAAAGCTAAAGTCCTTTATTTATTTATGTATTTATTTTCCTCTTCACTTGAAAAGCTGCTGAGGGAGGCATGGATTGGCTGCTGCTTCTACAATTAAACCTGAAGTCTTTTTTTTTTTTTTTTTCTCTTTGCGTGAAGAGGTTTTGGGGACCAGCACCAGGTGCTAGATCAGCCAGCTACGGCTCTTGAGTGCCACCATTGGTGCAGGCATACAGTATAAAAGACAATGACCTCCATTATGTCACTGACCTGCCCATGTATGCTTAAGGAATACCACAGGTGCTCTTGCAGGTGCACAACTCTATGTAAGGCTGTATGTGAAACTCAGCCTCCAGCAGAGACACATCTATGAACGCTGCTCTCATTTCTACACTTGTCATGCTCAGATGCCCAAATCTACATGATAAACCCCCCAGGCCCCAGCATTTGCATAGAGCCTCACTGTGCAATGGAAGAAGATGTAGAACACTAACTGGAAACGCACCATGCCTGTATGAGGCAGATTGTGAAGGAGGAAAGCAGCAGTACTGACTTTGTAAGGAAGGTTTTACATTTACTTACATCGCTTTTTCTGCACTGTTTCACTGAAGTACTCGTGCAAATATTGATGAGAATTTATTTTTTAATGGCTAGATACACATTCTGAACTGAAAATGAACTACTCTGCAAAGTAAGACATTTGTTCTAAATGTAATAAGAAAGGTAACTAGAGGCACACCTCATAGAAATATTGTAAGGCAGCATTTCAAGGTGCCACTCTAAAACATGTTTGGGTCTGTACAGTGATACTGAACTGTGTAGGAAGTACCTTGGCCATGTCTCAGGAGAGGGACCAACTGTTATTGTCTGGTTACTGGGTTACTTACATGTGAATACTGAATATTCTGGGGGGCATGCTCAACCAAGGTCAGTCATAGCAAAATCAAAGCAATCCTACTTCAACAAACCATAAAATAACCACAAAAGCAACTCAAAGCAATATTAGGCAAGTATCAATAAACTATTAAAGCCAAGAAAGAAGATTGCACCTAGCCTTTTCGATGACCTGCCAGACATTCACATTCCTGTTATGTTTAATAAACAATTCTTGTACTGCTAACCCCAGCATTAAGCATATACAAAGCCCAACAATAACTCACCCTGTCATGGGCTCACTCAGTTTTTAGTCTATCAATATAACACAGATAAAATGACTATTACAAAACACTAAAACATATTTCACTTGCCTCAGACCAACTGTCTGCTGAATATTTACAACTCCCTTTTAACTCATTAGCCTACCCAGCTTCCATACTTATCAATAGATCTATATCCAAACGATATGTTCCAATGTTAAAGAAGCCATACATAATACCTTTACACAAAGGCAGTTCGTGGAGTAACCTCTCTAATTTCAGACCCATTGCCATGTTACCCCATTGTTCCAAAGTAATAGGAAAATTTATACAAAAACAAGTCTTGCATTATGTTAACTCACATTATCTTCTGTCCCCATGCACCATGGTTTTCATCCAGGCCTTAGCATTAAAACCTCCCTGTTATCATTCCTTCAAATCATTAATTGGAACAGAAATAAATGTCTCTTTACTGCCTTCATCTTTCATTTTTTTTTAAACAAGAAACATCTTTATTAAATTATCACTTATAACATAGACAATCATCAATTTATGTAAATGAAAACAAACCATGTTGACATAATCCCAGCTGCAAGCATTTTACATCATCAATCATATTGATCCTAGTTGCAAACATAATACATCACTTATAATCTACCTGATCAATGTCAGTCAAACATTACATAGCTCATTCAAGTACTGTCTTCTTTTAAACATCATTCCTTCCCTGTATGTATTGTTCCCAGAATGCCCATTTTTCCTATGCAATTTGCTCCTACTATATTTAAATATCCCAATTCCAGTTGTTTTGTCCCTGTTACTATAGTCACTACTTCTAGTACAGTTGGTTTAAACTTTGATTTCCATTTTGTAGTAATTGATTTTTTGGCAGCCACCATAATTAGATTTAGCAAGGCCTTACTATGTCTAGGCAATTCAGATTTTGTATCATAGCACAGAAAATTATTTCCCTAGTTACACCAATTTGCTTACCCAGTATCTCTAACAAAGTAGTCTGCAAGGAATCATTAAAGTCTGCCAACTCATTACACGCCCAGAAAATATGTTCCCAGTTGCCTGTTTCTTCCCCTTCACACCGCCAACATTTGCTGTCTAAATGAGGAAAAATTCTCTGGAGTCTACTTGGGCTATAAAAATATCTGTGTAAACATTTCCAAGCAACAATCCTAAATCTTTTAGATTTTGTTGCATATTTGGGAGACATACATATATCCTCCCATAGTTTCCTTGTGAATTGTTTATCCTGTCTCTCTTCCCAATCCTTTCTAACCTCTTCTGATTGATTATTATAGTCATCATACATTATTTTATATGCTGTACTAATTATTCCTTTTTTAATGGCAGCTTCTGTACTACATTATAGTAAATACTCTACCAGTGCTGGTCTTTTGCTTAGGACCTCCTGATTTCTTTCTCTTTGCCTATACTCTAATATCAGTCCTTGATAGGGAAGACAATCTCTAACCTGCAGTCCAAATAAATGAATGGTATTTTCCCATTCTATTGCCTTTCCAGCTCTAGTTATTTGCTCCCAATGCCTTGATTCCTTTGCCAGCTTTCTCCAATAAATTTCATCCCCCCCCCTTGCCTACTGTCTGTATCCCAAATTGCCATCATCCCTAAGAAAGAGGTCATTGGGAACATATTTTCTGGAAATGTAGTGAGATGGCAGACTTTAAGGATGCCCTGTGGGATGAACTGTTGGAGATGCTGGGTGGGCAGATTGGTGTGACGAGGAAGATGATTTTTCTGTGCTATGATACAGAATTAGAATTGCCTAGACATGGTAAGGCCTTGCAGTGTCTAATTATGGTAGCTGCCTAAAAAAGCAATTAATAAAAAATGGAAATCAAAATCTAAACCAACTATACTAGTAGTAGTAGTGACTATAGTAACAGAGATAAAACATTTGGAACTGAGATCTTTAGAAATGGGTAGGAGCAAACTACAGAGGAAAAAAAATGGGAATTGTGGGAGCAATACATACAGGTGAGGAATTAGGTTTAAAAGAAGGCAAGACTTAAATCAGCTATGTAATGTATGTATGTTTGAGTGAAAATGATTGGGTAGATTATAAGTGATCTATAATGTTTGCAACTGGGAGTGTGTCAGTTTGGTTTGTGATGTAAAATGCTTGTAACTAGGATTGTGTTGGTGTGGTTTGTTTGTATGATTACTTATTTCGTAAGTGATGGCTTAATAAAGATATTACTTGTTTATAAAAAGGACAGGAATTAAATTATTTATGTAATGTTGCTTAGGTTATATGATATATAGCAATATATAGGAAGTACAACATTTGTAAACGTGAACTTGTTAATGCAGTTTGATTACTTTTATATAAATTTAAATTTGCCTATGTCACAAGTGATAATTCAATACAGATGTTTAAAAGAAAAAAATAATAATGTACTTGTTTTATTATGATTAAATCTTAAGTTTGAGATTTCTTCAAACTGACTTACAGAACTAGTTATATGTTCTAATGAATTTTCTATATTTCCTATTGTTGGTAAAATATCAACAAAGAGTTGAATCTTTAGTTCAACATCTTCTTTTATGTTGATACCATTAATGTTCTTAATGGATCTAATACCATTAGCAAAGGGTTCTACAGCTAATGCAAAAAAATAAAGATAATGGCTAGCCTTGTTTTCTGCCTTTTTGTAATTTAAAGGAATTAGTAAGAAAATAACCTATTTTAAGACAAGCACAAGAGTTAGTGTATAACTTAGAAATTAATGCAATTAGCTCAGGTGAGAAATTATATACTTTCATTGTTTTAAACAAGTACTGCCAATTAACTGAGTCAAAAGCCTTATCTAAACTGAGACTAATGATAGAAAGTTATTTTTTATTTTTATTTGCATAGTCTGTTAATATATGTATTCTTATTACATTCTCCTGTACTTGTCTATTTAAAATAAACCCAATCTGATCATTGTTAATTAGTTTGGGTATAAATAGATTAATTCTCTTAGCTAACATGGACCTGGGCATCTGATAGTCTTATAGTCCACATTTAAAAGTGAAATGGGTCTGTATAATGAACAGTTTGTAGGATCCTTATCTTGTTTTAATAAAGGTGATATAAGGGAATATTTCCATGATGGGGGGACTTCAGCAGTTTTTTTATTTCTCTGTAGACCTTATCTAATATTTTAATGGCATCATCTGGTAGTATTTTATATAGTTCTGGTATAAGGCCATCTAAGCCCAGTGCCTTATTTTTTTTTAACTTTTTATTTATCTTTTATTTCTCTTAAAATTAATGGTCTGTCAAGTTTTTATTTGTTCACTTGTTAATTTATTATTTATATTTTCCCTTAGAAAAGTTTCAACTGTATCATCATCACGGTTATTTTTATTATTACTTATATTTTCATAAAATATTTTAAAGCTCTCAAGAATACCTTTAATATATGTTCTGCTTTCTTTTTTATTATGTATGTATTATAATTTCTTTGATTTGATTTAGTTTATTCATTTTCTTTGATCTAAGAGCAAGTTTATGCAAGCTTAAAGGGTTTACTGAATATGCCTGAAGTTTAAGTTTTTCAAGGTTTATTGAAACTTTAAAATTTAGAATTTCAGCCTATCTTATTTAAGTTTTTAAGTTCAGACTGACTGATAATGTCATTTGGCTTTAGATTTAATTTTAGTGTGCCTATTTTTGCCTGTAGTGTATTCAATTCTCTGTCCCATTCTGTTGTTTTACTAATATACCAGCTTGTAACTCTTCCATTTATGAAAGCCTTTAGTGAATCCCACAAGACAATGTCAGTTACTTCACCATTCATGTTTATTTCTAAGAAATTTTTGATCTCTTTAGCATACTAATCCTTGAATCATTTTATTTTAATAATGTACACTGGTAATCTCCCGTGATGTATTAGATTGTCATTTTTTAAAATAATGGACATGAAACTATTGAAAAATATCTGTGATTAACAGATTGTTTGAGGCAAAAATGTTATCAATTTTTGTGTTCAATATCTATATGAATAATGGATAAATTGAAGTGAGTTTGTTTTCCATTTAAATTCATTAGATTTACAAGATTCATTACGTGTTTAGCTGAAAATGTGATTCTAAGCTTTCTATCTGCATTGGAATCTTTGTCTGATAAAATATAATTAAAATCACCAGTCATTATGACATCACCTTTCATGTAATAGGCCATAGTGTCTAAGTAATTTTTTGCATCTTTAGCTCCAAACCCTGTAATCCAATAAGAGTTCATCAATGTATACCGTTTTCAGTTCCATTCAGTTATAACAATATTTAACATACCATTTTTATCAACATAAGTATCTTTTACTTGAGGCATTACTGGTTACTTCTTCCATAAAATGAGGGTGCCTCTTATTTTAGCTTGAAAGCCAGAACCTGCTAAACCAAATAATTATTTAATGAAAGTTTATTTACATCTTTATTAAGTAAATGTGGTTCCTGTAGAAATACTGTTTGAGCTTTATGTAATTGCAAGTATTTGAACAGACTCCCCTTCTTTACTGGATTATTCATTCCATTAATATTAATAGATATGCATTTAAAATCAGACATTTATAAAAAAGAGAAAAAAACACAAGTATAATGAAATCACATTTATGTACAGAACTTATTATATACTTTATGTATAACAATATGAAATCTTCAGCTATGGGCAAAGCTTTTGAAACAAATAAAAAAATGACCTAATGATATAACCCTAAAACATTCTACTGTGGAATAACATATTCCTAGTTTGTTGCAAAAGACAAACTACCTCTCAAACTCTCCATTAGACTAACAAGGCCTAGCTCATCTTTCTGATTCATATTAATGTCTCATATTTTAGTATGCATCATCTTAAAAAAGCCTATCAGTTAGTTTTGAAAAAGAATAGTTAAACAGGTGTTCAGAATCTCTACTATAAGTTGACCAAACTGAATAACTCTACAATCATTTTTCCCTGTACCCGACATGATCTCCCTGGTCTACTATAGGGATGAAGTAATTTGTTATTTTCATATTTATTAATTTATAGGTCAGATGATTTTACATTTTTTTCTGTTTTATTTACTATGTGCAAAGTTGTTCACAGGATCATAAGTTTATAAATAAGTACCAGGGTAATTCTCCTTGTGGGCCATTTGAGAATCAAACCGTGCACCTTGTGTCTATAAGGTGAACACTTTAACAACTATGCCAACCTCCCACCCTTGTAGACATATTTTTATTCTTTAATTACATACATATTTACTTATTCTGATCTCTTTCTATTTGTATACTATGTCTTATATTACTACTATATTCCTAGTTTTTCATATTTTAGCTGTAATCCTAGTGTAGAGTGTCATATAATAGAACATTTATATTTACCCTTTTGTATTTGATACTCATTAATCTAGTGCCATTGTTAGAATCAGTCCTATTGTTTCTTCAGTGTTATGTCTAATAGTATCTGAACAAACATTTAAAAAAAATCTTCCCTTTTATGATTCATACTTTCCATGATAAATTGTTTTGAGGTATTAAGTTTTGTTATCATAAAAAAGAGACAATAACAGATCAACACAATCCTAATTTTTATCAGAAGTGTCATTCTGTAGGTTAGTATATAAACTTCCCTTTTGGTATGCTGCAAGAATTCAGAACTATATAATAACTGACAGTGGTTTAGAATGCAATTAATTGTCTTTTGCTTATTATTTAACTTGTATTCATTGACATCTTAGCATATGTTCATAGGTGTTTACTAGGCCAATGACCACAAGGGCCTTTTTAAGCCTTGCCATACATCCCAAATCTCTGACAAGTTCTGATACCCTTGATAAGTGTAAGCAGGAGCTTGGAAAATGAAACATTTACAAGCTAGGGCCTGGAAGATGAACCATTTACAGATTCCTGTGTCTATTAGAGATATAGGTGCCAAACCAGGGATGAATTTCCTGTTCCCCATCCAGTTGTCCAGGTTGAACTTTATTTATTTATTTTACATTTGTTGACTGGGATAGTCTGGATACATGTCCATTTTCAGCGGAGGCCCAGGGAGAAAAGCTTCAGATGTGCATACAAAGACTATTACATATAAATGTAAAAATGCAAAACATTTGTTAAGATTAATCTATAAAATGTAAGTTTACATATTAGACAAAAATCTATTATAATCTTTTCTAAGACTCAAAGCAGTATATGATAAAAACATTCATAAAATTTATACTCCAAAATATTCATAAATTCATACTTCATCAGTTTAACAATTAATCCCTTGTTATTAGGTTGTAGACAAAAACTTGGGATTTAGTCAAAATAGAGGAAGACAACCTGTTGTATCATACAGGCATGCAGTATTAATTAGTCTGGATTGGTGCATGGGCACAGCCAGTGTAGTTTGAAGTACTGTTTTAGATTTTTCCTGAATTGCATTGGGGAGAGTTCTGAAATAAGGTCAACAGTAAGGGAGTTCCAGGTTTTGTCCATGAAGATGGCAAATAGTGATTCTCAAGCTAAATTATTAGCTTTGAAAGT
Organism: Protopterus annectens; assembly: GCF_019279795.1. NCBI lineage: Eukaryota > Metazoa > Chordata > Ceratodontiformes > Protopteridae > Protopterus > Protopterus annectens. Next base: position 691,091,900 of record NC_056728.1, on the reverse strand, counting down.
TTGAACTAAGAGTTTGTCAGATGAGCGTAGTACCCTAAGGTTACTATAGGGAGTGATTAGGTTAGCGAGTGCGGGTGTATTTTCAGGGTGATGGAGAATCTTATGAGCAACTGTCAGTTGATTGACCAGAAGTAGATTAGGTAATTCAAGCCACCCTAAAGAGTTAAGGTTGAGACAATGATGGATTCTGAAAGCTGTTCCAGTGGCAAATCTGGCAGTGTTATTATAGCAACTAGATAGCTTGTTAAGGTTAGTCCTGCTCAAGTTTGTAAATAAAGGTGATGCATAAAGGAGAGTGGAGAGGAGGTATGTTCGGGCAATGTCAGTTCTAGTTATTGGAGTGAGGAAGGGCTTAATCCTATAGAGAGATCCAAGTTTTATATTGACAGTCTTGATAGTTTGACTAATGTGTGCATCAAACTTGAGGTTATTGTCAACTATTACTCCTAAGAGTTTGGTAGAGGGATCAGGAGAAATAATGATCCCATTGTTAGGCCTAATATTAAAGGCTGGTAGGGGGTGTCTACTGTTGGGGGAGAAAAGTAATAGTTTTGTTTTATTAGGATTTAATAAGAGTTGTCTGTTAAGGAGACAGACTTCTACTGTGTTAAAAGTGGCTTGGGAAACTATATGAAGGTCACTGGGAGTGGTGGACGAGCATATTAAAGTTGAATCATCTGCATATTGGACACAGATTGCGTCTGGGATGACATTATACAGATCATTAATAAAGATAGAAAATAGGAGAGGTCCCAATATAGATCCCTGGGGAACTCCCAGGGTGACGGGTAGTAAGGTAGATAATTTGTCCTTCCATAAGACAGCTTGGTGTCAACCATTTAGATATGACTGGAACCATTTGAGAGACTGATTGTCAAGGGAGATAGTTTTTAGTGTTAGTATGAGAAGTTGATGGTTAACTATATCAAAGGCCTTTGAAAGATCCAGAAAGAGGGAAGAGGAGAGTTTGTTATTGTTCCGATTTTGGTTAATGACATTAGTAAAGGAGAGTAGGGCAGAGATAGTGCTATGGAATGGTCTAAAACCATACCAAGTATTATTCAGGAGATTTTTCTTGATAAGGTAGCTTATGAGTTGTTTGTGGATACAGTTTTCCATTATTTTTGCTAGGGGTGATAGGATAGCTATATATCTATAGTTAGATAATTCAGTGGAGGTGCCCCCTTTATGGAGAGGGATTACATGGGATGTCTTCCAAACGGGGGGAATGGTAGCCTCAGATATAGTTTTGTTAATCAGGATGGTGACTGGATTAGCTATGACTTCTGCCACTTTTTGAAGGTACTCAGCAGGGAGTAATCTGCGGATAGGGTGGTTGGTTTTAATTTCTTGAGTAGAGTTGTGATAAGTGAAGTAGGAACTGGTTGGAAGTTAAAGGAGTTTTGGGAGCAAGGTAAAGAATCAGTAGGGTTTGGGCATCCAGGCAGTAGGTGGCTAGCTAGCTGTTGAATGGTTTCTGTAAAGAAGCTATTAAAGGCATTGGCTACTAATTCTGGAGGTTTTTGGTTCGTGACTGAGGGGGAAGGAGTTGAGGACTGACCTGGGTGTAGGGGTTTTACTCCTGCCCAAAATTTCTGAGGATGGTTTTGGTGCTGCTGTTGTAGATGACAGTAGTAGTTTTTTTTTATCTGTTATTATGGCTTTTTTTGCGTCACTTGAATTGGGTTGGGGGGAACTCTGCTTCACATGGATGAGGAGCCTGTTCCAGAGACTGGGTAATCTTTGGGATACATACCTGTCTCTCCAGCAGGTCCTATTTATATCACAGGTAAGGTTTCATTCTTTAAAATGGATAATTCTGGTGCTGTTTGTTTTGCAGATATGCAGGAGGTCCATCAGAGTGAGGTCTGACAATGCCCTGTATGTCAGGCTTCCCCCTCAAAAGTCTGTAGGAGACAGAATACAGGGATAGAGCCTTGAGGTTGTCTGTATAGGAGATTTTACTTAAGCCCTATATTCTTTTAGTGAGGAACCTCTGTGGACGTTCCAATTGTTGGATATGCATGGTTAGGTACATACCAAAGGGGGCATTGTATTCAATGATAGGTCTGATGAATGCCGAATACAGTGGAACAACAACTTCCTTGGATTTATATGCCATACTTTTGTTTATAAATTGTGACATAGAATGATTTCCTCACTACTGTAGACATGTGATAGTCATAGGCTAGATTACTATCTATGTGTGTCCCTAAGTCCCTGACAGATGGGTGAACTCTAAGGGGTGTGTTGGCAATATGATAGTTACCGGGGGTGGATGACTTCCTGAAGGATACTATTATGCATTTTATGGCATTTAGTTTTAGTCTATGGCTCTGACACCAGTTGTTTGTCTGTGTCAGCCCCTCCTGGAGAACATTTGTCTCAGTGTGGGATTCAGTGACAGCTCCTAATTTGAAATTATCTGCAAATTTAGTCAGCCAGAGACCACTGACATTGGCCTTGACTTCAGAGAAGTAAATTCCAAAAAGTAGCAGTCCAAGGACTGATCCCTGAGGGACTCCACTTGTAACTGGCCTCTTTGTAGAGGTGGACTCCCCAATTCTAACTTCCTGGGTCCTGTCTGTGAGCCAGTTAGCTATCCAATGAGTAACATAAGAGTTTGTATTTAATGTCTTGACTTTGTGAACAATGCCCGAGTGGGGTATTGTGTCAAATGCCTTGGCCAGGTCAAGATAGGCACTGTGAACCATTTTTCCCTCATCCATTGCTTTGGTGACCTTCTCAAAGAAGTCCACCAGGTTGAGTAGGAATGATCTGCCCTTGACGAAACCAAACAGGGTTGGGTCCAGTGCCCGGAGATTTACTATATTACTATTAATCATTTCCATGATAATTCCTTCCATGGCTTTACATATAAGACTAGTGAGACTTATGGGTATGTAGTTTCCAGGGTCTGTAGATGGCCCACCTTTGTGCAGAGAGATGACTGTTGCCGTTCTCTATTCATGAGGCATGAAGCCTATTTGGAGGCTATAGTTAAACAGCAAATCCAGAGGCCGATAGGTCATGTTTCATGCTATTTAGGAGGCATCCTGGGATATTGTTCTTCGCCGTAGAGAGAGCATTAAGGACCTGTTCCCTAGTGATAGCAGGGGGAGTTATATTAGATGGTATTTCCTGAGGGAATGTTGGAGCTGAATTTATTGACCAGTAGGTTTGCTATATCTTCTGGCTCAGTACATATAGGTGGCTCCATTTACAATGAGTTCTGCACACAACTGTGTACTGCCTTTGAGGTTACAGATATAGCTAAAGAATGCCTTGTAGTTGTCCTTGGGCTGGGAGGCCAAATTCACCTAAAATTTGGCTTTGGTAGACTTTACTTGTCATCTGAGATGTTTATTTAGTTTGATGACAGTGGTTTTATCCTGTGGGTGCTGCACCTCCTAATTTTTGCCATTATTTTCTGTTATACAGCCTATTGATTTTATGATTCCACCAAGGTGGCTTGTTTTTTGAGTTAGTTCTGTACTTCTTCCTGGTGGGTACAGCTGCCTCTATGCAGCTATTAACATATAGGGTTTCTGTGAACAGTTCTGCATAGGTAGCAGTGTTCTCAGGGTTTATAGGGGCTTGAAACTTTGCCAAGTTATCACTTTATAGCAGGTGGTTAGCCTTAGAGTAGTTCCTGAATATTCCAGGTTTAGCTGGAGGTCCAGGTTTTATTTTTACTTCAAAGGAGACCATTTTTTGGTCTGACCTTACCAGGGAAGACATTACAGTAGGGGATATGCAGCACCCTCCCATATTAATGTGGACCAGATCCAGTATGGTTGCACCCTTGGTTGGTGTATTGACTATCTGGTTCAGGGAGTTTGTGTTTACATAATCCAGGAATTTCTGTGCCTCTACATTTGGTGTCATATAGGATTCCCAGTTAATGGTGGGGTAATTAAAGTCACCCATGAATATGGTATTGAGTTGGATGGTTAGTGTTTCTAATAAGTTTAAATACATGTTATGGGTTTCCTGGGTCATACAGCTGGCAAGGAAGTGATACTGGATTTTGCCTTTGGTGATTTGAACATGGAGCAGCTCAAGTACATTGTCCTGTTTGACTAGCCTTGAGCTATATTTATTTTTGATGTAAATAGATATACATCCACATTTAGTCCCTGTCTGTGTAGTAGCTGGTCTAAATGTGTGGAAGGCATTATACCTTTGCACTGTTGGTGTGCTGTCTGTGGCTTTAAACCATGTCTCGGTGACTGCACAGACATCAGCATTCTCTATTGTAAAGAGAAGAGAGCTCCTAGGGAGTGGAGTTTTTTGTTTTGACTCCTGTGATTCAAAATATTACTATTATTTACTTTTAGACAGGAAGAAGTAACCTGTACAGTTCTTAGAATTTTAGAACTTCCACAACATCACAAAAGTGCTCATGACTCTAAGTTGTTTTAGGCTGGTTTTCATGATAAGGACTTGAAAATGAACAGTCCTTCGGTTACAGTTCACACAAAAATGCTCACAAGTGAACCCAGGCCACCTCCACACCACACCTCAATCCTTCAAACCCCTCCAAACCATAAAAAAAATCAACAAAATGCATCTCAAAGTATCCCAGACACCAAAAAGCCATTGCACTCAAAGGAATATTATACCATGACCCCCCATTATTATTCCAAAACGTGCACGCTGATTGGCCAGCGTGCCCATTGTAAATCGAGTTATACTAATGGAAAAAGGTCCGGTCGCCCGGACTTTTTTCCATTAGTATAACTCGATTTAAAACACTGTCTCGCTATGTTAAATGGGTTTAACATAGCGAGACAGTGTTTTAAAAAAAAGCAACGGAGAAAGCAAGATCTCTGTTGCTTTTTTTAGTGTTTCGCTATGTTAAATGAGTTTAACATAGCGAGACAGTTTTAAAATAAGCAACGGACATCTCCGTTGCTTATTTTAAAGCTGTCTCGCTATGTTAAACCCATTTAACATAGCAAAACACTAAAAAAAAAGCAGCGGAGATCTTGCTTTCTCCGTTGCTCACAACTCTGATGTACTGCGCAGGCGCGCAGTACATCAGAACTGCCGCGGATGCCAGAAATCTGCGGAAGGGCAGCAAACAGGCATTATACTATGCCATTATTTAAGAAAAGTAATAGTTTCTTTTCTTAAATAAAGTCATGGTATAATAGCAATAACCCACTTCTGGGTGTGGGTAATGCTGTATTTACCCACGGTTGGCTTTGTTTGGTCCTTCGGGCATCACCCTCGGGACCAAACTACGCCAACCGTGGATAAATCCAGCATTACCCACACCCAGGCGTGGGTTATTGCTATAATATTTAATGACTCAGCAAGCACTATTTGTATGAGATGTTTAATAAAAAGCAAACTGTCATTTTTTTTAAAGGAGACATACATATAAATTTGCATTAAAAGAATGACAGTTATGTGTGATCCAGGTTTAACTTTTAAAAGTGTAAGTGTTACTCTAATTATTTGATATCATTCCAATAGTAACTTTTATATATGTAAAAAATCTATATTTTTTATAATTTGTTTATAACATAGCATGTCTTTCCTGGGTGCTGTTGCATGTCAAGTATACTATCAGTAGGACACTGCTGGACCATTTTAAGAACCCAGAATGTAACTTAACATGCCTGTTTAGTTTCATTTGTTGCATCTTGTGTTATATTTAATACTACATTACTCAGCTGTACAAAGATATCATAAAGTGTGCCATGTAATATAAGTTTCATCATAATATTCATTAATTTTTAATAAGGTGAATAGTTTAACTTTTTAAGCTCTAAGTGAAAATAAGTTGTCTAATTTCATATATAGCTAAAAGAATCAAACTCTAACATTTTAGAAAGGGAACTAGTACGCATTTGAAGTAGGGAAATAAATAAATAAATGATTTACCATGTAAAAAGTAATGTGCAGCACCTGCTTATAAGTATTCAGGCACTTATTCATAACAATGAAATACATTAATTTTCATTTCTCCTTAAGATTTTTAGTGTTTTTGTCTTCCATCAACCAATCATCTCTTGCTGCATCTCTCCTCAAAAAAGTCGATATATTTGATTACAGTCCACCTCCACTGTTTCCTCTAGGATTAAGTCCATTATAGCTTCCAAGGTGTCAAAAATCCTCTCTCCTTCTGGAAAGCGAATCCCCATTTCCACTGGAAACAAGACCCATACTTCAATATTGTTGTTGCCTAAGCCTTTAACAAGTGGCGCGCGCACACACACACACACACACACACACACACACACACACACACTTCTCCTGGATATCAGCACTTTGGAACAGTCACTGTCAAATGCCACAGCATCCCCTTTAACTTTAACTGAACAATTAGTCCATGCAGCCCTCAAGACCAAATCCCCATCTGAACTTGAGAAAATTCCATGATTAATGACTCTGGCAAAGGTGGGCTTTCCTTTAAAGATAAGTTAGAAAGTGATTTATGTGCCCTTTCAATTCCAAAGGAAAAAGCTTCAGGCAGGTTCAAAGTTTTAGGTAGGCAGCCGGGCACCAAGGAACTGAATCACACTGTCTCCCTCCTCTCCATTAGGAACCCTACAAATCTCAGTGCCATTCCTTCCAGATCTGTTCTCTTAAGGCTACTATTTTTATCCTGGAATAAGTTGTTTGTTTCAATAGAAATTCACTGTTATTCTCATTTTCAGGTAATCTATCCATCCATCCTCAACCCCCTTTTTCCCATTTTGGATATGGGGTCAGGGTGATACATAAGTAGTGACAATCATCTTGAGCCAAGATTTACACCACCGGGTGGCTAGCCCTGCCATGGTAATTCATTTGTACCACTCACTCACACACACACTCTCACCTACAGCCAATTTAGAGTGTCTGATGCACCTACTGCATGTTTATGGAACATGGGGGAAACAGGGCACCCAGGGGAAACCAAGGTGACCGCAGAGAGGACATGCTTACTGCACACAGAAGGCACCCCAGCCGAGAATCGAACTAGAGAACCTCTTGCTTTGAGGTGACAACGCTAACCAGTGCATCACCGTGGCTACTAAAATCAGACATTGCCTCTTCTATACTCGAGATTTGTGATGACTGCTGTTTAAGAGATTCACTGAGCAAGTTAACTTGTTTTTTTTATATTTATCATTAAATGTGTCCATTTTGCTTTCTAATTTATCTACCTTTACAGATAACTCACTGATGTTACTTAGTATAGCCGGTATGTCTTTATCCATAGTACTGTCCTGTACATTGGGCTTAGAGTGGCTCAATCTGAGACAATTAGACATTTCCTAGATTTCTTGACAGGAAAAAGCAATTAAAAGAGTTTCAAACGTGTTATTTACTTATTTATTTTATTTTTTGTAGTAAATCTTTCAGCAGATGTTCAACTATAAATCCACCAAGTTTTGAAATGTTCTATTTGAGTGTTTTAGTAAAAATCCTGCCAGAGATGTTAAAATGAAGCAGAGCTAAAAAAACAGTGCTGTTAACTGTTCACCATCTTGGCCACACTCCCATGCAGAAACCTTCTGATCCCTACCCAATAACAGCCATAATCTCTGGATCTCACATTCCTCTACTGGTGCCATTAGATGCTGAAAGGAGGTCGACTGGATTGGCCTTTGGGGGATGAGGAGCTCAGTGGTTAGGAAGAGGAGGAAAAAGAGAAAAAGTAATGGCATATTTACATCTGTATGTTATTTTTGGTGTTCTACTAAATTTTGCTCCATATGAAGTTTAAAAATTGTATGTAAAAACACAATGGGGTTAGGAACTACTTTGTTCATTATCTGCACTCGTTTGAAAATGAGGTGCAGCTGACAAATGCAAAGTAACTTAATGAGTCACCCATTTGTCATCAGTCTCTCAGATACTGAACCTCCTGTCTTTGGCATCAACTTCTTAATCGCTGATTAAATCCAGTTTTCTGTTGGTATCCTAGTCATCAGCAATGTAAAGCAAGACCTCACTATTTCATGTTTTTTTTTTGCATAAAAAGAGGACTTCTGAAAGCTACACCATACTCTGATGCTTATCAAAAAAGTAAGGCCTCCTAAGATTGTTCATTCATGTGATCAACTAACTGCCAAGTCATATCTACCCTTGAAGTCCTATTACTCTGTTTTGATATCCTTAATTTCAGTCCTTGGTAGGCACTTAAGTGTCACTTGCTCTTTATAAAGTCCAATGAATGCAGAGTCTGTTTCCTGATCTCGGAATCACAAGCTGATTAAACATGGGTGCAGAACCACCGGCAGTCAGGATGGTAGCTTAAGTCTGGAGCTCTGTGCCAGTGGAACACACTGGAACACAGTTTGGCCATTAAAATTACTTATTCTTTTGCTACTTCTATGTTCAGCTTCTCAGTATTACACCTTACATGTAAATGCCTATTTCTATTTTGTCTGCCAGACCACTTGGTGCCATAGCATAGCAAAGGATCAGATCATTATCATTGAAGCCAGCTAGATGCAATCCACTTCTCTGGCTCAGAAGATAGGCATACCGACTGCTGTTGTTTCTAAAAGCTGGAAGGTATGGCAGAAATGAAACCTGTGATTGTGACTGTGACTCACCAAAGCAAAACTGAGAAGTGGACAGCTAAAACTGCTGTCCTGGATTATCTGTAACTATGCAGTCTACTGATGCAGGATGCACAGGCTGTGGTGTACTCACACTAAGATACCAACTGTACTAAAAGGCTGAGGCTTTTAACAATTAAAAGAGCTCAAACAACCTTCAGATTGCTACAATAGACAAGTGAGTCAATAGACAGAATACTGAGTCCTGTGCAGAAGATAATCTGTCAAAAAAGCACTAAACTTCCCCAGTGGTGCTTCCTCAACTTTTGAAAAAGGCCCTTAAGTCCTTAACTTCTGAAACATCCTGAAAAAAACACTAAAAATACAATGTCCTTAAACACTATGTTGTACAGAAAAACAACTGAAACCAATACAAGTTGTATAACTGAAAGATGCCTTTTTAACTCTGAATAATGTGGTAGAAAAATTGATTTTAAATGTAACTGTTTTGTTTGCTGAGCTATGTATGTTTAAGCCAGAGCTGGCGTTAGAAATAGTGGAATTCAACTTGGCCACCTTGGTGGGCTTCCACCTCACCACACCACCTACAACCACAACATCATCCCAACCTCCTTCCACCCTCAGGCCTCCTGGACTTAAGATCATTTCAAATCAAGTGTCAGGAAGGCATGCTATTACTACATTTTAAAAACAAAACAATATCTTTAGTTATCATCTATTTTTTAAACATAACACTAAGCCGACTGTGCTACTCTGAAATAAGCTAAATTGAAACACGAAACCTGGTAAAATCTTCAGAGTCATCACAATCCCTAATTCTCATCTCCATGCCCAATGTGCTGAGATGCCAGGAAGTCCTGGCATCTCAGCAAGTCCATACAATCGGGTACATGGGAATTGACTTGATAGTTTTGGGGAGATGGGGCTACACATTCTCATATCATAGTACCCCCCTTTTCCTTCATGAGTTTGCAATCACTTCTTGGACCTGCTCTGAACTGCTGAAGTCCCCGGCCCAGTTAATTATCATATCTTGTTGCAGTCATAAAATTGTTAAACTTCCTCAGAATATTTAATGATAAACATAATGATAATACTAATAAAAAAACATCATCATCATAATCATTATCTCAGTTCTCCTCAAAAATACCTCCACACTTACAACACACTTATAACTATTTCTGAAAGTTTATTTTCATTTACTTATTTGCTAAACCAGGAGAGCGGATTAATGCTTACAGATCACTTGCAGCCATAGCTCAGCCCCCAAGGGCAACAGTAAAGATTACAGACAAGGAAGCTTTATGACAGCCACTAAGCAGCATGTTTTGGAAGGTGGGGAGAACTCATAATGCTTTTAATGAAATCATTGTGGGTTGAGAGAAAACTTGCAAAGTTCACACCTTTTTCAGCTTTCTGCAACACATTTCCCCCCAAAACAACTCCAAAGTCCAGCACAACCATTTTCTACCTTTATGTTTCTATTTGTCTGCTCCCCACTCCATTTTGCATGTGACTCTGAAACTATGATATCCTTACAGTGCATTTATGAATTAAACTCTTTCTGTTACTGCTTTTCTGTCCATTTATTTATCCACCTCTGCCTCCCTCCATTCAATTAACACACCTTGCATATCACTTCTACTGAATTATTTTGTTGCTATCTGCACATCCAGCAAATGTTTTCCTGCCATACTATTAAACTAGTAACATTGTGTCACAAGTCTTGGTGATTACAAGTTACCTTACATCACAGTTTCTGGTATAAGGTCTGAATGAAGATATGGCAAAATCAGCAAGCAACGGAGAGTAGTATTGCTGGAATTGAATTTATCCTCAAGTCTTGGTGAGTACCTTCATAAGGTGGACCCTGTTTTTTTACAAAATCTCACCATGACGACACTGATACATAGACTGTATTGTATATAACATATATTATGGACAGAAGTAGGTTAAAAAATAAAAAAGACAGCTGGGTGCACAAGTCCCAGGATAAAAAAGTGCCCAATCCTGCTGGGCACACTAGTGCCAGGACTGTAAAAAAAATTACTGTGTAGAATCCTCAAGACACAGAAACATTCCTACAAATGTGTTTAGGCCAGGCTCAGGGGGAGGATGCCCCCCCCCTGTTGTAGAAGGAAGTAGTAGTCCACAAAAAAAAAAAAAATGATACGCCAAAAAACAGCCATAAAGATGACAGAGTGGACTACTGAGAATAAGTAAGACATTATGTACTGTTACTATTATGCAAGCAGCCCAGAATTTCTAGACAGAGGATATACAAAAAGATTAAGAGAGAAATTACAGAAAGCAAAATACTTGCACAAGAAAAACTGTCAAAAGCTTCAAATGCAGATTTGTGTTCATTAATACAACAGATTTATGAAAAACATTTTATAGACCATTAAACCTTGGAAGCAACCAAGGAAGTGCAAAAATATAAAAATCAAAATCAAGAGATTTTTGAAAGGTATAAAAAAGAAACATGGACATGGGAAAAAGAGATCTGATATGGTGCACTATTTACACAAAGGAGGAAGCCAAACTAATCAATACAGAAGCAGCCCAAACATAGAGAAATACAGGCAAAGGCACCTAGATATGAAAAATTTTACAATACAAAAAATACGGTCACAAAGGGGAATGTACAACAGAAGATTAGTAAAGCAGAAGTTAAACAAATAGAAGCTGAAATTATGGAATAGCTGCAAAGTGAAGGATTTAGTGTAGAAAGTCTAACACAGGTTATATCACAGTATGATGGAGTCCCCCAAGTAAGGAGAAACAGGAGGAGCAGGACATATTTGAAGAAAAAAATATGGATATGGGAAAGAAAAATAAGATTTATTATGGTGCAATATTTATGCAAAGTTGAAAGCAAAACTAATCAATTCAAAAAGAGTGGCACCAAAGATATTTGAAGAGAAATACAAGCAAAGACTTCCGGATATGGAAAAGATTACAATAAAGAAAACAAAGAGGGAAAGTAGAAAGGAGGATTAGTAATGGAGAAGTTAAAGAAATAGAAAATGAGGTTATAGCTTACATGTGAATTGAAGGATTTGGTGTAGAAAATCTAACTCTGATAATACCACAAAAGGATATAATAATGAATCCCCAAATTAAGGAGAAACTAGTGGAGCGGGAAACATCTGATCAGTTGCCATATGAAGATACTTTGGAGTCTTCAGTAGGAAACCAGTATAAAAGTGCAGTTGGAGTTGCACAGTATGGGAAGGAACAGGAAATTGTGGCAACTCTGATGCAGTCAATGTTGTGGAGTGTAAAAAGTGTAAAATCTTCTCATCTTCCTTTTGTGGATGATTTCAAACTGTATAGTCTGTCAAACGAGGAACTGAAAGCAAAACTACAAGTGGTCAAAACTTTCTCAGATAATATAAGAATGTCATTTGGTCTTGATAAATGTGCAAAGCAACATTTAAAGCAGGAAGGCTGCAGTACCAACAAAATATCAGCCTGGGACAGGAATGTGATATAAAAGAACTTGAGCAAGAGGGAGTGTGTAAAGTTTTGGGAATTGATGAAGGATTAACAATAAAACATGAACAAATGCAAATAAAACTTAGTAAGGAATACATTAAAAGACTAAAATTAATAATGAAAACAGCTCTGACGTCCAGGTACAAAGTCCTGACTATAAACCAATTTGCTATTCCTGTCCTAACTTAAAGTTTTGTAATGACTGACTGGCCCCAAAAGGTATTGGATCGGTTGTACAGGAAAACAAGAAAAATGCTTCATGCTTATCAAATGATTTATAAAAAATCAGCATATATCAAGATTATATATTCCACTTTCTGAAAGAGGTATGAGGTCTCCTCGAAATTGATTACATGTATACATCTGTAATCATAGGACTGCATATGTATCTGCTGACCTCACAAAATCCAAATGTAGTATAAGTTTTAAAACATGAAGAGAAGAAGTCTAAGATGACTTCCCAGCTTAATTTAGCAGAAGCATATCAGTGTCAAGCAGGAATAGAAATCAAACCAGAAGTAGATGAAAATCAGGCAGCAACTGAATGTGCCAAAAACAAAAGAAAGAATATAGGGTGAAAGATCAGCTAAGAAGACAAGAAATGTGGAAAACATGTAAACGTAGTTGCAAATACAGAAAACTCTTGGAACAACCTCATGTCAATCAGGACCAAAAGCAGAAATGGTTAAGGAGTGGTGAGTTTAACAAAAAGATGAAAGGCTAAATTTGGTGGCTCAGGATAGTGGACTACATACACATTGGTTTACAAAGTCCATTGAACATGGGGGAGAAACAGAGAAATGTAGGTTCTGTAAAACAAAATTGGAAGCAGTTGCACATCTTGTTGCTGGATGTGATACTCCAATTGCAGAAGGACTGTATACTAAAATGCATAATCATGAGAGACTGTTTATTTATTTTATTTATTTATTTATTTTACATTTGTTGACCAGGCTAATCCAACTGGATACATGTCCATTTTCAGTGGAGGCCCGAGGAGAAAAGCTCCAGTAAAATACATATTAAAAGCATATTAAAAACATATTAAAAACATCCTCAAAAAAAAAAAGCACAGAGACATATCTTACAACTATTAAAAAATAACATTAATATAGAATGATGGATCATCAGATTAACAAAAATTTACAATTTACATATTTTGATTTGTAAAAATTTACAAATACCAATACATAATTTACAAAAAAGTAGCGTTAAAAAGTGAGTTAAAGAATCAAACATGGAAAGTAGTACTCAGGAATGATAATGTTAGAAATTAAGAAAAAACATTAGTTTATAGAGAGTTACATAAAGGTGTTTATAGTTCGGAATATTCTGCTTTAAGTGAAACGGGAAAATTAGTGAATAATAGTTAGTCAGGGTTGGTACAAGAGCATAACCAGTGGTTACTGTTGCATTAAGGATTGTACAAACATTAATATCGAAGTAGCTGAAAAGCATTGGAAACATGAACCGCAAAGCTTTATAGAAAATTATGAAGTTTATATCACATGAGATTACCCATTACCAACAGTTCAGAAAAACAGATGTGAGAAAACCAGATATAGTAGTCCATGAAAGAAGTAAAAGTACTATTGATCATTGAAATTACTACACCCAGTGACTATAGTGGCTTACTTACACAGAGACACAAAGTCATAAAATATCGGGATTTACAGGCAGAAACGAGGGCATTGTGGAAGAAGGATACCCTGAATGTTCCAACAGTAGTAAGAGCAATGGGTCTTATAAAAAAGAATTTACAATCGCACATAGATATGTTACCAGTACATGTAACTCCTTATGAATTGCAGAACGAGTCAATTCTAGACACATTGTGGGTGCTGTGAAGAACACTTCTGCCTAACATCAAAGGCTGAAAGAGTACTACTTTCATGAACTTTAATCATACTTTGACATAGGAATGGGTCCATTCCTATCATTGTATTAGAAATAAAAAAAAAAAAAACTTGGAGAAACTAAACTGTATCTGTTCTTTTTTTTTGTTTGAGCTTAGTAGTTTTTTTTTCATACTGCCTGAGGTTGACTATTCCAGTTATTTTTTATAATTATATTTGTTAAGAGCCAGTTGTATACCCCATGCCAGCAAGAGAAGCAAACAAAAACAAATGTAAATAGCAAATCCCTAGTGATGGGAGTAATCCCCGTACTATATACAATATCAAATTGTGAAGTTTTTGATGTAAAAACGGTGTTACTTTTGCAATTAATGTTGGTCCCTGGAATGGGTAACTCTAGTATCGTTTGATTTACAGATGTGCAGAAAATTCATTAGGTTTGGGTCGGGATTGCTCTGTAAGCCAGGCATAAGTGTCCACTAAGAAATTCTATATGATACTGAACATAGTGACAGAGACTTCAGTTGGTCTGTGTTAGGCATGTGTTGGAGTCCCTTGATCCTTTTAGTTAGAAACCTCTGCGGTCTCTCCAATTGCTGCAGATGCTTTGTACAGTACATGTTGGAATGGGTGTTAGACAAGTACAGAGGGGTTATAATCTCCTTTGCTCTAGAGGCTATGCCCTTGCTAATCAAGTGTGTTGCATAGAAAGCATTCCTTACTACAGTAGACACATGGCAGTCAAAGTTAAGGTCACAGCCTACTTGTGATCCCAGATCTCTTACCACTTTGTAGGTACATAGGGTATTGTTGTTAATCTTGCTTTTACCACAGGGAATGATGATGTCCCTTCACATTATCTGTAAATTTTAATATTAATTTATTGTATTCTTCAGAGAAATCTTCATTATTAATTTTTGAGGAGTAGTTCCAATAAGAATTGTCTAAGTATGTGAAATCTAACTTAAGAATTTTATAAATTTCTGACAGATATGATTTATTTTCATTGCATTATTATATTTATTAAGAATTCCAATAATTTTGGGAAAAATTTCTTATCTAGGTTAAACATCTTATTTACCTCTGTGTTCAGAAAGTCTCTAAATATTTGTAAAATTAACCAGTTCTCAGAACCTTAATTGTATTTTGAACCTTACATTTTCTACAGTATATATATCAGTACCATTTAAGAATTGATGACAACAAATTAAATTACTTTTTTGTTTCAATACTTGCATTTTGTTGACGGTATGAGTCTCTAAGCAATCATTTGTGTATGCAGTTGGGAACATAAAAAATATCAAGTCTTTAATACAATGGTTAGAATACGTGAACTTTTGTAAAAAGGAAATTATGCTATTTAAATTGAGAATTTGAGAAGAAGGTGTAAT
Organism: Protopterus annectens; assembly: GCF_019279795.1. Lineage (NCBI taxonomy): Eukaryota > Metazoa > Chordata > Ceratodontiformes > Protopteridae > Protopterus > Protopterus annectens. Next base: position 691,076,624 of record NC_056728.1, on the reverse strand, counting down.
ATTACTTAAGGAAAAATCTTTTAATAACCAGATAAAACTGTTAGGTACTATTTGTTTATGGCTGGTTATGATATATTTATTTAAAAACAAAAAAGGTGGAAAGTAAAAGAGTGTACAAAGCACAAATAACTGAGAAAAAACACTCAGTCAGGCACACTGGTCACAGAAAAGTCCCAAAATCCATGAACTACCAACATAAAAAGCAAGTTCTTTAATGTTCCAATACACCACAGATATTTAGAACTTTCATTCCACGAGAGAACTTCATCAGATGAAGTTCCCTTGTGGAATGAAAGCGCCATATTTATTATTTACTAATAATATTTCTTGATGTGTTTGTTTCCATTTTGAGTCATAAGATGAATTTATCCACAAAGGTATAACTTTTACAATTGTAGTATCATACAATTGAATATTAGGGAATCCTATTCCACCATTATACAACCTTTTCTGTGTCAGTCAAAGGAAACTATTGGTTTATTAGCATACCTCTCAACCTGAAAACATCAAAAATCTGGACAAAGGCCCATGAAAAGTAGGTACAACTGGCCAAAAATCAGAACGCTGATTAACATACAATTTGCATACATAATCTTGTATCTCCACCCACTCTAATGGGATTGTGGGATACCAACATGAAGATTAAGTCACTAAATAATAAATAATAGCAGACATTTAAATTACAGACACCATGTCTCTCAGAAAATACATAGTAATGCAAAACCTGTTATTCTAGCAACTATCTGAGATTACATGAGCAATATTTAAAGTCTGTCCCTTATTTTTGGCTTTGTCCAGATTTCTTGCTCTGAGAGATTGAGATATACATGTGTAGCCATGGTTTACATGTAATGAGGACTGTCACAGCGAACAAATACAATAAACAAAACAAGATAAGTAGTTAACATTAATTATCCAAAAATCTGCAAGGCAAAAAGAAAATACTAGCAGCATTATAGTTATTCTGCAATCATAGCAAATATTGCTTTCCAAACTGCAGCCTTTGAAGTATTGCATGGAGTAAGTAAACCTCTATAAAAAGCCTAGAGATGTTATGTTTATACAGAATTTCTCCTGCCGGCTCTCTCAATAAAATTAGTGTATCTTGTTTATTTAGCCTAAGCCTCAACACAATAACAGAATAAATAAAATTATTTTTTTTATCATGATGAGCAGAATCAGAAAGGGGTTTAACAGAACAACAGCATTAAACTCATACCTCTTTTACCAAGTGCGCATTTTTTTGTTTTGCCCCCAGCTGCACAGTTCAGCACTGACATCTGGCTGGGTATGCAATCAGCTAAGTTAAGCATCATTTGGTCAGCTGTTCTGCTTTGTTAACTTTTCTAAGTTAAATATTAAAAAAGATATGTAGTGTGTAGTTGCAAAGGGCAGTTTCGTTAATTGTCCCCACAGAGTATCAGTACTCTAGGGTGCTGAAAACACAATTTGTGCTAGTATTCAGTGCATACAGTACTGTGCAAAACATCTGTATAACCTACAAGCCAGATTCGCCCCCCCCCCCCAACACACACACTTTTTTGTTTCTTATGTAGCTTGAACCATGAATGGAGCTATTTTGGGCAACTGTGCACAAGGACTACAAAACAAAGCTGAACACTGAGGGGTTCTGCATCAACTTACGTTTTCCAAATAAGTTGCCTGAAACTCTAGTGCCTGGCATTAGTGATGGATTCAAATTATTAGTGCTTTATTAGGAAATAAAAAAGTTATGAGGGGCATGTCATGATACCAGGCAAAGATAAGAATGCTCTGCAAAATCTTAACAGTTAGTGGTGTGCTTCTGTTGCAAAATGTGCAGTAAAACCTTTGTCTGAATATCGCACTTTCTCATGTTTATCAGATTAAGCAAGCAAAATAGAAATTCTCTGAGAAATAGCTTAGCCACAGGGATCAATAAGTTCCCTGTTAAACCATCCGTTCTAACACTGGGGGGATGAATCTTGCAACCTTATTTAATACCTTTCATGTACATTTAAATGGAAGTTGTAGTTCCCATTTACCAAGATCACAATCGGCAAAAGAAAAGTATGATTTCCATTAAGTTTACATTAAAGGTACTAAATAACTCTGATGCAGTGGCGGCTGGTGACTTCAAATCAAAGGGGGGCTGCAGGAAACAGCTGAATGGGTGGGGTCAATGGGAAGGGGTGTGACCAACTAGAAATGGGAGGAGCTATGCTCAAAACCACAAAAACTAACTAAATACACTGTCGTGAGTGCCAAACCGTCATTATGAGAGTCCAATCAAGACAAAATGAAGTGTAGAAGAATAAAAATATTTCAATGCATTGGCTGCATGACAGCTTACTTAATATCTAGATGGAAACAAAAAAGGTTGTGAGGCATGAAAAAATAAATTACTTTTTAAAATACATTAATGGAATGCCAGTCAAAATCAAGTATAAGAAAAACAAGCAGCACTCAACTTAAACCACTTCTTGCACTGCAGTTCTAATTATAATTTATATTCAGCTTTATTAAAGTACCAAGTAACATGCTGAATGTAGAAATCTCTGATGCCCCCACTTGTAAAAATGTTACTTATCCAAAAAAAGACCTGCTGCCTGACAACTATCTATTTGTTTCATGGGGAAAACATGATCAAAGTAAAAAATGAAAAGCAAACAAGAAATAAGCTCAAGGTACGTTGCTTAAAAGGATTACTGTACAGGTTATGGACCACACGATTGGCATTCTGTTTAGTTTACGGGTAAAGCCTACAGAGATGACTGGAAGTCTCCAAGTGTAATGAGCTTCTTAAAATAGTGTAATCCTGTCCCTTATTACAAATACTGCCATATGCATTTCAACACCCAAGGCTTATACATTATCTAGTTAAGTATTCTCTACATGGCAACAACAGAAAGGCTTTCAATGTTGGCAATTCTTTAACAATATGCTTATTAAGGCTTACTTGCATCTTACAATCTCAGCCAAGCTTACCTGATGGTCATTAAAAGTATTGCTACTTAAACACAGAGCAACAGGCACTTTGAGTAATAAGCATAAATCAACAGTACAAAAAATGACAGAAACCAGACCATTCTGCAAAAATCAAGGACAGATGAAAAGCCACTCGAGTACTTGTGACTACCTTGGATGGGGGGGATACTCTGCACATTTACACTGCATAACTACTCCTTGCCTTGACACATCCAGAGTCACTACATGGGGGAGTGGGGTGCAACAAGTATGTCACAATTTGAAATGTCCCTGGCTGACTGTGATGATCCTGACACATTTGTCATACCTCTCAACCTCAGAGCAAGAAATCTGGACAAAGCCATACAAAGACGTGGGACAAAGGCCCAAAAATAAGGACTATTTTTAAAATATTGCTCTTATAAACTTGGAAAGATAATAGAATAGGTCTTGCATTAGTATGCATTTTCTGAATGGTATGAAATCTGAAACTCAAATGTCTGTCATTATTTTCTAACTTCAGTCTTTAATGATTTGTCACTAATTTGCCAAAAAAAACACAATTTTATGAATCTATAACTCTAATTATTACAGTTATTTCTTAATTGTAAACCATCCATGTTTTCTTCCAAAATTGCTATTTTGCGGAGGGATTATTAAGGGAAGGGCAACATTTTGAGCCAAAATCAGGGACAGTTGAGAGGTTTGGCTATGCCTAATTCTATAAAGCAATGTATTTGCATGTACCTCTCAACCTGTTAATGCAATAAATCTGGACAAGGCCAAATATATTGGGGGAACATATGAACAGTACTAAAAATTGCTCTTGTATAAACTGAGATAGTTGACAGAACAACAGGTCTTACTTTAGCATGCATTTTTCTGACGGTTATGAAGTCTGAAACTCAGCGTATCATTATTTAGTGACTTCATTTATTTGCCAGAAAACCACAAATTTTATGAGGAACAAACCAAAAATAAGAAGCAAAAATCTATTCATTCTTTGAAAATCTGGACAGTTGGGAGGTATAGTTCAGCTGGGGCTGTCTAAGTTTGCCACCCTTCCTCCTCACAAAATCATGGTCGAATGGAGCCTCCCCCTGCAGCCATTCCAATGATCGATTACTTGGCTATTTCACTCCATTTACCATAAACACTAATGTGCATACTGATTTACTTCTATGATGATTTGGACTTCATTTGAAAGTTTAATCTTGCATTTTACAGCACAAACACTAAGACATCTGCTAAACAAACTTAGCATTAAAACTTCTCTGGCCTTGAAACTCACATTCATTGAAACAGCACTGAAACACACATTCAAAGAAAATACATTTTACCAGTGGCAGATAAAGATTAATTCCGGGCTGTTTTCAAATCATAGGCCCCTTGCATATGAAACATACATGTGCTCTTTGATACACCTTCCTATTGTTTTGAACATTTTTCCAGTAAACAATGAAACAAAACGCATGCACCAATAATGACAAAACTGCCCAATTCAGAACATTTCCATCATAAAAGTCTACTCAAACTTCTACAGTCCACCATTATCAGTAAATATGCACAATTCTACAGTCCACCATTATCAGTAAATATGCACAATCTCTGAAGAAGTAAAAAAGTCATCTAAATAATTCCACATTAAATAAATCTGTAACTAATGAAGAGGTTGCTGCTAGCAAACACCTTTATATTTCATGGCTTCATCAAAAAATAAAGTGTCTGATGCCCCTGAGGAATAAATTGCCTATATTACATTAAAAATGATAAGCTAGTAATATTGCAATAGGAAATGGATGGCAAACTGATAACAGGCTCACAGTTAGTATCTTAACTTTTTTAGTACGGCAGCATTCACCCCTTGTGGGAGTAGAACCAACAACCTTCTGCATCAAAAGCAAGTACACAACCTGTTGTGCTATTAATAATGCAAGCTTAGCATAAGCAGCACTAAATTTCTCTTCCCCTGCAGCTCTCAGCTCCTTGTAAAATCTACTCAATACTCAACTGCATCTCAACTTCACAGCACAAGAAATCTGGAAAAATCCAAATTTATTGGGGGGGGGGTCAAAAGGCCAAAAACCAGGGACACATTAAACATTGCTTGTATAATTTTGGAAAGTTGCTAGAATAAAATGCTGTGTTACCACCATACATTTTACTGCCAAGGTCCCTGTGCACAAGAGTCAGAGCAACATACCACTATGCCAAATCACCTGCTTTGTGAAAGAAAAATGCTGTGTTACCACCATACATTTTACTGCCAAGGTCCCTGTGCAAAACAGTCAGAGCAACATACCACTACGCCAAATCAGCTGCTTTGTGAAAGAGAGGAAGACTGAAACTTAAATGGCTATCATTTAATGAATTCAGTTCTCACCATAGCTGTCAACCTCTTAGCACAAAACACCTGGACAAACCCAGTAATGAGGGAATACAGCCCTCAGACATATTCAGTGAATTCAGTTCTTGCCATAGTTGTCAACCTTAGCACAAAAAACCTGGACAAAGCCAATAATGGGGTAATACAGTCCCAAAAATAAGGACACATTTCAAATATTCATCTTATAAACTTAGAAAATTGCTAGAATAAAAGGTTGTGTTACTAAGGTTGTGTTACTATGTATTTTCTGAAGTGTATGAAGTCTGAAATTCAAATGCCTGTCAATTTTACTTCTGATGGAACAAAAACAATTTTCAGCAGAGGCCCAGGGAGAAATACTGCAGACACATGTCTTTGTAAAATGGCAGGACACCAGGGCAAATCCACACAAACACAGGGATGAGATGCAGACTCCACACAGAAGGCACCCTAGCCAAGAATCAAACCAAAAAACCTATAACTGTGAGGCAACGATGCTACCACTGCACCATCAAATATGTAAGGAAATAAACATTCAGAAACCTGAAGTCTGAAATTCAAATGCCTGTCAGTTTTATTTAACATTTGTTAATCAGGACAATCTGACTTGGAACAGAAAAACAATTTTCAGCAGAGGCCCAGGAAAAAATAATGTAGACATGTCTTTATAACATGGGAGGACACAAAAGCAAACCCACACAAACACAGGGAGAAGATGCAGACCCCACACAGAAGGCACCCCAGCCAAGAATCAAACCCAAGAACCTATAGCTGTAAAGCAACAATACTACCAGTGCACCATCAAATGACAGTATATGAACAGTATACAGGTATTCATAGAGTACATGATATTTTAAACAGTGTGCATAATTTTTCAGAGTACATGAATATTTAGACAGTGTTTATATATTTACAAGCATATATTTTTTTATAAGGTGACCTTATGAGTCTACATCAGTTGTAGTTTAGATTCTTTCCAGTTTGGTGATATAGCAGGAAGAGAAAAAGAATAGCATACAGAGTTGTTCTTCTTTTGGCTTTTCCCGGTTAGGGGTCGCCACAGCGGAACTCCAGTCCGCTAATGATTGGCAGTAGATTTTTTTCGGTGCCAGCCCGATGCCCAACTTCAACAAAGGCATGTCCATTCACGCATGTCTTTCGAACACCACTCAACCATGGGGAGGACATGCAGACTCCACACAGAAGGCGCTCCAGCCGAGAATCGAACGGGAGAACCTCTTGTTGTGAGACGACAATGCTACCGCTGCACCAGAGTATAAACTGCATTTTTGTTAAAGAAAGAGATGACAGCCTTCTTAAAGGGTCCCTGATAATGACAACTTTGATGGGTTGGTGTTACTTGTTACTACATTACATGTGAATAGATTCATGATACCAAAGGACCTTACTGCTGATAGAAGTGTTTGGTTAGTTTAATTCTAAATACAGAAATGTCAGCCAATAGTGTTTATGACAAAAGAGTGCAGTCAGGGATGTGTGCAAGGAGATGATATGTTCTGGCATACGGGCAGCTGTCAAAAGTGGTCACTGCTTGACAAATTGGCTAAAGGGATGGTTTATGATCAGGCAAAGTCACAGCAGATAGCAACAGCAGTACCGAGAATCATAGAATGTACAAAGCAACTGGGATCAGTGGCTAGTTATGCACTGCCAGTAGCCATTAGGGGTAAAGTATGTTGGAAACAGGAAAAATCGGTATTTAACAGACAGCTTTTCTGAAAATGCATACATTTTGAGCAGAAGTGACTGAACTACTAAAACACCTATGTAAACTAAAAACAAAGTAGAAAATATTGTATAACTAGGTAACCAGTACACAGAGACAATGAATGTAAAACAGAAAATTGTTTTACCCATATCAGGTGCAACATGGACATTATCTAATGGCCTTTCTAAAGTCTCAAACAGGACCTTAAATCTGGCTATAAATGTAGATAGCTACTACAGATTCTTTGTACACGGTACTTTAAATAAAAACAGTTTTTACAACAAAGAGAAGGAAAAACACACTTCTGTGATATGCATGTTCTGTCGTAAATTTTGAAGTTTTATTGATGAGTTTATTATTGTCCATGTCAAACTCATAATGTTAAAGGACCTTACTAGTGTGTTAGTGATTCATCCAGTAATCTATTTCTCCAGGAGACCCCTCTTTAGTGTGCTGCATGTAGGTGTGCAAGCAAAGTATAAGTAATAAAAATAAACAGAATAAGATGTGTTTTGCACAAATGCACAGGAAGAAGTTGAGGGATGCAAGCACAAGTGTGTAGAACGAAAATTGTTCACAAGCAATTTCTTTGCCTCCTTAGCTGTAGTTCTAATGGCACTTAGTGTGGTCTATTCCTGTGGTCTTTGGTGCTGAAACATCACACTTACAGGTCTTTTGGTAGGAGCTAGTAAACCTCTGCTGGTAAGAGTGACATCAGATAACAGCATGTGCTTTCTTAGGTCAAGTACAGTCATTTAATTTCTTGCCTTCTTAAAACTGTGATACCGCTGAAAGAGCAATTACCTCCTTTGACAACAGACCGGAACTTGTTACCATTACACGACCAGGCATAATCTGGAGAAAAACTAACCGACTCAATACTAAAAAAGTAAACACTAAGGCAAAGGCACACCTATGAAAAGTTCTGAAACATAAACATGTGCCACTGTATAGTGCAAAATTAAAAAAAAAAATCATACTTAGCATTTATATAGGTAAAAGCCCAAGGTCTATTCAGCATGCTTTCAAGTCGACATTAGTAGACCTGGCTGAAAAGCAGTATTTTTATGTTTGCAGTTTGCGTTGTACTGCTGTCTTTATTAGAAATGCATACCAGAAATGCTGCCTGATTTGTCTGGGAACCAGTACTATCTTCCTCTAGGACCTAGTGTCATTAGACTTTATTCAAAAAATGGCAAGCATTGTCCAGTCTTCTAGACAAAAGGGAACAGTATTAAAGTCAATAAGAAACAAATCTCTCTGTATAACAAGTTATACAAGCTTATTGCTTTATATAACTATGCTGTCTATGTACAGAATTCTCTTTCTGAAGCTTAAGTCACACACACAGTCCGACCATGTCTACACACACACACACACACACACACACACACACACACACACACACACACACACACACACACACACACACAGTCCGACCATGTCAGCACCTACCTGTGAACATATCCGAAGCCAGCGACCGACCTGCAGGAAAGCCACATAATCCAGCCAACAGAACCGATCGCTCTACATGACGCCCGCGTACCGAAATCCCCGAGAGAGCTGAGAGAGAGCTCTCAGCTCACTCCTCATTGGCCCTAACTGCAAGGGAAGCAGTCCGGAGCTCCTCTGTTCTGTGCGATCGTCGACCGCTCAGATTTCTAGGTATCCTACAGCACAGGTTGCTGGGTACCTGTTTCTCTGCATTCGGACTGCCGATAAAGGCAGTCTGAATGGATTTTTTGTTTCACGGATTGTTTTTCTTGTTTTTTTTTTCTAGGTGGGAGGGCTGCAGACCGGCAGTCCGATCGGACGAGCTGCCCCTGCTCTGATGATGGATTTGCTTGTATAAGTGACAATTGATCTTAATGACCCCCATTGTTCCACTGTTTTGCTGAAATTACTTGTGTGTTCAACTGTCTGCTTTGTCTAAAAACGATCACTTGCATGCATTACTCACTAGTATAAAACCAATCATGCAAAAGCTGAACGAGCTAACATTTGCACTTATACACTTACACAAGATAATAATAATAATTGTTGTTAATAACAGGATAATATTGTAAGAAAATCACAAATTAAAACAACAATATTCCAAAACAGGTATGAAAGCATATTAATATTTGAGGGTAGGCATAATGCTATCCCACAATCCATCTTCGAGGATCGTATGTATTTGCTACCATTTCGATCCTCTGTTGTTAGCTGCTGCAAGTCGTGGGCAGGTCTGCGTCCATAAACAACTTTTTTATTTTAAAGCTCTCTTACAAGCAGTCAGGGGTCAGAAACGATTTCGCTATGCTGTTGTCATGCTAGCCCTTGTATGTTAATGACATTGCACGATGATATCAACATTATTGAAAAAAATAAATAAATAAAATGGTGATTTGAAGGGGATTCTCAGGAATTCATGGTACCCCATTATTTTAGCCTGAAAACCTGGGAATTCTGAGGAACATGGTATGGCTGAGAGGCATGTTTATTAGGATGCCAAAAAAAAAAATAAGTAGAATATTATTTATCTTCTTCATCAATTTTTTTAGTGGAGTACTAAATATTGTAAGACAAACAATACTTTAAAGAGAATTGTCATCTTAATAAGCATTAATCATTCTTCCACCTTAAGAAGAATTTGTTCCAAACAACCTGTTGAAAGATTGTATCATTTCTTTACTATCAGACATAATGGTTATACCAAGGTATTTCATTTAATTGCTATTCCAGTTGAAGGTAGTATATTTTTGTACTTTTTTTTTAGTTTTTTTATTAATTAATAATGTACTTGTTTTATTATGATTAAATCTTAAGTCTGAGATTTCTTCAAACTGACTCCTAGAACTAATTATATGTTCTAATGAATTTTCCATATTTCCTATGGTTAGTAAAATATCATCAGTGAAGAGATGAATCTTTAGTTTGAAATCTTCTTTAATTTTGATGCCATTAATGTTCGTAATGGATCTAATACTGTTAGGAAAGGGTTCTAGAGCTAAAGAAAAATGTAAAGGTAATAATGGACAACCTTGTTTTGTTCTTTTTTTTAATTTAAAGGAATTAGAAAGAAAATAACCTATTTCAACATAAGCACAATATTTATTATTTCCACCAAAGACAAGAAAACTGTTTAGTACCACAAACGACCAGGAATAATACCTCCAAAGTTTTTTTTTATTTGAACAGTAAATATATCATAAAACTGAAAAGCACAGAAATAAATTTCTCTTAGCGCCTCGGCTTAAAACATCCTTTACAGAGTCTGTATGATGAGCACTTTGTAGGATCCTTATCTTGTTTTAAAATAGGTGATATAAGGGAATATTTCCATGATGGGGGGACTTCAGCAGTTGTTTTTATTTCTCTATAGACCTTATCTAATATTTTAACTGCATCATCCAACAGTATTTTATATAGTTCTGGTATATGACCATCTAAGCCCGGTGCCTTATTATTTCATCTTTTATTTCTGTTAAAGTGAGTAGTATGTCAATTTTTTATTTGTTCACTTGTTAATTTATTATTTATATTTTCACTTAGAAAAGTTTCAACTATATAATCATTATCTAGGTTATTTTGTATTATTATTTATATTTTCATCAAATATTTTAATGCCCTCAAGAATACCTTTAATATCTGTTGTTTCTTTTTTATTATTTATGTGTATAATTTCTTTGATATGATTTAGTTTACTCATTTTCTTTGATCTAAGAGCAAGCTTATGCAGGCTTAAAGGGCTTACTGAATATGTCTGAAGTTTAAGTTTTCCAGGTTTATTGAAAATTTATGATTTAGAATTTCAGCATGTTTTGCATTTAAGTTTTTAAGCTCAGACTGACTGATAATATCATTTGGTTTTAGATTTAACTTTAGTGTGTCTTTTTTCACATGCAGTGTATTCATTTCCTTGTCCCATTTTCTTGTTTTACTAATATACCAGCTTGTAAGTCTTCCACTTAAGTAAGCCTTTAGTGAATCCCATAGGACAATGTCAGTTACTTCACCATTCATGTTTATTTCTAGGAAATGTTTGATCTGTTTAGCATAACAATCTTTGAATTCTTGTATTTTAATAATGTATGCGAGTAATCTCCTGTGATGTATAAGATTGTCAATTTTTAAAATTATATTAAAGATTATAGCATTATGGTCTAATAATGGACATGAAATTTGAAATGTCTCTGATATGTAATAACAGATTGTTTGAGACACAAATTTTATCAGACTTTGTGTTCCACATTTATATGAATAGTTGGTAAATTTAATATATATATTTAAATTCATTAAATTTACAAATTTCATTTAGTGTTTGGTTGAAGATGTGATTCTCAGCTTTCTATCTGCAGTGGAATATTTGTCTGATAAAATACATTTAAAATCACCAGCCATTATGACCTCAACTTTCATATAATACACTATAGTATCTAAGTAATTTTATTACATCTTTAACTCCAACCCCTGGAATCCAGTAAGAGTTCACCAGTGTTTATAATTTTATGATTATTTATTTATTTATGTACATGTGTTTACCGGGTAATATCCACTTGACAAGAAGTCCTTTTTCAGTGGAGACCCGGGGAGAAAAGCTCCAATGAACATAGTATTACAGTAGCATAAAAGATTTCAAGTTGATGTCATTTATGTGAAGGGGGGGGCTTCCTCACATGATTTTGAAAGCTGTGGCCAGAGTAGTAGAGAAATAGGGGGGTAAAGGTTAGTCTGCAGCAGAGCATGGGCATAGCCAGTGCAATAGGAAATATGTTTTAGTTTCTGCTTAAAGTATCATATGTGATCCAATAGATAAGATTTATTGTGGGAGTGAGTTCCAGACTTTTGCAATCTTGTGGCAGTATAAGGAGTCACCATAAGAGTTATGAGATTTATTTACTTTCAATAGGACTTTGTTCGCTGACCTAAGAGAGTCAAGGTTTTTGTACGGTTGGACAAGGTTAGTTAGGGCTGGCCAGTGATCAGGTTTATACATCACTGTGTGAGCAATTAATAATTGGTTTAGCATGAGTAAGTTTAGGAGTTCTAACCATTTTAGTTGTTTGAGGGCAGTACAATGACATGTTTTTGGGGTAGGTTAGTTGCAAATTTGGCTATCTTTTTATAACAGGATTCAGTTTTGTTTAGTTCAGTTTTACAGAGGTTTGTGAATATTTGAGAACAGTAGAGAAGTGAGGATAATAAGTGGGTTCTTGCTGTAGCCAGACTAGCATGGTCTGAAAGACAGGGTTTAGCTCTATAGAGTGTGCCGAATTTAATATGGACTTTTTTAATAGTTTGAGCTATATGTTTGTCAAATTTCAATGCATTATCTATGGTAATCCCAAGAAGTTTAGTGTGTTCAACTGATTCTATTTTAGTGCTACTGGAGGAGAAAACAGAGAGGTATTGGCTAGTGAGGAAGGATTTGAAAAGACCATAAGCTTAGTTTTATTAGGATTTAGTATCAGTTGATGGGATGCTAGGTATTTTTCAATGTTGGTAAGTGCAGTCTGGGTCTTCTTTTGAAGTTACAATACCAGGAATACTACTCACAGCTAAAGATGCTCTCACCAAACAAGGAAAAAAGTAGTTGTAAAAATGCAAGAGCAATCACCACGAAGGTATCAATAGAACACAAAATACAGCTGGTCTCAAGCAAAGTCCAATGGCAGTCGTTTAAGAAGATAGCAAAAACGTTTATTCGAATAAAATGAGCGCTTTCGCATAGCCAGGCTATGCTTCTTCAGATATTAATTCAAAATAAAATATCAGGTGTTTATATACAACTTTTGGCGGGCTCATTAAGTCATTGAATATGCATATTGCAACAAATCAGCTAACAATTAGTAGTCATAGAGACAAAACACAAAAAACACAATTTAAAAAGCACTATTTAGACTACACAATTTAAAAAGTACATCAAGCAAAACTGATCGTATAACTTGTGTACATCATACTAAAATCATCATCATGTCAAACAACACTAATAGTTTAAAAAATGACGCCAAAAAATCTTGAAACCTCAAATCTTCCTTTTGAATTAACTGCAACATATATACATTCCTTCTTGTCAAGCCTAACAACAGTTACCTTATTTGGCATATCAAGATAAAATAAATGCTTCCACTGCTCACCGGCATGAATCCATCACTCGTAAATCTTCCATAAATCACATTAGGATATCCATGACCAAGTTACACTCACAACCTGCACGTTAGTACAACATACCTTTCTGGCATTAGGAATCCCACTAGATCCAAAAATATCTGCATGTTTGTAAATCAGTTTTACTCAGTATAGGAGATCTACATGCCCACGTAGCTATACACAAAACCACGTGCTTGCGTGTGCCTGAAAAACATCTTAGGGAAAGCAAAGCGTTCTTCTGGGCCCTAACTCCTACGGCTTACATTTCAAGACAGACCTTGAACCTTTATATTTAACCGTTGATCTATGTTGCTTAGAACTTCACTATTTCAGCAGACAAGGCAGTAATTCATGTAACCTGCCTAACTGAATGCTCTTCGATCTCTGGATGTTAAGAAATTAAATTAAATAACATCGCTCATAAGAGACGATGAAGGATGTGTAAAATATAAAAAATATATAATAAATGATATATGTATATAGTTAGAAGTAGAGCAACCTATATAAACTTATGCAGTCAAGGCATAGTCCATAAAACATGTTTAACTAAATACTCCCCATCTCTAAATATATAAACATTAGATTGAGTAATGTCACTCATAAAAGAAGACAAAAAATGTAAAGGGTATAAAAACTGTGTATAAATATATGAAGAAAGCAACCTATACGAAATATAGACAATAGAATAGTGGTAGCTAACTCTGTATATAAGCAAATAGAATGCGAACCATCATTAAATATCGGAATAGCACTTGCTCATATAAATATGTTGTATAGCCCAATATACGTTTTGTTGTAAAAAGTGTATCAAACCAAACTTAGGCAAAAGACAATATAGCATTGTACATACTATGAAAAATCATAATGTGTACCTCAAAACTCTAGCCTTCCAGGTACGCTATAGATGACTTGTAATGAAAAGCATATGTGGGAACCATCATATAATAAAGTTACCATATATACAAAGTCAAAGTACTAAGTCATAAAGCTAAATAGCCACTAAATACCCCATAGGGAAGATGGGCTATCTTAATGCTAAAATACTAGCTACACTATCAGTAAATATAGGATACATAATATGTTAACTTCATCTCGAAAATGTCAATAGGGTTAAGACTACCTTCAGACCCTGGCTAAAAAACAAAACAACGCTGTTCAGGCATGTAGGAATTAAAACCATCCTAACTAAACAGTTAAGTAACCTTATATATGGAGACACCAAAAGAAAGACCCCATTTAACAAATGGCCCGATGTTTCCTTACATAATTCTATCTACGTTCAAGTAGTATAGGTTTCAAAGGTATGGAACTGTTCAGGCCTGGTGAAAGGTGCGCTGCTAACTTTAGTATCCAGTGTAACTCAGCTTTAGCCAACAAATGTTCAATGTTACCTCCCCTTGCAGTAGGTCTAACAATTTGTAAGACTCTAAAGGTAAAGCAATGGGAGAGATTGTCCTGTATATGTCTTGCTAACGCATTGGTCTCCTCATGTCTCCTAATCTCATAGAGGTGATCATAGATGCGATCACGCAGTCTCCTTTTGGTTAAGCCTATGTAAAAGGCTGGACAAAAGGAGCAGGTGGCCAAATAAATGACATTTTTGGTATTACAGTCCGCGTAAAAGTTAGGTTTAAATACTATATCCATACTAGGATGCTTAAATTCCTGCATTTTACTTAGGCTATTACACCTAGGGCAATGTAGACATGGATAAGTTCCTTTAGTTGCTATATCACCCAAAAGTAAACCAATAGGCTTACCTATATTGGTAATATGCCTGTCATTACAGAGTTGTTTCTTTAAGTTGTCACTATTTTTATAACAAAATTTATTTTATTTTTATTTATTGTTATAAAAATAGTGACAACTTAAAGAAACAACTCTGTAATGACAGGCATATTACCAATATAGGTAAGCCTATTGGTTTACTTTTGGGTGATATAGCAACTAAAGGAACTTATCCATGTCTACATTGCCCTAGGTGTAATAGCCTAAGTAAAATGCAGGAATTTAAGCATCCTAGTATGGATATAGTATTTAAACCTAACTTTTACGCGGACTGTAATACCAAAAATGTCATTTATTTGGCCACCTGCTCCTTTTGTCCAGCCTTTACATAGGCTTAACAAAGGAGACTGCGTGATCGCATCTATGATCACCTCTATGAGATTAGGAGACATGAGGAGACCAATGCGTTAGCAAGACATATACAGGACAATCTCTCCCATTGCTTTACCTTTAGAGTCTTACAAATTGTTAGACCTACTGCAGGAGGTAACATTGAACATTTGTTGGCTAAGCTGAGTTACACTGGATACTAAAGTTAGCAGCGACCTTTCACCAGGCCTGAACAGTTCCATACCTTTGAAACCTATACTACTTGAACGTAGATAGAATTATGTAAGGAAACATCAGGCCATTTGTTAAATGGGGTTTTTCTTTTGGTGTCTCCATATATAAGGTTACTTAACTGTTTAGTTAGGATGGTTTTAATTCCTACATGCCTGAACAGCGTTGTTTTTTTTAGCCAGGGTCTGAAGGTAGTCTTAACCCTATTGACATTTTCGAGATGAAGTTAACATATTATGTATCCTATATTTACTGATAGTGTAGCTAGTATTTTAGCATTAAGATAGCCCATCTTCCCTATGGGGTATTTAGTGGCTATTTAGCTTTATGACTTAGTACTTTGACTTTGTATATATGGTAACTTTATTATATGATGGTTCCCACATATGCTTTTCATTACAAGTCATCTATAGCGTACCTGGAAGGCTAGAGTTTTGAGGTACACATTATGATTTTTCATAGTATGTACAATGCTATATTGTCTTTTGCCTAAGTTTGGTTTGATACACTTTTTACAACAAAACGTATATTGGGCTATACAACATATTTATATGAGCAAGTGCTATTCCGATATTTAATGATGGTTCGCATTCTATTTGCTTATATGCAGAGTTAGCTACCACTATTCTATTGTCTATATTTCGTATAGGTTGCTTTCTTCATATATTTATACACAGTTTTTATACCCTTTACATTTTTTGTCTTCTTTTATGAGTGACATTACTCAATCTAATGTTTATATATTTAGAGATGGGGAGTATTTAGTTAAACATGTTTTATGGACTATGCCTTGACTGCATAAGTTTATATAGGTTGCTCTACTTCTAACTATATACATATATCATTTATTATATATTTTTTATATTTTACATCCTTCATCGCTCTTATGAGCGTTATTTATTTAATTTCTTAACATCCAGAGATCGAAGAGCATTCAGTTAGGCAGGTTACATGAATTACTGCCTTGTCTGCTGAAATAGTGAAGTTCTAAGCAACATAGATCAACGGTTAAATATAAAGGTTCAAGGTCTGTCTTGAAATGTGTCGAGGAGTTAGGGCCCAGAAGAACGCTTTGCTTTCCTAAGATGTTTTTCAGGCACTAAGCACGTGGTTTTGTGTATAGCCACGTGTACATGTAGATCTCCTATACTGAGTAAAACTGATTTACAAACATGCAGATATTTTTGGATCTAGTGGGATTCCTAATGCCAGAAAGGTATGTTGTACTAACGCAGGTTGTGAGTGTAACTTGGTCATGGATATCCTAATGTGATTTATGGAAGATTTACGAGTGATGGATTCATGCCGGTGAGCAGTGGAAGCATTTATTTTATCTTGATATGCCAAATAAGGTAACTGTTGTTAGGCTTGACAAGAAGGAATGTATATATGTTGCAGTTAATTCAAAAGGAAGATTTGAGGTTTCAAGATTTTTTGGCGTCATTTTTTAAACTATTAGTGTTGTTTGACATGATGATGATTTTAGTATGATGTACACAAGTTATACGATCAGTTTTGCTTGATGTACTTTTTAAATTGTGTAGTCTAAATAGTGCTTTTTAAATTGTGTTTTTTGTGTTTTGTCTCTATGACTACTAATTGTTAGCTGATTTGTTGCAATATGCATATTCAATGACTTAATGAGCCCGCCAAAAGTTGTATATAAACACCTGATATTTTATTTTGAATTAATATCTGAAGAAGCATAGCCTGGCTATGCGAAAGCGCTCATTTTATTCGAATAAACGTTTTTGCTATCTTCTTAAACGACTGCCATTGGACTTTGCTTGAGACCAGCTGTATTTTGTGTTCCATTGATACCTTCGTGGTGATTGCTCTTCTTTTGAAGTGTAATAACCAAAAAACTGAAGAAAAAAAAAAATGTTTAAATATCTAAATATGTGCAACGAATATCCACTCCCCACAGGACTAATGCTACTTGTACCAGAATCAGTCCAAAACCATAAAATGTCATGTAAGGTACAGTAGCGACGCATGGCAGCAACAAGGCAATAAGTTAAGCACAGATAGGCAGACAAAACCGCTACTCCACAAATATATTAAAAATTTTGATTTATTGTAGCAAATATACACAGCACACGGTAAGCGCTTTCACCTAGATAGGCTTCTTCAGACCATAGAACCAAACCTTGTACGCCCTTGATAAACTAAAAAGAGCGCCAAAACAGTTCAATGAATAAACAATTAAAGGCGCAGGGCCACTAAACATGTCCTAGGCATACAATATATTGGGGGAATTAGTTACTAAACTATATTTAAACCACATACCAGATATATATATATATATATAAAAACAAATATATGTGAAAGAGTATATATACACATATGTACACAACAACCCACTTATAAAAAAAAAAAATATATATATATATATATATATATATATATATATATAAAGAATATAAAAAATATAAAAATAATTATAAATAAAAAATATTTGCATTTATCCATGTCATAATCAGCAGGCAAGAGATACTGTCAATCCGTCCTCTACAAACTATAACAGTATCAATATACGAATGCATAAAGGCATATAAAATTATACATGTACATACAAAGAAAAGACTTCACCTCAACCTCCTGGACCTTAAAAAAAGGTCTCAGTGGCACCTTCTCATTCAGCCCGGGAAATACATCTGCCCTTAGCCTAACAATCCATCTGGACTCAGCACTTTCAGTCCTACCCCTCACATCCCCCCCTATAATTAATATAAACAACATCCAAAACTTTAAAGTGGAATGAATGTGTGGAATCATTGGACAGTACATGTTTGGATAAGGGCATTAACAGTCGAACGGATCCTAATCTGGTATAAGTGTTCCCTTATCCTGTCTCTCAGCCTCTTGCCCACATAAAATGCAGTGCAGGCTCCACAGGAGGTTGTTTTTTTTTGGAAGTGATCAATTATTTGTTTGTGTATACACTTTTCTAGGATTTTTGCTAGGGGTGAGAGTATGGCTATAGGTCTGTAATTAGATATATCTTTAGAGGGACCTCCTTTATGCAGTGGAATGATATGGGATATTTTTTTCATATAGTAGGTACATATTGTTCAGTAACAGACCAGTTAATTAGCATTGATATGGGGTATGAAATAGATGGGGCGGCTAATTTCAGAAACTCACCTGGTAATTGGGGAGCTGTGAGGGTACATGGCTTTACTTTAGATAGTAAGCATTGTATGTAGCTTGTTTGAATGGGTTATAGTTTAAATTGGGTTTGTTATGGACCAGATGGAATGGGTACAGACAGGGGTGGGGATGAAGTGTTATGTAATAGGGGTTGTTGATTTAACAAAGTGGGAGATTAATTGGGATTCGATAGGTTCTATAGTATTATTGGTAGTTGGGACTGGGGTAGTGGGTTTTCCAGGTTTTAGTAAGTGGTTGACTGATTGCCAAATGTTTTGTGGATTTGTTTGATATTTTAGCTGGCAAGTTTGAAAGTATTTTTTTTGGCTATTTTGATTTGTTTCTTAGCTTGATTCCTAAGTTGTTGGAGTTTAATGAGATTATCATGACTTTTGTTAGAAAGATAGAGCAACCACGCTTTGTCTCAGTCTAAGTAGTTGTATTGTTTCTTTCACTAACCATGGGAGCTTTTTGGTTTTAGAATGAATTTTTCTGGGTGGTGCAAGTTTATTTAAGATTTGTAGGAAAATTATATTAAAGTATTGAACTGCATGATCTAGTTGCAGGGTTTTTAGGGGAGCCCAGTTCTGTTGTTTTAAGATAGTCTGGAAGGCAGACAGTGAAAATAGTTTTTCATTCCGGATGTAGCAGTAACTGATATTCCCGCAGTTATTTGAGTTTTTTTCTTATTAGGTATACCGGATAGTGATCACTTAAAGTGTCTGGTAGGCAGCCAGACTCATAGCTGATGTTAGTTTTATTTGTTAGAATCCAATCAAGGGTGGAATGCCTGTTTGTATGCTTGTGTATGCGTGTAGGGAGTTGTATGTTTTGATGGACATTATACAGGTTTATAAAGTTTGTTGGTGTATCAGAGGTGCATGTGAGCCAGTCCAGGTGAAAGTCACCTAGTATTACTGTTTCCTGGTTAAAGCTAGTGGAAGCCCATTCCAGTATATTTTCAACATTTTGTAGATTGTTAGCAGGGGGAGGTAGACAGCTATGATAACTATTGATTTGTGTTGATTTATATTGAGCCTGGCGGTTACGATTTCAGAGTTAGGGAGGTTAGGTGGGCTAGAGTTGAGTTGAACTACTTTGAGGTTTTCTTTGTATAGGATGGCTATGCGTCCATCACATTTAACTAATCTGTCCTTTCTAATGATGTTCCACTCAGTTATAACAATGCTTAACATACCATTTTTATCAACACTAGTATCTTTTATTTAGGCATTACTGGTGAGTTCTTTCATAAAATGAGGGTACTTTAGCTCAAAAGCCAGAACCTGCCAAAACCAAATAATTCTTTAATGAAGGTTTATTTATGTCTTTAGTAAGTAAATGTGTTTCCTGTAGAAATAATATTTGAACTTTATATAATTGCAAGTATTTGAACAGACTCCCCCCTCTTTACTGGATTATTCAACCCATTCTTATTAATAGATGTGCATTTAAAATCAGACATTTATATAAGAGACAAAAAACACAGGTATGATGAAATTGCATTTATGTACAGAACTTACTATATATATATATATATATATATATATATATATATATATATATATATATATATATATATATATATATTTATATATATATATATAACAATATGAAATCTTCAGCTATGAACAAAACTTCTGAAACAAATAAAAAGTTACCTAATGATATAACCTAAAACATTCTACCATGGAATAATGGATTCCTAGTTTGTTGAAAAAGATAAACAAGCTACCTCTCAAGCTCTCCATTAGACTAACAAACCTTAGCTCATGCTTCTGATTCATATTAATGTGTCACATTTTTTAGTATGCATCATCTTAAAAAACCTGTTAGTTATAATGAATACGAAAAGTTAAACAAGTGTTCAGAATCACTATTATAAGATGACCAAACTGAATATCCCTACAATCATATTTCCCTGTTCCTCATGTTATTTGGGAGGAAGTCATTTGTTGTTTTCATATTTATTAATTTAAAGGTCAGATGATTTTAGATGTTTTCTATTTTATTTGCTATGTATAAGGTTGTACATAGGATCATAGGTTCATAAATTAGTACCAGGCTAACTGTCCTTGTGGACCATTCCAAGCTCAGCCAATTACTCCATGTGAGAATAAAACCCTGCACTTTGTGCCTATAAGGTGAACACCTTAACCACAATGCCAACCTCCTTGTCTTGTAGACATATTTATATTTTTTATCTATGTACATATTTACTTATTCTGATCTCTTTCTATTTCTGTTTGTGTAATATGTATTGTAGTATTACTATAGTCCTTGGTTATATATTTTAGCTGTAATCCTAGTGTAGAGTGTAATATAATACAACATTTATATTTACCCATATATATTTGATACTCTTTAATCTAGTACTACTGTTAGAATCAGTCCAATTTTTTTCTTAAATGTTATGTCTAATAGTATGTGAACAAACATCTGAAAAATCTTTCCTTTTAAGATTCAAATTTTCCATAATAAATTGTTCATAGGTAGGTAACTAGGCTATGGGCCCAAGGGCTTAAATAAATCTAGCCAACAAGGTTCTCAGGCTTACACCATGCAAGAAAGTTAATTTCCTGTGCCCCTGTCGAGCAGAGCCACAGAAGTGATGCCTGGGGGGTATTTCCTATTTCCCATCCAGTCATCAAGATTTTTCTTGAAGAGTGCTAATGAGGAACTTTGCTTGACATAGATGGGTAGCTTGTTCCAGAGTATAGGAAGTCTCTGGGACAGGAATCTGTCCCTCCAGCATGTCCTGTTTATTGTGGTGACAAGGTTTAGGTCCCTACAGCATATAGCTCGGAGGGATTGGGATTTCTTTAGGTGTAGCATGTCCAACAGCTCTGGGTTTAACATAGCTTTTTATGTTGGGCAGAGATCTCCTCAGAGTAGGCAATATGCTACAGAGTAAAGTTGGAGTTTTTTGAGATGGTCAGTGTAGGGCATCTGTTTGAGACCAGTAATTCTCTTTGTGAGGTACTTCTGTGGCCTTTCTAGATGCTGCAGATGTCTTGTGGGGGTACATTCCAAAAGGGGCGTTATACTCTATAATGGGTCTAATGAGTGCCGAGTAGAGGGGAACAATGACCTCTTTTTTTCCTGGATGAAAACCCTTTTGTGATGAGGTGTGCCACACAGAAGGATTTCCTGACTACTGTGATGATGTGATTATCAAAGGAGAGACTACTGTCCACCTGGGTCCAAATTCGAACATTTGGCATTAAGTAGACTGCCGTTTATGTGGTAGTTCATGGGTACAGAGTTTTTACCAAAGGGGATGACAATGCACTTTTTGGCATTGAACTTGAGGCCATGCCTCTGACACCAGGCATCTGTCTCAGTGAGGCCCTTCTGTAGGTTGTCCACATCATTTGGGGACTCGGCTATGGCTCCTAGTTTGCAGTCATGTGTGAACTTCATTAGCCAGAAGCCTTCTGTGTTAGCCTGTATTTCAGAGAAGTAGATACCAAACAGGAGAAGTCCCAGGACTGAACCCTGTGGTACTCCACTTGTCACTGGTTTGAAGTCAGATTTGGAGTCTGCATCTTTTACAGTGTGGGTTCTGTCAATCCATCTTGTGACATAGGGATTTATACCTAGTTTAGTGAGTTTAGCTATAATTCCAGAAGAATGGGGGATGGTGTCGAAAGCCTTGACGAGGTCAAGCTAGGCTGTGTGAACCAACTTACCCTCGTCTACGGCTTTGGTGACTGCCTCAAAGAAGTCAATCAGGTTCAGAAGGCACGATCTGCCTTTCACAAACCCAAACTGGGTGGGGTCCAGAGTTTGGAGGTTACTAATCCCTTTGTTTGAGTTCCATGATGATACGTTCCATGGCCTTGCAGACCAGGCTCATCAGGCTAATATGGCGATAGTTTAGGATCAGTGGTGGCTTCCCCTTTGTGGAGTGGGATAACTGTTGCTGTGCACCATTCAGTGGGCACAAAGCCTGACATGAGTCTATGATTGAACATGGTGCTTAGGTGGGGGAGCCAGTTCATTCTGAAGTTCGTGTAAAACGCAGCCTAGGATGTTGTCCGGTCCCATGGATGCTGTGTTTTTGGTTTTAGAGAGTGCAGATTTTACCTGCATAGATGTGATTACAGGGATTCTTCCTGTATAGATATGGGCCCTTTAAGGGGTGAGAGGGGGTAAAGTTAGCACTGAACCTATCTGCCAGGATGTTGGCAATATCAGTTGGTTCTGTAATTTTCATGCCGCTGTGCTGTAACTCAGAGAAGATCTGGGTGTTGCCACTGAGATTCTTGACATAGCTATAGAACGCTTTGTGATTGCCCTTAAAATCAGTGGTGATTTTGTTTTCATAGCTAGCTTTGGAGGATCTTATAAGGGATCTCAACTTCTTACTGAGGCTGACCAGGGAGCTCCTCCAGTCATGGGATTTTACTTTCTTTTGCAACAGTTTCTTCCTTCTGTTGTAGAGTTTGTTTATGGCAGGGGACCACCAGATTGGCGTCCTTTTTGGAGGATAGCATCTTGGTTCTGTTTGGGATAGCACGATCCATGCACTTGTCTAAGTGCTTATAGAGTGCATTTGTGTAGGATTCAGCAGTCGTAACTGTATTGTCTATCTGCATGGGTGTCATGAAGTTCGCCACTTTTGTCTTAAGAAGCATGAAGTTGGCTTTGGAGAAATTTTTTACCGTGATTTCCTTAATGGTGGGTGGAGGCGGGATGCGGATATCTAGGGTGATTAGCTTATGATCGGATCTGACCAACAAGGAGTTGACTTCAGGTGTGGAACACCGATCACTCATGTTGGTAATGACTAGGTAAAGCATATTGTTGCTCCTGGTGGGGGTGTGGATAAGTTGATCCAGGGCATTGGAATTTATGAATTCCAGAAAGCGTTGAGTGAAGGAATTGGTACATGAGTAGTTTTTCCAGTTAATGGTGGGGTAGTTGAAATCAACCATTATTAGGGTTTTTGGTTGAACCCTGATATTTTCCAGTATGTCAAGAAAAGAAGAGTGGGAATCCTGGGGCATGGCGGGGAATCTGTAGCAAGCTACAATTTGGATTGCAGTTTTGCCCAGAGTTAGTTGCACATGGATAACCTCGGATGCATTGTGCTGCACAACTAGCCTGGAGGTGTGAATATCCTTAATGAATATAAACACACCTCTGCCTTTGGTGTTCTGGTCCAGGTTAGATGGCCGAAAAGTGTGGTATGAGTTATAGCCTGGTAATGCAGGGGTGCTCTCTACAGCCTTGAACCAGGTCTCAGTCACTGCACAGATGTCAGTGTTCTCCATTTTAAGGAGTGTCTCGAGTGAGTGCATTTTGAGATTTAGACTTTTAGCATTGAATAGCATTACCCTCAATTTTTGCTTGCCTGTTCCTTTTACAGTGGTGAATTTGTCATTTGAAGCTTGCCTAAAAAAGGCACTATAGGGGGCGGCAAGACCCTTAGCCAGTATCCAGAATCCCAGGGGCAACAGGTGCAGGCATCTCTGCCAAAGCATCGTGGTCTGTCGACCATGTCATCCCAGGCAGACAGATACTGGATCCCCTTAGAATGACACCAGAAGCTTAGCCAATTGTTGAAGTCAATAATTTTGTCCTTGTACTGCGGTATCATTCTAGGTGAAGGCAGGATGCTACTCAGGGCTAGGGTCATACCTGCCTGGGCTACAAGATCGGAGAGCTCTTCCATGTCTCTTTTCATGTAGTCCAGGGAGATACATCTCAGGTCATTCACACCAACATGAACAATGACAGAGTTATATTTGTACTTGTTGTGGAGTGACCTGAGTGCATGGATTATGTGTTGGATACTGGCACCCGAAAGGCAGCTGAAAGTAACCTTCTCCTTGTTTAGCCTGGTGAGTGGGACATCAGTGTGCTTGACTCTAGTTTCACCTATTACTAGTGTGTTGGGTATGTTGTTTTGCCTTAGGGGTGAGGTTTATTGGCACACTGAGTCTGTGGGATATGTATCATTTGGGTTGTGTTGGGGGGTGGAGGTTGCTTGCATTTCTGCTTTGGAGGTCTCTGTTGCTTGAGAAGATTATTATTGAGAGCCTCTGTGAATGTTTTTGTGTTTCTATGTGTGAATTTTGGTGTTGTAGGTTTAGTGGGACTATGAGATGAGTGTGGTGTGGGGCAAGTATTTACCTTCTCCTCTTGACTGTCAAGTTCAGTCTTGGTTGGAGAGAGCTTTACCTCCAGTTTGGCTAGATAAGTGCATCTTCACAGGTTGTGGTTTTGGGTGGTAGGAGGAGAGGTTTGTCTGTGTACATGAGGCAATTGCTACATTGCCCCAAGATGCCCAGATTCATCAGATATACAGTAGAGAACACTGGGAGCTGACCCTTGGACATGCCTGAATAAAAAACTACTTTCCTCTAGAGAAGTGAGGAAAGTGAATATAAGAGCTGTTTTTCTCTAAGCAAGTGAGGAAAGTAAGTACAAACTGTTTTCCTCTAGGTAAAGAGGAAGATTGAGTGCTGTCGTAATTTGTAGCTTATTTAGTGCTAACAACAAGTTCTGAAAACCTGAGCATGAATAAGCAAATTCAAGGCTAAAACTAAGAATCTGTATGTGGATTTTGTGGTAGGTGGGCTACCTAGTGCTTACCACTCCCACTGATAAGCTCAAATGCTTCCCTCCAACACAGAAAGGCTTGGGGGGCTCAGAAGCTTACAAACAGTTCTGGATACATCATATCTGTATCTGGACTAGACTAGTTACAGGAAAGGTGGGAAACTAGTGCAAACGCGAGCTTTTAAACCAGAAGATTGAAAGAGATGGAAAAACTGCCCAAACTGCCAATAAACTACAATTTCTGGGCCAGAAACCACTCTTGTGGTAGACAGGCTACCTAGTGCTTACCAATCCCACTGATAATCTAGAAGGCTTCCCTCCAATACAGAAAGGCTTGGGGGGGGGCTCAGAAGCTTACAAACAGTTCTGGATACAGCATATCTGTATCTGGACTAGACTAGTTACAGGAAAGGTAGAAACAAGCCTAGAATTTTTTTTTTTTTTTTTTTTTTGTAAAGTGGAAAGGGAGAAAGGAGAAACAGAAGATAATTCAAAATGAAGGACCTAAGTGGCTTGCCCTTCACAAATGTTCTCTCTGTATTAGGTAGAATGAGCTAGTGACACTAGACTGAAATAGAGCTGGGATAGACCTGAACAGATGGAACTGGTAGGAGTGCCTGAAGTCAAACTATGATCTCACTGTACTCGGTTAAGTGAACAAATGAGGTAGACCCAGGAGGAGTGTTCAAACACAAATTTACAGGCGGGGCAGGCAGTTCAAAAGCCATCAAGATTAATACCAGAACAAGAACAGGGAGGGAGGGCTGGAAACTAACTGCAGAGAGAGAGAGAGAGAGACCACAGTATTCTATGAAACAATTAAATAGAAAAATAAATAACTACAGAGACACAGACCACAATATTCAATTAAACAATTAAATAGACAGAAAAATAAAATGGAGTACAATGTTTAACACTGCAAGTTTGTACTTAACTCAGCTACTAATGCAGTTGATTGTAGGTATGTAGCAAAAGCCAAACAACTCAGATATTGAGCAGTAATAAATTCAAGGATATGTGACTAACACCTATAAGTACAGAGAAACCCTCTAGGCTAAGAGTTTAACACTGTCTGAGATATTAAGTTTTGTTATCATTAAACAGAGACAATACCAGAGAAACATAATCCTATTTTTTTTTTCAGAAATGTCATTCTGTAGGCTGATATATAAAGTATCCTTCTGGTATACTGCGCACATTCAGAACTATTTAACACCTGACAGTGGTTTAGAAGGCAATTCACTGTCTTTCACTTATTATCTAACTTGTATTCATTGACATCTTAGCATATGATTCAAAATATTATGATTATTTACTTTTAAGCAGAAAGAAGTAACCTGTAGACTTCTTAGAACTCTCGCAGCATCACAAAAGTGCTCATGACTCTTAAGTTGTTTCAAGGTGGTTTTCATGATAAGGGCTTGAAAATGAGCGGTCCTTTAGTTACAATTCACACAAAAATGCCCACAAGTGAATGCAACCCACCTCCACATCACACATCAATGCCTCAAACCCCTACAAACCACCAAAGAACTAACAAATAATCTCTCCAGGTATTTCAACCACAAAAAAAGCCATTGCACTTAAAGAAATACCATTTAATGATTTAACAATCACTATTTGTATGAGATGTCTATTATAAAGCAGAGACAAGCATACAAACTTGCATTAAAAGAATGATCGTTATGTGTGATCCGGGTTAGGTTGTAAAACTGTGAGTGTTACAGTAATGTTTTTTATATCATTCCAGTAATAACTTTTATATATGTAAAAAGCTATATTTTTTATACTTTGCTTATAACATAGCATGTCTTTCCTGATTGCTATTGCATATTAAGTATACTATCAGTAGCACACTACTGGACTATTTTAAGAATGCAGAATATAACTTAATATGCCTCTTAAGTGTCATTTGCTACATCTTGTATTATATTTAACAGTGCATTACTCAACTATGCCAAGATATCAGGAAGTGTGCCACCTAATATAAATTTCATTATAATAATGATTAACTTTTAATAATATGAATAGTTTTACCTTTTAAACTCTAAGTGAAAACTAGTGGCTTTAATTTCATATCTAGCTAAAAGAATGAAACACTAATATTTTAAAAAGGGAATTAGTAACCACTTGAAGTAGGGAAATAAATAAATGATTTACCTTGGAAAAAGTAATGTACAGCACCTGTTCATAAGTATTCAAGCACTTACTTAAATTAATCTTCTTCTTCTTTCGGCTTTTCCCGGTCAGGGGTTGCCACAGTGGATCACCTGTCCGCTCATGATTGGCAGTAGAGTTTTACAGTGTCGAGTTGCCAGCCTGGCGCCCAACCTTCCATGGAAGGCACACACACACACACACACACACACACACACACACACACACACACACACACACACACACACACACACACACACACACACACACACACACACACACACAAACACACATGGACTCACGCCTACGGCCAATTTAGAGTGTCCAATCCACCTACAGCATGTCTTTGGGATGTGGGAGGAAACCGGAGCACCTGGAGGAAACCCACGCGACCACAGGGAGAACATGCAGACTCTGCACAGAAGTCACGCCAGTCGAGGATTGAACCAGAGAACCTCTTGCTGTAAGGAAATAACGCTAACCGCTGCACCACTGTGGCCACCCGCTTATTTATTATTAATTATTAAACTAATTTAATTTAAACTAATTTATTACTTATTTAAATTAATATGAATTCATAACCGCAAAATACATTGATTTTCATCTGTTCTTCAGTTTTTACTGTTTTTGTCTTTTATTAACTAGCCACCTCTTGTTGCATTTCTCTTCATAGAAGGTGATAATAGATACCAGTCCATTTCTTTTTACTTTTCTTGGATTTTATTGTTATGTATAAAGTCCACTGTAGCTTCCAAGGTGTTAAAAATCTTCTTTTCTTCAGGAAGATGAATCTTTATTTTTGCTGGAAACAAGATTTGTGCTTTAATATTGTTTTTCTTTAAGATTTTAACAAGTGGCACACATGTTTTTCTCTTGGATATCACTAATGTAGAATAATCATTGTCAAATCTTATAGTATTTCTTTTAATTTTAATGGAATAATTAGTCTATGCAGTTTTTAAGATTAAATCCTTATCCTAACTTGCAAAAAATCTTACAATCATTGCCTTGGTAATACTTTTTTTTAAAGATGAGTTAGAAAGTGATATATGTGCCCTTTCAATGCCAAAGGAAAAAACTTCATTCAGGTACAAAGTTTTAGGCAGCCAGGTATTAAGGAATTTAATCATATTATCTCCCGCTTCTTTTTCAGGAATCCTGTAAATTCTGATGTTATTCCTTCTAGATCTCTTCTAGATATGTTCTCTAAGTCTTCAATTTTATCCTAGAATAAGTTGTTTTGTTTCACAAGAAATTCAGTGTATTCTCATTTTCAAGTAGCCTTCCATCAAAATCAGACATTGCCTCTTCTATACTCAAGATTTGCGATGATTGTTGTTTAAGAAATTCACTCAGCACTTCAACTTCTTTTTTTACATTCCTCTTTAAAATTGTCCATTTTGCTTTGTAATGTATCTGTCTTTACAGATAACTCACTGATGTTACTTATTATAGCCTGCATGTCTTTTTCCATAGTACTGTCCTCTATACTGGGCTTAGACTGGCACATTCTGAGACAATTAGTTTATTCTAGTTTTCTTGACAGGAAAAAGCAGTTAAAGAGTTTCAAGCTTGTTACTTTTTGTAGTAAATCTTTCAGCATATGTTCAATTATAAATCTATCTAGTTTTAAAACGTTCTATTTGAGTTTTTTTTAGTAAAAATGAGATGTTAAAATGAAGCAGAGCTAAAAAAAATAGTGCTGTTAACTAGTCACCATCTTGGCCATGCCCCGATGTATGGTAGTTAGAATACCTTGTTGGCGTATGTTAATCATTATTATACCATGCGAAGATCGGAAACTCGAGAAACGTGCATGCTGATTGGCTAATCCAACCAGCGTGCACATAGTAAATCGTACCATAAACAAGGAAACAAGTCCGGTCGCTAAATATTGTGCTGCGGCGACAGCAAGTAAACAGTAAAGTACACTAAATGTAAAACCAAAAAACACACAACAATTCAACTAAAACAGAGAAAATTAACCATTTCCCATATTATATTCCTCATTCCCTCACCTCGAACACAAACAAAATAAAAACTCATGCAGTTGCAAATACACCACACACACACTACATAACCACCAGTTATAACACAACAAAACCAAGCATTCTCATAAAACCATTCACTCACCTATATTCCCTACAATACCTATACACACACAACTCCAAAAATATACATACTAAAAACACACCACACATCCCTCGTAAAGTGAAAAACACACACCATACCAAACGTCCACATCAGCATACATCTTCTAAAACTGCATACAACACCACCATCTAGTGACCAATTACTAAAAGTACATATTTAAAAAAAAATAATACAAATTAACACTACACCACATTTCAACATACCCATAACTACACGTTATAAACTTCTACACTGCTTAAACTATTTTATAACAAGCACCACCTACCCTTTTGATTACATCCCTTCAAAAACCTGCACGAGCCCTGTTAAACACAAAGACTACAAACTCAGACAGGAAGAAACACCCAAACAAGAGACACCATAGATAGAAAATAATAAAAAAAAATGGAAGTAAACTTTGAAGTAATAAGTGACAGTGAAATAGAAGAAATATTTAAGAACATACCACAAACCAAAATGAAACCATCAACAAGTAAGAAAATTCTCCAACCACAAGAACAGGAATTACTACAGCATAACAATGCCCTTATAGAAGACAACAGTGTGACAAGCCATACTCTTCAGAAAGGTAAAAAAAAACATTAAAAGCCTATTCCACTCAGAAACGTAAAAGACATGCAGAAAAAACTCTTAAAGAAATAGAAACACTAGAATTAGAAAAAGAAGAATTAAGTACAAAAAAACAAACACAGTGGGCTATAAACATATTTCAAAACTGGAAAAAACAAAAACACTACAACATAGACTTCCACACTATTACACCAGAAAAATTAAACAAAATACTTAGAGAATTTTATGCTACAGTACGAAACACAAAAGGACAAGAATACGTAATAAGTGCATTTGTATCCTTACGTGCAGGACTAAACAGATATATAAACAACCCACCATTCAATAGAAAGATTAACATCATAACAGATATAGCTCTAACAAATGCAAATAACGTATTTAAGTCAGTAATTAAAAATTACAGAAGACAAGGAAAAGATACAGCAGAACACCACCAGCCACTCACAATGCAAGAAATAACACAACTGAGAAACAGCCAAGCACTTTCCCCAAACACAGGAGACAGACTCGTAAGAAATGTTTGGTTTGATATACAGTTACACTTCGCACGACGTGCGAATGAAGGAGTACGATACCTCACAGAAGACAGTTTTACAATAAACAAAGATACAGATGGCACAGAATATGTAACAAAAAATTTTAACGAACATACAAAAAAAACCACAAAAAACATTATGATGTTACAAAACATTTACTAAGAGGATTCATGTTCGAAAACCGCACAGACCCTTCATGTCCTGTAAAAAGTTTCAAAAAATACTTACAAAAAGGGTCACCTAATACAAAACAACTGTTCCTCCACCCAAAAAAATATCCATAACATGTGCTTGACAAAATGGATACATGGTACACAACACAACCAATGGGAAAAACTATCTTGCAAACATGTTACCACAAATCTGCAAACAAGCAAACCTATCAAAGAGATACACAAACCACTCCTTAAGAGCAACAGCAGTAACATTACTGTCACAATCAGGGATGGAAGTAAGACAAATAATGACTGTCACAGGACATAAAAGTGAAGCATCTGAAGCATCACTAAGATCTATTATTAACCTTCAGTAGATGAATTTAAAACATGGGGAAAAATAATATCTGGAACACAAGAAACACCAAAAAATCCAATACATGAAGACAATATCAATAACACAACAGACAACGGACCAAGAAAAAAAAAATGAAAGTCCATAACACAGAAACCCAACAAAATAAGTAAGTAAACTCTAAATTTATACTAAAACCATATATATATATATATATATATATATATATATATAGATAGATAGATAGATACAATGCAATATATAAACATAAACTTAACTATAAACACAATTTCTCATTACAGATACTACACTAAGAAGAACTCAAGCCAACATATGAACATAGACAACCATCAAGACAGAACCAATACAGAAATATAAAATAAACTACAAGAAGAAGACATACCAAAAGCTTTAAAACTATGAAGACATACCAAAAGCTTTACAACTATATCTACTAATATAATTATTTCCTAACATTTCCTGAAAAATTAAAAAATAACATGTATTTAAATTAAAACAGAAATAAACAATAAAAACAAACTGAAAGTGTGGACTATTTTATCTCACAAAAAGTGGAAGAATACAAAAAAAAGCTAACAAAAACCTAAATAAAAACATTACAAATATAATACAAAACAAACTAACACCATGGTATAATAGCAATAACCCACTTCTGGGTGTGGGTAATGTTGGATTTACCCACGGTTGTCTTTGTTTGGTCCCTTGGGCTTCGCCCTCGGGACCAAACCACGCCAACCGTGGGTAAATCCAGCATTACCCACACCCAGGTGTGGGTTATTGCTATACTAATGCCTAAGCTGACATTATTTTATGGGTGTGGTCACAAGGAAAAACCAAATCAGCTGTGAAACCAAATATCAAAAATCATGTCATAGGCTTCATTTTGTGTCATATGGCATACAGTGTTAACATCAAGAGTATATCCAGAAATAAAATGAACTGTAAAGCACAGATACATGAGAACTGTAACAATACTCTTTAATGAAGTACAGTATTATGATAGAGCATTTACCTGTCTGACTACCCAAAGGGAAGTCACTAAAGTTGTATAGGTTTTATAATTGCATTTAATTATGATTTCTTGTTTAAATCTGTCTGCACTTGCCTTAAAGTTCTTCTGAAACAGCCTTTTTTAATTGGCTAAATTTGGTATGACTGTACCAAATGGGTGATATAGTTATAAAATGTAACCATACCATCAGTAACTCTCATGGTAGGTAGAAGCACTATGGAACGTCTACAGTAACCAACTTCTAATGGTGAGTAGCTTGTTGTTTGCACATGATGGATATGGGGAGCGAGACAAAAATGTGAAGCATTAGTATTTGATATGCTAAAGCATTATCAGAAAAATGTGATCTCTGTGATCTGTGTACTAAAATTGAGATTACAGTGTCTCAGAGAATTCTTCTTACTGTGCAGTACAGTGATCTTGGAGTTAGCATATAAGAAGGGTTTGTGCCTCCATGCCAAAAAGATGCAGGACAACTTGCAAAAATTACTTATGTCAGAATGAGTTTTGAGTTGAAATGTTTGAGCAATTACAGTTTTGTCATCCCACTCTTTAGTGCAGAGCTCTACTGTATTTCATTTCTCTCATAGAAATGAAGGATGCTGTAAAGATCTGGAAGGTTTTGTTTAACTCATTACAGCAGAGTGCACCTCCAGGCATGTCTGCAGTTACATCCTACTGCTCCTCTAGGTGTCAAATATTGCTTGTTTATATTTGCATTAATAATTCCAAAACCATGTTACATACAAGGCATCAGAATATTTTATCTTGAAGCATACATGGTGGTAAACACAACTGCATTGATATTTGACCTGTGTCAATGAGTATTTGTTGAAACTGTAAGGTGATAACTGATTTTTTTAAATAATCAAGCTACACCCACTGGAAGTTAAAGGTACACACTCAAAAGAGCTGGACTAGAGGGAATGAGTTGACAGTATTTAAAGAGGAGGACAAGTACCAACATCCTGGAAGAAAGCCGTGGTAGCTGTAATACCTAAAAAGGGTAAAAAAACATCAGATCCAGCTTCATACTAAACCATAATTATGAAGTGTTTATGTCTATAATGACTAAAAGAATGGCAAAAGTGATGCCAGAATTGATAGATATAGATCAATGTGATTTTGTGGAAGGGAGGCAAACATTTGACAACATTAACAGAACATTGATGATCCAGAGGGAAGCAGAATATGAGAAAATATCACTGTTGTTAGTGGGTCTTGAAGCAGAGAAAGCATTTGACAGAGTAAGCTGTGACTTTATGAGCAGGGCAATGGAAGCATTTGCATTCCCTGATAAAATTATAATGTTGATTAGGAGGATATATGTGGGATCGGAGGTGAAAACTAAAGTGGGTGGGTTCCTCTCTGATAATTTCTGCTTGAGTAGAAGAACCAGGAAAGAGTGTCCCTTTCCCCTTTGTTATTTGCATTATATTTAGACCCACTGGCCAAGAAAATAAGGGACTCAGGGACTCAGAACTTCAGGGATATAACTGATATAGTACTCAAGAAAAGTTGTCTCTATTTGCAGATGATATTATTTTATACTTGATAAAACCAAAAAAAGGCATTTCAGTGTTGTGGAACATTTTCCCCCAAACATCTTTATTAAATTTTCAAATATGACAAAGGCTATCTTACATGTATATAAATGAAAAAACATACAAAATGATACCAGTTTAGTTGCAGTTTACATCATAGACACCAATGAAACAACTGTAGTTGCAAACATTATACATCACTTATAAACCATCCATTGTCAGTTAAGCATTATATGTTTCATTCAAATCCTGCCTCTTAAACCTCATTCCTGTTCTGCATATATTGTTCCCACAATTCCCATTGTTTCCAATGTAATTTGCTTCTTCCTGTTTCTAAAGATCCCAGTTCCAGTTGTTTTATCTCTGTTACTATGTTCACTACTTCTAGTAAAGTTTGTCTAGACTTTGATTTCCATTACCTAGTAATTGCTTTTTTGGCAGCCACCATAATTACACTCAGCAAGGCTTTACTATGTCTAGGCAATTCCTATTCCATACCATAACTAAAAAAAAAAAAATCATCTCTCCAGTCAGTCCAATCTGCTCAGCCAGCATCTCTGACAGAGCAGTTTGCAGACAATCTCTCAAGTCTGCCAGCTCATTACACTCCCAGAAATATATTCCCAGCTACTTCTTTCTTGCCCATCACACCTCTAACATTTGCTATCCACCTGGGGAAAAATTATTTGGAGTCTACTTGGGGTATAAAAATACCTGTGTAAACACTTCCAGGCAAAGATCCTAAATCTTCTAGACTTTGTTGCATGCTTGGGAGATATACATATATCCCCTATTGTCTCTTTGTGAATTGCTTATCCAGTCTCTCTTCCCAATTCTTTCTAAGCTCCTCTGATTGAGTCTTATAATTATTTATTTATTTCAGTTTGATGACCGGGGAAGTCCACTGGGCCTAAAAAAAGAGCCCGTTTTCAGTGGTGGTCCTGGGAGAAAAGCTCCCGTAACAATGACAAACATATTAGCGAATAAGTCATACAGCTTTATGCAGCATTCTACAGTAAAAAAATAATTCTACATTCTATAATAACAAAATCTAGTAACTGTACAGTCTAAGAGTCATTATCAATGAATTACAATTGAAATTTTACATTCCACAATAATAGTAGTAAAAATCTAGCAATAGAACAGTCTAAGGGTCATTAGCAGTGAATTACAATTGAGGATGAAAAATTGTTGGAAATGCACTAACAGAATTTGGAGGTTAAGGAGTTTTTAATGGCACCTTCTGTTTTATATTCTGTTTAAAACTCTACCATTTCTGGTCTTTCATTTAGGAGCCCCTTATTTATTTCTCTTTGTCTATACTCTGATATCAATCCTTGATAGGGAAGGCAATCTCTAACCTGCAGTCCAAATAAATTATTGGCCTCATCCCATTCTATTACCTTTCCCTTTCTAGTTATTTGCTCCCAATACCTTGGATCCTTTGCCAGTTTTCTCCAATAAATTCCAGCTCCCTCTTGCCTATTATCTGTACCCCTGACCACAGTCTTCCCTATCAGCAAAATCTCTTTTCTCCATTCTCGTGCTGGTTTGGTTCTTAGACTATCCCAAGCTATTTTATGAATGTAATACTCTGTATGATTTTGGTCATTCTCCTTAAGAGTTTGTATCTAAAATCCCAATCTCTCCTTATTTCTTGAGCTTCCTCCCTGTATCAGCATCATTCCTTTCCACTTTGAATTACAGTTTTCTGCTTGTGCTGTGTATAAGATCCTTAA
This sequence comes from Protopterus annectens, assembly GCF_019279795.1. NCBI lineage: Eukaryota > Metazoa > Chordata > Ceratodontiformes > Protopteridae > Protopterus > Protopterus annectens. Next base: position 691,041,137 of record NC_056728.1, on the reverse strand, counting down.
CTGTGTTGCTCTAAAATACCCCCTCAAATTAGATAATCCTAGTCTACCTTGCTCTATTGGTAGAATCAGCTTATCCCACTTGACCCTTGCTGTCTTCCCTTCCCAGATAAAATCCTTCAACTCATTTTTAATTGCTACCCACAACTTCTCCTCCAGTTGATAAAAATATGCCTGACCTGTTTATAAGACTAAAGGGACTAAAAACATTTTAATGGCTTGTACCTTTGGTGTCCATATCCAATAACAAAACTTTGAGTTTCTCAATTTGTGTATTATCTTCTGTTTAGTCTCTTCCCACATATCATTAGCTGTCAGCACAGAGTCATTTCTAATCCATATTCCTAAATACTTAATTTTATCATGTCCCCATAAATATGGATATTGTTGGACCAATTCATGTATGAGTAGATAATTTACCTCTATTGCCTTTGTTTTAGCTTCATTAATTTTGTATCCCAAGAAGATATGAAACTGTCTTAAAATGTTCCACAACACTGTAATGTCCCTTTCTGGTTTTGTCATATATAAAAACAATATCATCTGCAAATACAGACAGCTTTTCTTGACTACCATGGCAATTATATCCTTACATTTCTCATTCCCTTATTTTCTTTGCCAGTGGTTCTAAATATAATGCAAAGAACAAAGGGGAAAGCAGACAACCCTGCCTGATTCCTCTACTGAAGCATAAGTTATCAGAGAGGACACCACACACTTTAATTTTCACCTCTGATCCCTCATATATATTACTACTCAACCTTATAATTGTATCAGGGAAAGCAAACACTTCCATTGCCCTGCTCATAAAGTCCCAGTCTACTCTGTCACATGCTTTCTCTGCATCAAGACTTACCAATAACAGTGATATTTGTTTTACATTCTGTTTCCCTCTGGATCATCAATGTTCAGTTAATATTGCCAAATGTTTGCCTTCCTCCACAAAACTACAATGACCCATATCTATCAATTTTGGTATCACTTTTGCCATTCATTTAGCCATTATAGGCATAAACACTTTATAATCATAGTTTAGTATTGAAATGGGCCTGTATGAAGCTGGATACAGTAGGTCTTTAACCTCTTTAGGTATTACCATTACCAATACCTTATTCCAGGAAGCTGGTACTTCTCCTCCTCTTAAAATACTGTTAAACAAAACCTTCCAGATCTTTATCATTTTTTTCCCTCCTAGCTTTCAAACTTTCACAGGGATATCATCTATTCCTGGGGAATTTTGGACCCTCCCTTTTTTATTATCTTTATTAACAATCTTTATACTGCCTCCCCACTTACCTCTGTATTTCAATATGTGGATGATTCCACCCTAATTTGTGCTGCCCCAACACTACAAAAACTAAAAAAAAAATCATTTAATGCCATGGAATCTTTGTTAAACAATGAACAACTTATACTTAACCCTAACAAAACAAAACTCATGCTGTTCTATTCAGCTAGATCTGCAGACACCCACCCACCATTCAATATCTCATCATTAAACCATACAATTATATCTCTAGTTTTTCAAACAAAATTACTTGAGTAGGTCAAAAAAGTTCACAAAAAACTAGGAACCCTGTACAAAAATCAGCACTTTCTAAATGAATCTTCAAAGGCCACTATAGCAAGAACCCATACTATCTCTACGCTACTATATGCCTCACAAATTCTTATGGACAATAAGAAATATGACCTAGCAAAACTCAAAACCTGCTGTAATAAAATCCCCAAATTTGCCACAGTAACAAATTTCAGATCCCATCATTGTTTGGCTTTAAAACAACTATCCTGACTATTACTACCCAATCTATTTGCTTATAATCAACTCATCTTTACCCATCGAATACTAAATCAGTCTGAAGAAATACCAGTACTTCAAAGTCTACTAATACACTACTCAAATAACAGTTTTCAAGTAACAAATCCTTTCTAAAAATGTCCAAACCTAACAATGCAGCTAGAGTTTCCCTTTACTCTAACTGCATAGCCAAAACTTGGAATTCCCTGCTATTAAATATTGGAACAGTTACTAACACTTCCAACTGTAAAAAAAAACTTCTCAAATCACAACTATCAGAATCATCGACCTGCTCTTGCACAGACACTGGTTAGGAAATAGATGTCTTAAAGTAGCTAAAGGAATACAACCTGTCATATTTGAATAGTATACCCGTGCTAAACATATGTATACTTAACTTGCTTTTCTACCTACAATGACAGTACTGCTATTCTTTGTATCCTATCTAGGCTATATGTTTGTATTAGTCAAATGTATAACATGTATTTTCATTTTGTACTTGTATCTGAGATTGAATCAAGATTTGTATCTGTATCTTCCAGTTATTTATAAATGTGGAGTTTTTCTCCCCGGGCCTCCACTGAAAAAGGACATTTTGTCCAGTTGGACTTTCCTGGTAAACAAATGTAAAATAAATAACAAAAGCTTTTTTATCATGATGGCTACTCTATCTATACTATCTTGGAATGTAAATGCCTTGCAGGTATCGATGAAAGGAAACCGTATTGAATTACAGTAAGAAATGAAGCATGCAAATAGCAATGCTACAGGAGACACATTTGAAAAGAAATAACATGTAAATTAGACAAAAAAATGATTTCAGGAAGGACAATCAGCAGAACACCAGGGACAAAAGAAAATGGAAATAATACTGAATAGTTATAGAAGTGGAAAAAACATAATAATGTTAATTTTTATGGTAGTAAGCAGCTATCGGCAAGGGATAAGGATTATACTGGCATGTATTTATATTCCACCAAAAACTGCTGTTATGGAACTTACAGAAATTTTGGAAGACATAATTAGCTTTCAGCAATAGTATCACTTATAGGTGGGGACTGGAACTTGATTTGCAATATTCAGGATGTATCAGAGGGACCTAGAGGGGACAATATAACAAAACAGTAGATTTCTGAAGGCATTCATGAAAATATTTGGTACAGAACGGAAGACAGACAGAATTAAATTATTCTACAAAGTACAATAATGGGGCTAGACTGGATAAAAATTATATTTCAGAGGAGCATGTGCTTTTTAACTAAAATGTTTGCCACACATAAAATAACTATCTCAGATCATGTACCAGTAAAAACTAAAATATAAATGCAAGATAGTGAAGTAAAAATGAGACACTGGAGATTTCCAACATACCAGTTAAAAACAGACAAATTTAAGGAATGGGTAGTAGAGATGATTCAAGAGTTATTATGGAAGATATAAATTTCTGCAGAAAGGATAGGTAGTGTATGGGATAAAATGAAAATGGAATTTAAACATTTGGTAGATATAAAGGCGCAAGAGATGTTTTTTTTTTTAACAAAAACATATTTATTAAATTATCATACATGATATAGGCAATCATACATTTATAGAAATAAAAACAAATCATACTGGCATAATTTTAGTTGCAAACATTATACATCACTAGTCTATCCAGTCATTGTCAGTCAAACATTACTTAGTTCATTCATACCCTGCTCTCTTTTAAACCTCTTTCCTCCTCTGCATGCGTTGTTTTCACAATTCCCATTTTTTTTCTGTGTAATTTGCTCCTACCCTTGTCTAAAGATCCAATTTCTAGTTGTTTTCTCTCTGTTACTATAGTCACTACTTGTAGTACAGTTGGTTTAAACGTTGTTTTCCATTTTCTAGTAATTGCTTTTTTGGCATCCACCATAATTAGACTCAGCAAGGCCTTACTATGTGTAGGCAATTCTGATTCTGTTTCATAGCTCAAAAGAAAGAGATGTGGTTAAGTGGTAATAGGAATTATTTAGAGGAGCTAATCAAAGTTAAAGTATTACAAAATAAAAGAATATCACAGAACAAGATGAGGCGCAACTCCAGAGAACTAAAGAGAAAATGTGAGAGTATTTTGATAATATGCATGAGTTTAAAAAGATTGCTGTTATGCAACTATGTTTTTATAACAACTCCAGAGCACAACAACTTTTAGCACAAAAACTTAGACAACAGAAAAAGAAATCATTGTTACCAAACTTAGGGAGCCTATGACAAGAAAAAGATCCTCTAGCAATGTAAAATATATTTTGAAAATGTTGTGAAAATCTATATAAAGCAGAGGAATGTAGAAACCAAGAAAGGGCACAAATGGAAATATTTCTGAAATACTTAATTATGCCAAGGTTAGAGGATGAGGCTTAACAAGTAATAGTTAAGGTAGGAGGAGGTTAGATAAAACAGTGATGTATAATCAGTCTGCAGAGAATTCCCTTGGAACACTTTGTTTTCCTGTAGAAATCTGGAAGTTAGGAGGTAAGAAAGTGAAAAAGATCTAGAAGATTTTGTTTGATAGTATTTCTAAAGGAGGGGAAGCATAACCATTTTGGAAGAATGGTGTTGTGTCTGTATTACCTAAAGAGGGTAAAGAGCCATCATACCCAGCTTCATATAGACCAATTTCAATTTTAAACCATGATTATAAAGTATTTATCTCTATACAGACTTAATGAATGGCAAAAGCGTTGCTGAAAATTGATGAATATGGATCAGTGTGATTTTGTGGAGGGAAGGCAAACATCTGACAACGTTAGTAGAACATTAATAATCGAGAGGAAAGTAAAATATAAGAAAATGCCACTGTGGTTTGGTGGGTTTAATGGAGAGAAAGCATTCAGCAGAATAAACTGGGCTTTTATAAGTAGGGTAATGAAAGCATTTGCATTCTCTGAACAATAATAACATTAATTAGGGGGATATAGGAAGGCTCAGGGGCAAGAATTAAAGCAGGAGGGGTCCTTTCCAATAAGCTGTGTTTGAACATAGGAACCAGACAGGGGTGTCCTCTTTCTCTTCTCTTATTTGCTTCATATTTAGAGCTATTGGTAAAGAAAATAAAAGACACAGAAATCAAGGATGTCATTGGTATGGCAATCAAGAAAAATCGGATTTATTTGCAGGTGATAGTATTTTATACTTGATAAATCCAGAAAAGGACATATTGGTGTTGTGAAATATTTTGAGACAGCTTCAAGCCTTTTCAGGATATAAAATTAATAAAGATAAAACAAAGAGTATAGCCATGAATTATTTACCCACACATGAACTAGTTCTGCAATACCTATACTTATGGGGACATGATACGATGAAATATTTAGGAGTATTAATTAAAAAGCCTTCTGTTATAGTAGCTAAGGATTTGTGGGAAGAGAATAAGAAAAATATAATACAAAACCTGAAAAACTAGAAGTTCTTGTTTATAGATATGTACAGTAAGATACAAGTGGTAAAAATATTTTTAGCCCCTTTAGTTTTATATGTATAGGTCTGCCATATTTTTATCAATCAAAAGAAAAGAACGAGGTAGTTTAGGATTTCTTGATTTGAAGGGATATTTTAGGGCTACACAGTTAAGGCTCGTTTACATATCATAAGCAGATGGTTATAATTCAAAGTGGGACAGGATGATGATGAAGCAGGGTGGGGAGCTCAAGAAATAAGGAGAAAGTCAGAAAGAGAGGATTTTGGATGCAAATCCTTAATAAGAATAATAACAACCATACAGAATATTACATTTATAAAGTTGCATAAAGTATTCTAAGAACTAAGCCAACACAGAAAAGGAGAAAGGAGATTTTGCCAATAGGGGTGACTGCAAGTAGTGTACAGAAATGAGGTAAGAGACAGAGGTGTAATGTACTGGAGATAACTGGCAAAGGATCCAAGGTACTAGGAGAAAATAACTATACAGAGAGAGAGAGAGAAAGGTAATAAGAGTGGGATGAGGCCAAAAAGAAGTTGGCTCTGCAGGTTACAGAGTGCATTCCCTACCAAGGATTATTATCAGAGTATAGGCAAAGAGAAAGAGACAAGGGACTCCTAAGTGAAAGACCTGCTCTTCTAGAGTTTCTAGTCCAATCTGGAGCAGAAGCTGCTGTTAAAAAAGGGATAATTCATAGGGCATATAAGATATTGCATGGTAACTATAAGAATCAATCAGGTGAAGTTAGAAGAGATTGGGAAGAAAAAATGGAAAAGCAATTTATAAAGAACCACTAGGAGGACATATGTATGGCTCTCAAGTATGCAACAAAGTCCAGAATGTTTTAGATTTTTGCTTGGAGGTATCTGACTAGGTATTTTTATGCCCCAAGCAGACCAACAATTCTTCTTGTGTAGGCAGCGCGTGTTGAAGGTGTAATGGAGAGGATTTAAGTTACTAGGAACATGTTTTTGGGAGTATAATGAGTTGACAGATTTTAAAATTCTTTACAGAGTAATTTGTCAAAAATTTGTGGGTAGTGGAGCAAATGGCTGTAACTAAAGAAATGATTCTTTTGAGATGGGACACAGGATCTAAGTTGCTTAAGCATAATAAGGCCTTATTAAGTGTAATTCTCTTGGCTGCCAAAAAAGCAATTACTAGAAAATGTAAATCAAAATCTAAACCAACTGCATTTGAAGTATTGAATAATATAAAAGAGATAAAGCAACTTGAAGAGAGATCATTAGAAAAGGAAATAAACAAATTACATAGAAATAAACTGATTTGTGGAAAAATGCATGCAGAATAATGTTCAAGATGAGTGAGGTTTAAGGCAAAAATTGATTAATTTATGTAATGGTAGACTGAAGGACAGTTATAAAGAAAGAAACCATATTTATTGTATAATGTATGTAAATGGAAAAATGTTAATATGGTTGGTTGTTTCATTTTCTTTAAATATATATGTGTGTCTATATCTTAAGTAATAATTTAATAAACATGTTTAAAAATAATAAGAAGTAAGAAATGTTTAGCACAAAGATTTAAGCAGAGGGAAGTGAAAGAGCTGTAGCAAAAGTCAGAGACTCTTTGACAAGAAGGTTAACTGGGACTCGTGATGAGGTAATGGAAATATTGTGGCAATTTTATAGAAATATGAACAGAGGAGTGGGGATATCATGAAGACACATTTGGAAGTTTTTTTTTTGAAGCATTACTTATAGCAAGGGGAAGAAGTAAAAGCTCAACAAATAATAGTCATGAGATAGATAAAGGACAAATAAAAAAAATTGACAGGAAAATCTCCAGGAATAGATGGAAGTCCCACAAATATTTGAAAGGTAGAAGGAATGAGGTACTGAAGTTTTGGAAGGCACTGTTTAACAGTGTTTTGAAAGGGGGATACTTGCATCACGGTAAATATTACTTATGGCAATATTACCAAAGGAGGACATTGATTGTGCAGGCCCTGCCTTGTATATGCCAATAGTGGTTCTAAATCATGATGACAAAGCGTTTACATCTGTATTAGCTAAGAAAATGACAAACATTTCACCAAAGTGGACAGATGTGGATCAGTATGGTCTTATGGTAGGCAGAAAAAACGTATGATGAATGATTAAGAGAGCAATGATAAATTAAAAGGAATCAGAATAAAAAAAATAAATCTCTTTTTATTGGTTAGTTTGAATGCACAGAAAACATTTGTTAGGGTTTGCTGGGAGTTCATGAGTAAGGCAATGTTAGCGTTTCCATTCCCAAATTGTCTAATAGTATTTGTGCCTTTCGGCTTTTCCCGATTAGGGGTAGCCACAGCGGAACTCTGGTCCGCTAATGATTGGCAGTTGATAATAAAGTTAATAAGGAAAATATATGCTGGATCAGTAGCAAAATAAACATGGTAGGAGTCCTTTCTGAAGACTTTATTTTGAATAATGTCAACAGGCAGAGATGTCCTCTTTCCCCTCTCTTATGTGCTACACACTTAGAACCTTTAGCTAAAATGATAAGGGTTCACAAGTTTAAGGAGAAAATTGGTGTGGTAGCCAAGAAGAAGCTAGTTTTAACTGTAGATGACATTATCTTGCACTTATCATGTCCTGAATTTGATATTAGGGTATTGTAGGATATTTTAAGACAGTTTCAAGTATTTTCAGGGTTAAAATAAATAAATGTAAATAAAGGCTATAGCTGTAAATTACATGCCTAGACATGGACTAGTTTGACAATACCCATATTTGTGGGGACATAAGAAGATGAAATATTTAGGTGTACGAATTAAAAAGAAGAAACCAAGCAGAAGATTATTCAATAAATAAGAGACTGTAAACTAGTGGCCATGGACGTGGATAGAATGATACAGGCAGTGAAAATATTTTTAGTTTCCTTAGTCCTTGGTCAGATATATATTTTATCATCTGGAGTAAAAGTTATAGACAATAATTAATAAATAGTTGAAGGAATTTATTTGGATGGAGAAGAGTCAAGTGGAAAAAATATTTTTCTTTTGAGCAGGTTAGTTTAGGACTATCTGATTTGAATGAGTACTTTAAAGCTATACAAGTGAGACTTTTACATATAGCACAAACAGATGACTATAGAACAAACTGGAAAAAGATGATGGTGAAGCAAGGTGGAAGTTTGACAGATGCTGAGAGGATAGAGTTTTGATAGCAAGTCCATAAGAAAAATAGAGATAACCATACAGAATATATATATATATATATATATATATATATATATATATATATATATATATGTATGGGTCTACTTCATAAGATGGACAGACCATTTGATCGACATTCATTTGGTCGACAACCAGTATTCAAGGCAGAAACCTGGGAATTGCCCCCCTCCCCAATGTTGTGTGACCCTGGAGTTGATATATAAAGTTTGTGGGGGTGTGGGCGGCACAGCCCCCCACATTGGGGGGTTTGGGGGCAAAGCCCCCCACCTATTTTCATTTAAAATGTGTAGTTTTTGTTGTATTTTCATGTTTTAAATGTGGCCCCACACCTCCCCAACTATATATATCAACCCCAGGGTCACACAACATTGGGGAGGGGGGCAAATCCCTATTAAGTGCATTGAATACTGGTTGTCGACCAAATGGACTGTCGGCCAAATGAATGTCGATCAAATGGTCTGTTGATCTTATGAAGTAGACCCATATATATATATATATATATATATATATATATATATATATATATATATATGTGTGTGTGTGTGTGTGTGTGTGATGTATACATATATAAATGTGTGCAAAAATAGATACGGATATAGATAAAATAGTGACAGAAAACATTATTAAGAAGGGAGAAGATTTTGCCAAAAGGAAGATATACACCTAAGGGTACAGAAGAAGGGCAAGAGATGTCAGGAAGTAACTGGAGGAAACTAAAAAAGGATTCATGCTACTGGGAGGAAATAAGTTGGAAGGAAAATAAAATAGTATGGGAAATAGCCCTGCAGGTGTTTGAAGTGTGGGTCAAAGAATGCCTTCCATGATATGGAGTACTCTAAGAATATGTACAAAGGGGGGGGGGTCGCTGAGTGAAAGACCAACTCTGGTAAGGATTTAAGTGGAATCAAGAACAAAAGATATGGTTCTGATAAGGATAGTTAGTAAAGAATATAAAATTTTATGTGATAACTATAAAAACAATCAGAGAAGATTAGAGAAAACTGTGAGGGAAGATTACAGCAACATTACAAAAGATCAACGAGAAGACGTTTGTAAGGCCTCAGGGTATGCTACAAAGTCTAATAGAAGATTTAAGATATTTGACTGGAAATGTTTACACAGGCGCTTGTAAACTACAGGCAGACTTTAGAGGATTTTCCTTCAAGTGAAGCATAAATGTTGACGACGTGAGGGGAATGAAAGAAGGAACTGCAAGCACATTTTCTGGAACCTCATGGAGTTAACTAAGTTTACAGAATGGGCTTACTGTACACCAGTGCCCTGATTGGAGAACAAGCATTCTCCAGCAGGGTATTAATGTACAAGTAATGCCCAGTAAAAAATGAGTCTGCTGCTTCACAGTACTTTATCAAGCCACCGTGGAGCTTGGACTGAGAAAAAATGGAATGGCAGCCATTATTTTACACTAAGTGGCCCTTTTGCTGTTTAGCGAGTGTAAAATAAAAAGTGTGTGTGTGTGTGTGTGTGTGTGTGTGTGTGTGTGTGTATGACAGAGATAGAGTGTATGCGTGTATGAAAGTAAGAGAGATAGATGATTGCGTGTATGTGTGTTTATGTTGCTCTCTGCTTGTGTGAGTGAATGCATGCATGAAAGCAAGAGTAACTGTGAGTGTGTGTGAGAGAGAGAGAGATCAAGAGAGACTGAGAGGGTGCATGTGTGAATGAATGCCTGTATGAAAGCAGAAGTGACTGTGTGAGAGACATTGAGAGAGTGAGAGCGATGTATGAGTGCATGTATGAAAGCAGAGAAGTGTGTGTGTGTGTGTGTGTGTGTGTGTGTGTGTGTGTGTGTGTGTGTGTGTGTGTGTGTGTGTGTGTGAGAAAGAGATTGAGAGAGAGAAAGAGAGAGTGAAAGCGATCTTGTTTATGAAAGCTGTGTATGAGACAGGGAGAGAAAATGGGCTGTCTGTAAATTGTTGTGTTTTACTTTTTTTTTCTTTAAGTACTATATTATTTTTTATATATATTTTGATGTGAAATGCTTCCTCCAACACCATTAGCATACACTACAGAAAGTTTGAAACATTAGGCGGAGGAACTATTTTACATCAAAAATATATAAAAAAATAATATAGTACTTAAAAATAAGTAAAAAACAACACTTTTACAGTAAGCCCATTCTCTAAGCACAGTAATGCCCTCCAGGGTGTGTGTTAATGTGTAATTAACACCCTTCCAGGAGTGCAGAGGCCCTCTGCCCATGACATCGGGCCTCATAACACCCCTGGGTGGGCATTAATTACAAATTAATACACCCTGTCGTGCATTACTGCTTACTTAAGGACTCCCTACAGAATCTCCTAACGCTGTTGTTGGGGGGATATTATATTAACTATGGAAATGATGCTTCTGGGTTAGAATACAGGTTTAGAATTATCAAGACATACTCAGACCTTATTAAATTTAATGTTATTAGTAATCAAAAAAGCAATTACATAAATGTATAAAACAAAGATTAAACCCTCTTTAAATGAAGTACTGAATATTGAAAAAAAAATAAAAGACCTAGAATTGTGGTCATTAAAAGATGAGGTAATTATCACAAAAATAAATAGTGCATTCAGAGACAATAGATATGAAATAATACTCAGCTAAGTAACTAGAATAGGTTGGTTTGCAGGAATTTGAAAGTATATGGTTATTTTCTAATGCATAAAAAAATAATACAGTTATGATGGAAACTTTATTTATTTATTTGACATTTGTTAACCGGGTTTTTTTAGCAGAGGCCAGAGTAGAAAAGCTCCAAAACAAAAAAAAAAAAAAAACCAATGAACGAATAAAAATACATAAACCATGACAAGATACACCAGTAGAGTGCCTACTATGCACTAAAGAAATTCTAAGGTATGTCAGAACAGACAGACTTTTAGACAAATCTTATTTAGTTCCATATGTACAGAGGTTACAAATGCATATAACAGTTAGCGAAGTATACAATTTCAGTTTGATTGGCATGAGTAAGATATGTTACAGTTCTTATTTGACATTACTGTAGAATTGACTGTTAGAAGAAAAGAGTAAAATAAATAGGAGTAAGGATGATTGCTGATATAGTACTAGCTAGATGGAGGAGGAGGAAGGGAAGATGGTGGAGGGGTAGGTCAGGTTGGAGTGAGACAGGGGCAGGACCATGTTCTGCTCATGTAATCTTTTAACTTTTTTTTGAAACAGGAAGTACTAGAGGTTGCTCTTAGGTCTAGGGGAAGTTTATTACAAATATTATCAACAGAATGGCTATAAAGAAGTATCTCAGCTTGTTTGCTGGGCTTATATACTTCCAGAATATGTAGATCTGCACTGCGGAGACAATGTTTGGGAGTGTAGGGAGGGATTAGGGTAGAGAGAGCAGGGCAGTGAGAGGAATTTGTAAGAACATAGTGAGTGAGTTGGAGTTGAGGAAGTAAGAGTTGGTTATGAGCTTCTGGCCAAAAAAGATTTTGTAGGGCAGAGCAGTGGTGAGAACGGTATGGGAAATTTGCAGCAAATTTAGCTATTTTATTGTAGATAGATTCAAGTTTGGCCATGAGGTTGGTTTGTAAATTAGTGAGAACAGGTGCAGTGTAGAAGAGAGTAGGTAGTAGAAAAGCTTGGGCCAGAGGTTGTTTTGTGTTCTTTGTGAGGCGTTTTTTTTTTTTTATTCCTATATAGTATTCCTAGTTTTTGGTGTGTTTTTTGATGGCTTATAGAATGTCAAGCTTAAGTTGATCATCAATAACCACACCAAGGAGTTTGGTATGAGCTTCTGCTGAGATAGTAGTGTTGAGAGAAGACACTGAGAAGGACGTTTTGTAGTGTTGCTGGTTTTTATGGAGGAACAGAAGTATTTTTTTTTTTTTGGGTTAAGTAGGAGTTTGTTGCTAGTTAGCCATTTTTCAACAGACAGAAGCGAGTCTTGGGTAAGGGATAAAAGGTGTGGGAGATTATCAGAACAGGATATCATAGTGGAATCATCAGCATACTGGATAAGAGAGGAGTGGGGGCAGGAAGTGTGCAAATTATTTGTAAAAATGTTAAAGAGGAGGGGCTCTAGTATGGAACCTTGGGGTACACCAGTATGAACAGGAAGGAAGGGAGAGATGGCTGATAGCCACCTGACAGATTGGAGTCTATTAGAGAGGTAGCTAGTAAACCAGAGTATAGTAGACTGGGAGAGGTTAAAGTCTTTAAATTTAGATATACGCAGATTATGGGATACTGTGTCAAAGGCTTTGGATAAATCAAGGAAGAGACTTGAGACTAGTTTGTTTTCATCATGGGCTTTGGCAATGGTCTGAGTGAAAGTTATAGGTTCATGGGTTGGTACTAGGCTATCGGCCCTAGGGCCTGTACAAGCCTAGCCATAACAATTCTCTGGCTATTTCTTCCCACAATATTTACTTCCCTGGACCCCTGTCTAGCAGGGCAACTGACTTAATCCCATCCAGTTGTCAAGGTTCCTTTTGAAGAGGGCCAAGGAGGTGCTCTGCTTGACATGTATGGGCAGTCTATTCCAGAGTATGGGGAGTCTCTGGGTCAGGAGCCTATCCCTCCAGCATGTTTTGTTCATTGTGATGACAAGGTTTAGGTCCCGGGAGAGTGTGGCTCTGATGGATTGGGATTTCGTTAAGTGTAGCATGTCCAGCAGCTCTGAGTTTGACATGACCTTGTATGTTAAGCAGGGATTGCTTCTGAGTAGACGATATGCGACAGAGTATAGCTGGAGTTTTTTTAGTCAGTCAGCATAGGGCATCTGCTTTAGGTCTGTAATTCTTTTAGTGAGGTGCTTCTGCGGCCTTTCCAGTTGTTGCAGATGTCTTGTGAGGTACATACCAAATGGGGCATTGTACTCTATGATGGGTCTAATAAAGGATGAGTACAGTAGGACAATGACCTCTTTTTTCTGGATGAAAAGCCCTTAGTGACGAGGTGTGCCACATAGAAGAATTTTTTGACTGTTGTGTCGATGTGGTTATCGAAGGTGAGACCACTGTACACCTGTGTTCTTAAGTCTCTTATCACACTTTTGGTGCTTGGTGTACTGCCACCTATGTGGTAATTCATGTATATATGTTTTTTCCCAAAGGGGATAACTATACACTTCTTGGCACTGAGCTTGAGCCCATGGCTGTGGTACCAAGCATCTGTTTCTGTAAGGCCCTTTTGTAGAATATCCACATCATTTGGGGATTCAGTAATGGCTCCCAGTTTGCAGTCATCTAAGAACTTTGTTAGCCGGAGTCCCTTAGTGTTCACCTGTACTTCAGAGAAGTAGATGACAAACAAGAGCGGTCCCAGGACTGAACCCTGAGGTACTCCACTTGTCACTTGTTTGGAGCTGGATTTGGAGTCGGCTACTTTTACAGTGTGGGTTCTGTCACTAAGCCAGTTGGCAACCCATCGAGTGACATAGGGATTAATGCCCAGCGTAGTAAGTTTATCTCTGGTTCCAAAGTGGGGGGTGGTGTCAAAGGCCTTGGTGAGGTCCAGATAGGCTGTGTGGACCACCTTACCCTCGTCCATGTCTCTGGAGACTGATTCGAAGAAGTCAGTCAGGTTCAGGAGACACGATCGGCCCTTGACTAACCCAAACTGGGTGGGGTCCAGTGTTTGAAGGTTGCCAATGTCTTTGTTTATAAGTTCCATGATAATACGTTCCATTGCCTTGCAGATCAGGGTCATCAGCTGATGGGACGGTAGTTCCCAGGATCCAAGGTGGATACCCCCTTGTGGAGTAGGCACAAAGCCTGAGGTGAGGCTATGATTAAACATGACACTTAGGTGAGGTGCCAGTTCATTTTGTAGTTAATGTAGTACACAGCCCGGGATGTCGTCTGGTCCCATGGATGCTGTATTCTTAGCTTTGGAGAGTGTGTTTTTTACCTGTGTGGCCTTGATTATCGGAATTTGGCAATCTTTTGGTAGTGAGATGGGACTTTTAGGGGGTGAGAGGGGATGAAGTTGGCACTGAATCAATCTGCCAGGATATTGGCAATGTCCTTGGGATTAGTATATTTAATGCCATTCTGTTGTAGCTCAGAGCAGATCTGAGCATTGCCATTTAAATTCTTGACATAGCTGTAGAATGGCTTGTGGTTGTCTTTGGAATCTATGGCAATTTTATTTTCATAACTAGCTTTGGAGGATTTTATGAGGCATCTCAGCTTCTTACTGAAGCTGTTTTTTTGCATCCTGGGATTTTCCTCTTTTCTATAACAGTTTCTTCCTACTGTTGTATAGTTTGTTTATGACAGGGGACCAACAGATTGGCTTCCTTTTTTTGGAGCAGAGCATCTTGGTTCTATTTGGGATGCCACTATTCATGCACGAGTGGATATGCTCGTACAGTGCTTTAGTGTAGGATTTGGCAGCTGAACTTTCAGTTCCCGTCTGCTAGGGTGTCATGAAGTTTGTTACTTCTGACAGTGTGGTGGCAGTGCTATGATGGGGACGAAAACCATGTTGTGTTGGTGTCAGGAGATTATTCTGCATGAGGTGTTCAAATATTTGTTTGTGAATACATTTTTCTATAATCTTGGAAAGGGGAGACAGGATTGCGATGGGACAGTAGTTGGAGGGGTCTGTAGAGTTTCCTCCTTTATGGAGAAGAATGACAAATAATTTTTTCCATAGTTTGGGCACAGTGTTTTCAATGATAGATCTGTTGATAGGTATGGGGATGATTAGGCAATGGAATCGGAGGCAACATTGAGAAATTGCGGGGGTAAGTTGTCAGCAGAAGGGGAGCATGGCTTAAGTTTAGATAGAAGACATCTAATAAATGCAGTGGAGGTGGGTTTTAGCAAGTAAGTGGAGGTAGGTGAAGTTGGGAGAGTATCATTTGAAGGTGGGTTTGAAGACATATTTGTGGTAAGATTTTGAATAGAATTGATGAAGAAAGACTTTAGAAGAGTAGCGGTATCACAGTCAGAGCTATTTGGACAGGGAATAGGTGTGGAAGGCTTGCCTGGATGGAGAATCTTGTTAATATTGTTCTACAGTAGTCTGGGGTTAGTGTGGGGATTTCTTAGTGGTTTCGTATAATACTGTTTGTTGTCATTGCAAGTGTGCTTTTTGGTATGGTTTCTCAGTTCTCTATAATTGTGTAGATTGGTTGGGAGATTTGTTCCTTTCCATAACCTCCATGCTCTATCTCTGTGTAGCACAAGGTTACAGGTGGGTTGTGTTAGCCAAGGTGAAAAGTTAGATTGTAGTCTAATTTTTCTGATGGAAGCCAGAGAGTTTAGGGTATTAATGAAGATTCCGTTAAATTTGGAGTCGGCCTCATCTAAAGGTAGGTTAAGCAGGAGGGACCAGTTGAAGGAGGAAAGTTTATTATTGAAGGTAGTAGGGTTGACATTAGAGAGTTTGTGGCAGTCTTTATAATGGTGGAGTCTATGAAGTTGAGGGGAATGTCTATGTATGAGGGTGGGAAAATGGTCACTGTGAGAATCAGGAAGAGGAGATGGATTGTGATAGCGGTTTGGGTTGGATGTTAGTACCCAATGAATGATTGTGCCATTGTTGGTGTGTTTATTATATCTAGTGCAAGTAAAGATAAGTTGAGTGAAGCCATAAAGGTTAATGCAAGTATTGGGAGAGTTGGAGTTTAACGTGGACCAGTCAGTATTAACATCACCCAGGATAATGGTCTCATAGGCGATATTATCAGAGAGCCAGGACAGAAATTGTTCTAAGATAGGAATGTTGTTACCAGGGCGATGTAGATTGCAGCAATAGCAATTTTTTGGTGATTAGAGTTTACAATTGGCTATAAGGACCTCAGCAGGGTGAAAGTTAGGAGGGGGAGTGGG
The DNA here is from genome assembly GCF_019279795.1 of Protopterus annectens. Taxonomy (NCBI): domain Eukaryota; kingdom Metazoa; phylum Chordata; order Ceratodontiformes; family Protopteridae; genus Protopterus; species Protopterus annectens. The sequence continues at coordinate 691,024,896 of NC_056728.1, read as the reverse complement.
AAGAGGGTACAGTGAGAGTTGTTATGAACACAGAAAGCTATATATAGTAGTGTTATCAAACTGTATGTATAATGGATGTATACGACAATGGGAAGTGCTACAGTAATCTTTTTATTGCTATTCATGTATGTAAATTCATGTTACAGATGAACAATGTGATGACTAAAAGACAAGTTTGGGCATGAAGTCCTTCAGAACTTTACTGCTGCTAAAGAATATGCTCATCAGAGGCTTTTGAGGATCGATGGTCAACTTGTGCTTTTCTTAACTGGGCAGATAAGTTTCCTTTGGGGAAAAAATCCATTTTCTTATTTTTACTGACGTTTTATTACTTTCTTGTTCAGGAGAGTGATTATAAAGCAAGTACTGTTTTTTAATGGATTGTCTCAAGACTGTAATGTACTTTAAATGGAGCACTATTTGCCTCTCTTGGTTTAAAAGTAATGTTACCTAACTGATAAAATATTTTCTGTGGAAAAATGTTGTTTATTTTAATGTTGTAGGGCTGCCATAGTGTTTGAAAGTGCTTTTTACTGTGTTTTTTTCTGTCAAAAAAAGTAGATTTTGTGGACTGGTAGTTTTACTGGCACTGTTGCTTGTTTTTCTTCAGGATAAAGGCACCATTTTCAGCTTGATCATGGAACAGATTGTCACTCCCACAGCTGGTTCTTCTACCACAAAAAGAAAAAGTTAAACAAACACCCTTTTCTAGCAATTTGCCTCAGCCAAAGGTGGGTGACAGTGCTGTGGCCATTAGTTGTACCTCAGACCACTCTTCTTTTAACCCAGATGCCTCTGGTGTAGCACCTACACTGTACTATGGACCAGGGGTTAGCCATATTCTCTGCAGCTGTTGAGGTCCCCTCAGAGGGCAAGGGAATATCACTCTTGTTGGTCCTGGGTGAGAGAACAGAGAAGGTTTCTCTGTTGTGTCAGAATGCTGTGCCCACCCCTGGGGAAGCAGCGGCTGCCATTTGTAACATGATGGGCCTATTTTTCCTGCCAAAAGGAAACAGAAAACCAAACATGTATCTACTTCTCATCAAATTTCTTTGGATAAGAGTAGTTTAATGGGACAAGGGTTTGACTCAGGCTATTGATCTTTCTTGTAGAGGGGTTTCCAGTAGAAGAAAGAGGGATGACTCCTTTCCTGAAGAGATTCAATATTCTGAATTTGAACTGGAAGATGCAGGGACAGATTCATGGATTTTTTTCCAGATTTCTGATTCAAACTCAGAGGAGAGCTCACTCTCTGATTCTCCCCGTGGGGTTTCTCTTTCGCTGAGACAATTGTTAGAATGTCCCAGTGTTTTCACTTGGGAGAACACTGAGGTTTCTCATTCCCTCAAAAATACTATGAGTTGTTACAGAATGTTTTTTCAAGAACCTACATACATTTCTCCTGTCCTGTCAGTTTAAGAGGATGTTTGCCTTACTGTCTGCAGTTTTGCTGATAGCCAGACAGCTGTCACTAAAAAGGCAGACAGGATGTATAAAGCTCCTCAGTCTTTTAAATTTTTATACAGTATTCCCAAACCTGACCCAGCAGCTATAGGCTTAGTTGACTCCTTTGCTGCTAAGCACTTATTTAATTCCAATCCTACTCTTTCTAATAAGGATTAGAAAATTATTGCTGGGTATGAGAAACAAGTGTAAACCACTGCATCTTTGAATTTCAGAATTTTAAATTGTTAGGCTCATATGCTCAAGTGGATTCTGACATATTGTGAAAGTATGAGGAATGTTTTACCTACAGTTTGAAAAATCTGCTTTCAATAACTTAGCTTCTTCTATTGCACAGGCCAGTGACTCTGTTGATACTTCTTCCAAAGCTGTGGCCACTGGAACCGTTTTAAGGAGGTTTGCTTGGCTGCATTCTCAGAACCTTCCAGATGATGTTAAAAATGAGATTTTAAATTCTCCCTTGGATAGAGATTTAGTATTTGGCCCCTCTACTGCAGAGGTGATCAAAACATGTGATGAAAATGGAATCTCTAAAATGTTTTAGGCCTCCCTTTCCAAATTATCTAAGGGATTTTCTTTCTCCTATCCAATTTCAGCAAAAAAAAAAAACAGAATAAACAGTCTTAACAGAATTCAAGTAAACAGACATTTAAGAAGAAGTGGCAAGGAGGTTCCAAAAATAAGTCTCAAACCTCCCAAAACCAAAGACAATCCAGAAAGTCTGAATGACTATTCAAGAGATCTTGTGACCCCCTACCACCCTGGCCCTCTTTCTCTTCCAGAAGGTCTGAATTTCCATTGTTTCAGACAAATAGGTTCTAAAAATCATTCATCAGAGTTACAGATGGCATTGGGAGGAACTTCCTCCTTTCCAGAGGGTCATTCCTCAACCTGCAGATCAGACTATTTTGTTTCCACTTGTTCTTCATCATATGCTGTCCCAAGGAGTGATAGAACCAGTTCATTCTTTCTAGGTGGGGAAGGGGTTTTATTCAAGGATGCGCCTAGTCCCAAAGAAAGAAAATGTTTGAAAACCATTTCTGGATCTTTTTTTCCTAAACCTGTTTGTGATAGAGTCTAAATTCAAAATGATTTTACTTCACAACCCGTTGCCTCTTCTTCCTCTTTTAGGTTTCCTGTTAACTCTAGACTTAAAAGATGCTTATCACATTCCTGTTCGTCTGGACTTCAGGTGTTTCTTAAGGTTTTGTGTGTCTTGATTACATTATCACTTTTCTGCCTTACCCTTTGGACTATCCACTGCACCAAGAACATTCACAAAGTGTCTAGCTCTAGTTATAGCTCAGTGCAGACTACAAGGTATCTATATTTTTCTGAATTTAGATGACTTGCTTATCTGTGCAGACTATTTTTCAAAATGTCAGGAATATCTCTCTTTCTTGGGCGAGAGATCTGTTGCACAAGCTGGAATTTCAAGAGAACATTCTAAAGTCTTTCTTGACTCCCTCACAAAGGATTGTATTCCTGGGATGTTAACTTGACACCTCATTTCAAAGAGCTTTTTTTCACAGGAAAGAAATAGATCTTTATTTAGATCTATTTGTAAGGTTTTCCATTTAGACTTCAGTCACTGTGAAGGAATCAGCCATTTTAGTATGTCTTCCTATGGATAATCCTCTTTCAGTTCATTCTCATGTAAAAACATTTTTCTGTATCTGGGTGTCTTCAGGATATTTTTTTCCTTGAGGATCAAAGTCATTTTGATGCAGAACAAGCTAAGGAGGAACTGCAAAAGTTTGTCCAACAAAAATGAGCCACCAAGAGAAGAGGACTCTGCTTCTCATTCTGATAATAAAACACATGGAGAAACTTTGCCAGTGAAACCTTTTCCATTGTTCCAAAGGAAAATGCTTGAGAGACAGAGAAAAGCATAGGAGTTGGCCAGAAGAATCAGGAGCACTGTGGAACTGATCCAGAATCTGGAGTTGGGAGATGGAGATAAACAAAGAAGACCAGCAACATGGAAATTAGTGAATAAATATGAGACTGCAAAGCATCATTATCATTTGTGAAATATAGTTTTATAAGAATAAGTGGAATGAGTTGACTTTTTAAACTTATGAGGAACTGAATAACATTTGCCTCACTTCCTGTCAATGATATTTGGAAAGACTCTGAGTGGAGGGGAGGAGAATGGAAAAGGTACCCGTAAGTAAAACATTTTTCTTTTCCAACAGTATTTCTATGAAACTTTTCACAATATAAATTGCATACTCTGTAGTAAAGTATGTTTAGCTGATGTCCTTCATGGATGCATCTGCAGTCATAACAAGTGGGTTGTCCTGTCGTCAGGCAGCCCTGCAGTCGGCCGGATTCCAAAGTCCGGGTCCGGCTTCGGCTGATGTCGCACTCCACCCGACGTCAACTCTGTTGGTCTTCGGGTATAAAAGCATCAGCCGACGCCATTTTCCTCAGTCTTTCTTGCCGCGTGGCGCCCGAAGCAGAAGCTGTTCGCAAGTGCCGGTCGGTCGGATCCAGAGATTACTTCTACCGAATACTACTTCGAAGACTTCTAAAGCTAAGTACCCCGTTGGGGACTCTTTCTTGCCTCAGCCGATGTCAAAAAAAGTTAACAATTGTTTAACCTGTGGGAAACAAATACCTCATAAAGATTTCCACTCTTACTGTCTGCCTTGTTTAGGCCCAGCCCACGACGTAGCAGCCTGTTCGGCCTGTGCTTCCTTCAACCGACGAACGCTTAGGCGTCGGTCGGAGTTTGCAGAACAGTTTTTCGGTTCTGATTTTGCGTACATTATGCCGTCGGATCCTCCGACTACCCAATCTACCAAAAACGCAAAGATAAAGACCGACACTCGCGGTCCGCGGTTTCGGCCGAAACCACGGTAAAGCAAACCGCGAGTGTCTCGGTTTCGGCCGAAACCGAGAAAACTGATCAAAGTACAGCTGAACCTATTCTTACAACTGAGGCCCCTGCTACAACTCTCGAATCGACCTCAGAAATTTTACCCACTACGGTGGTTGACTTATCAGACACCATCCCCTTGGATGTCTCTACCCCAGCACGTGGTGCTGCTAGGCCTCCAGCAGCCATGTCCATTAAGGCCTTCGCCAGGGCTAAAGCAGCCAAGACTACTAAAGCAGTGCCTGTTAAACCCCCCACATCCAGGCCCTCTTCCAGTTCTCAAATGCTTACTTTGGCAGAAGATTTAATTTCTTTAATTAGAGGATCTCAATCTCACCCAGACAGGGCCTCTCAGCCCCCAGAGAAGAGACCTAGGGCAGAGCCCCCTGAGCCAGTGTCTTCTGATGATTCTGCTGATGAATCAGACATAACTGACCAGCCAGAGGCTCCCTTCTCCAATTTTGAAGATTCTGATGCTGAAGAATCCATTCCAGCTGCTTCCCCACCAGAAGAATTCTCCTTTGGGGAAACCTTGCATGCCATGCGAGAACAGTTCCAATGGCAGCAACAGGATTTTTCAGACTCCAGAAAAGACTTAGGACCTTTCTGCACCTCCCACAGCACAGGCCCTTAGCTATACCTCCTGTTCTCTCTGTGGTGGATGATGCTTTCAATGATGTTTGCTCCGCTCCAGATTCTTTACCCCAGCCCCTGCCAAACCAGACAGATTTTACAGGGTGCCAGATACTCATCACCACCTTTACAAGGCCCCACTTGCAGACCCAGAAACTATATCCCAGGGTCCCAAGGCAGTAGCCGCGACCACAGCTGAAAACCCTATTCCTTCTGAAAGGGAAGCAAGGTCATTAGACAGATGGGGTAAAAAGGTCTACACTTCAGCTACTCTCTCAGCTAGAGCTTTAAACTGTCAGTTTCACATGATACAATACCAAGAGTTTATGCTTGATCAGTTAACTAAAAAACTAACCACTGATGAATCTCTTGATAAGAAATATGTATTAGAGATGGTAAATAACATACAACAGGTTAGCAACCATTCCTTAAAATGTGGCTATGATGCACTGGAGGCTTCATTTAGATCAGCCATGACAGGCACAGTGATAAGAAGGCATGCATGGCTAAAGGAACAAGCTTTACCCGATCATGTTAAAGCTAAGTTGCTAGATGCTCCTATGGACAAGACAAGTTTGTTTGGTACACCTGCCCAGCAGGTTATGAAGAAAATGGAAGAAAAGGCAAAATCTGTTCAAACTGTTAAAGATTTCTTGCAGGTTCAACCCCCAAGGTTTAGCAGGTACTGGCCTGCCAAAATTGGTCCTTTCCTGACTCAAGAAAATGTCAAAGGGGCAGGAATAGACGTACCAGAGGCAGAAACCAATCCAGAGGAGGTGCCTACAGAGGACGACAGTGGCAAGGTAACAACAGAGGCACAGACACAGACACTGCCACTACATCAGCACAACCACAGTGACTTAATCCTAAATCCGCCTACCAGGCAACAAATAGCAGCTCCTCTAGGCGGAAAGTTAACCTTATTTTCAAAGAACTGGCACTACATAACAAAAGACAAGTGGATTTTACAAACCATAGATCAAGGTTACCGGTTTCACTTCCACACTTTACCAGTCAAAAGAGGAATGCCAAATCTACCTCCAAATCAAAAACAGAGGCTCTACGCCAGATAATGGAGTTAGCCAACAAGAGAGCTGTGGTAAGAGTGACAACAGCAGAACAAGGAAAGGGTTCTATTCCAGACTATTCCTAGTTCCAAGAAAGGAAAAAGTTGGAGACCAATTCTCGACCTGTCCACCTTAAATACATACATCATTGTCCCAAAATTCAAAATGCTGACCCTACAGCAACTTCTTCCCATGCTGGGCAAGGAGTCTTGGCTGGTAACTCTAGATCTCAAGGAGGCATACCTGCACGTCCCCATTCGACCAATCTGCAGAAGATACCTCAGATTTCTTGCAGGATCAGAGCACTATCAATTCTCAGCATTGCCCTTTGGCTTATCTACTGCGCCCAGAGTATTCACAAAATGCCTGGCATCAGTAATCGCCCATTGCAGACTACAGGGAATTCAAATTTACCCATACCTGGACGACTGCCTGCTACAAGGGGACAACAAAAGCAAGCTGACAACAGATTTACAAAGGGTCATTTACTTGCTACAAGGACTGGGATACACAGTCAATTTACAAAAGTCAAGGCTGATACCATCCCAAACAAGGACATTCTTAGGCTGAATTGGACACAGTAAAACAAATGGCATTCCTGACTACAGAAAAACAAAAGAACTTCCTCTTTACTTCTTGGCACTAACAAAACTGAACAAGTTAACAGCAAGAAAAGTTCTGCAGGCCTTGGGCTTCATGGCATCATGCATAATCTTGGTCCCATTTGCCAGACTACATATGAGGAAACTACAGTGGTACCTAAAGAATTTATGGTCCCAACACAGACACAGTCTAGAAACAGAAATCCCACTAATTCCATGCTTAAAACAGGAGTTCCTATGGTGGGCTCAGGCATGCCAGTCAAACCCAGGCCTACCCTTTCGCAGATGTCAACCAAGCCAGACCATCACAACAGACGCTTCAGACCTAGGATGGGGGGCCCACATGCTTGACAAATGCGTGCAAGGATTGTGGACACAGGATCAACTTCACCTGCACATCAATCTAAAAGAAATGCTGGCAGTAAAACTGGCAATCCAAAAGTTCAAACCATTTCTCAAAGAGGGCCAGTTGATGATAAGGACAGACAACACCACAGTCATGTGGTACATCAACAAACAGGGAGGCACTCATTCATACCCCCTATGCAGAATGACCTTGGAGCTGTGGACCCTGGCACTCAGCTACAACATTCAGTTACAGGCAATATTTGTACCGGGGAAAGACAATACTCTAGCAGACATATTAAGCAGAACCACTTCGGATGCCCACGAATGGAAGCTGCACCCGGACATCTTCAAGACCATCTCAAAGAAATGGGGAATGCCACAGATAGACCTATTCGCATCACCGCTCAATCACCAGCTCAAACAATTCTGCACAAGGACATTCCATCCACTAGCATGGAAAGTGGACTCACTCTCCTTCAACTGGAAAGGCCTAACAGCATATGCATTCCCACCTCTTCCTTTGATACACAAGGTACTACTAAAAATCAAGGAAGAACGTCCAAGGATAATCCTGATAGCTCCAAACTGGCCAAGACAACACTGGTACCCACTACTGAGGAGCATGTCTCGGAACAATATGTGGCCAATACCCCTGATGCCTTTGATGTTAACTCAGAACAACTACAGCATCATACATCCAAACCTAAAAACGCTGCAACTGACTGCATGGAACATCACATAGCAGCGGCTAATCCAGAACTTTCCCAAAGAGTTAAAGACATTATTCTTGAAGCACGCAGACCTTCAACAAGAAGGAACTATGCTGGAAAATGGAAAAGGTTTGTCATTTGGAGTTCGGAAAGAGGAAAAGATGTGTCAAACATAGATATGCCTAACATTCTGGAGTATCTGGCCGAACTTCTTCATTCAGGCCTGTCCTACTCCTCCATCAAGATACATGCATCAGCTATTTCAGCAGAATACAGCTTTGATCCACCTGTTTTTCGCACCCTTTGCTCAGGCAGTTCCTCAGAGGAATCAAGAATGTAAAACCTCCAAGGAAACCACCATTACCAGCTTGGGATTTAAACTTTGTGCTAGAAAAGTTGACACTATCACCCTTTGAACCAGCAGCAACAGCAGACCTACAACACCTGTCATGGAAAACTGCTTTCCTACTGGCAATTACTTCAGCAAGGAGGGTTTCAGAACTACAGGCCTTAATGGCAGTGCAACCCTTCCTAATCTTCCACCAAGATAGAGTGTCCATGAGGACTAATCCTACATTTATGCCCAAGGTGGTATCCAGAGTGTCTTTAAACCAGGCAATCCACCTACCCACCTTCTTTCCCAACCCACAAAACAGAGGGGAAAGAATACTGCATACCTTGGATGTACATAGACAGCTACGCTACTACTTGGACAGAACAAAAAATGGCAGAAAGACTGACCAACTTTTTGTAGCCTATGCAACAGGAAGGGAAGGAAAAGCTATTTCCAAACAGACAATCTCCAAATAGATAGGAAATTGCATATGATACTGTTACTCCTTCCATGGAAAACCAATTCCACAGAACATAAGACCTCATTCTACAAGGGCAACAGCCACTACCACAGCCTTCTTACGAGGAGTGGCAACCAAAGACATTATTGAGGCGGCTACCTGGACCTCCGTGCATACATTTGCCAAGCATTATAATTTGCCTCTATATTCCAGATCCCGAGCAGGGTTTGCCACTGCTGTACTGCAAGGGATCCTAAACACACCATAATCTACTTTTATCCTCCTCCCCTAGTTGGCTATGGTATTCTACCCACTTGTTATGACTGCAGATGCATCCATGAAGGACATAGTACAGTTTTGTACCTACCATAAATGTAGATGTCCGAACTGGATAGCATCTGCAGTCAGGATTACCCTCCCTCCTTCCCCTCTGTGGTACTCCTAGGGTGTTTACCCTCCTAATAGCTAGCTGTTGGGGAGTCTTTATGGTGTATTTGTTTGTATATATGTACATACATGCTTATTGTTGTGTTTACCTCTATCTATTTGGAAACATTGGCATCTATCCAAATTTTAGCCTGCAAGAGGGCTACTGGCATCTGGGGCAAGAAACACTGAGGAAAATGGCGTCGGCTGATGCTTTTATACCCGAAGACCAACAGAGATGACGTCGGGTGGAGTGCGACATCAGCCGAAGCCGGACCCGGACTTTGGAATCCGGCCGACTGCAGGGCTGCCTGACGACAGGACAACCCACTTGTTATGACTGCAGATGCTATCCAGTTCGGACATCTACATTTATGGTAGGTACAAAACTGTACTTTCTTCTATGTGATAAAGGTATTAAAGTAAACAGATGTTTTTTTTATTCTTCATCTTCTTCTCTTGTGTATTAAGAGATGTAGGCATTACAATACAAACAGAGAAAAAAGCTAGACAAAAGCATGTTTAAGTTAATAGTCTGTAATTTTGAGTTGCTGAGGTGAGAGATGGGGTGCAAAAGTACACAGATCATAATATATGCACAACTGATATGTTTTCTCTTACTTTTGCAAAGGTAAATGTCTGTATTAAGATCATTAATAAATTTATAAGTGGAAACAAGTAAAGATGAAACAGTGAATATAATGGAAATGTTTTCCTTTAGCAATAAATGTTTCATCTTGTCTTTCAGGCCATCAAAGAGGAATACATTTTTTTTCTTTTTACTCTTACTTTTCCATGGAGCAATCTGATAATGGAGCAATAAAAGACAGAACACTGGTTTCTGCAAGGCTAAAAGTTAATGATTTCTTAAAGTATGTAAGTAGTTTTCACATCTGAGGAGGAGGAAAAGAGATAAAAACAGAATGAACACCAATTCGTTTAAGTAAAAGCACAGGTAATAACGTGTCTTAGCATAGGTAACCCCTATTTCAGGTTAACAAGGGCCTGTGTTAGCAGCTGTCTATGAGTCTATATTACAAGAATGAATGCTTAAAATGTTGAGCACCAGTTTGTCGACATATTTTAAGTGAACACTCTAAAGATCTAAAACGTTAAGTTCGAAATGTCATAATTGACGAACACATGCAAATGTAGCAGTGACGTAAAGGTGTGTACATTATGAATTATGCATGTTTACCTTAATTGTAGTGTGATCTCAGAGTTGGTATATATATATATATATATATATATATATATATATATATATATATATATATATATATATCATGTATAATTAGCAGGGGGTGTGGGGGGCACAGGGGGTGCAAATATTAGAAAAAAATTAGTGTGTGTGTGTTAACTGGTTTGTATTTCAGGAAAATGCCATTTTGGTAAAGTTAATTTTGGAGATTTACTTTTGGCAATTGGTATGGTTACTTAATTTACTTTACAAACAGGAAGGATTGTAGCTTATATTTAGGGTGTTCATTACAAGTGAAATTTACTGTGTTTGCAGTTCATTTTCAATGCGGCAGTGGGGGATTGGTGTTGGACAACTAAAATATTTCAAGTATGTCAGTTCCAGCTTTGTCAGTTTTTGCTTATAAGAGCATTTGCTTAAAACATGTAGACAAAGACGTGTTCGACATTTTAAGCATTCGTTCTTATAATATAGATGCTCTGTCTGTTTGGAACAAATGTTCCTATTAGGAGGGTTACTTCATTATTTGAAAATGTGCATAGTTAAGTATGCTTGTATTAAGTTAATAGGCCATGGGGTATTCTGTGGGTGTGTTTGTTTTTTGTTTGAGGGTTTTAATTAAAACAAAAAGGCTGTAAAATGTTACATGGGTTCCAATGTATAAAAGATTAACCAGGCAAACATTATTGAATGCATGTATCACAAAAGATGGAATTTGACATTTAAAAAGCTTACATGTATAATAGGTGGGAATAATGACTTCTTACCATAATGGTTACACTTTGCATATTTTCCTGGAATTTGAATGGTATCAAAGGTATAGACAAAAAGGAAAGGATACTTCATTTTATATTAAGAAATGCAGAGTATAAATAATGATACAGAGACACATTTGGAAAGAAATGGGCATGTGAATTAGATAAAGAAAGGGTTTCAGGACTGATATTCTGCAGAATATCACGTTAAATGAAATGAGGTGTACTTATATTAATTGCTAGAGGAGCTCCAATAGTGACAGAAAAGGGAAAAAAAGATAACAATAGCAAATTTGTAGTAGTAAGTGGCTACTGGCAAGGGATAAGGATTACACTGGCATGTATTTATATTCTACCTAAAACTGCTATTATGGAGCTTCAGCAGGGAATATTACTTATAGCTGGGGACTGGAATTTGATTTGCAATAATGACGATGTATCTTGGTGCCTACGAGGCAAGTATAACAAAAGAGGATCAACTTCTGAACTAACTTATGGAAATATTAGCTATGAAAGATGTAAATTCAGTAGCAGGAACTCAGAGATAATTTACATATTATTCCCAAGGTAGAATAACTGGGTTAGACTTAACAGAAATTATATTTCACAGGAACATATACTTTGAATTGGAAAATTTGATATAGATCCAATAACTTTCATATCATGTTCCAAGAACTACTAACATAAAAATGCAGAGTACTGAAGTAAAGATGAGACAGTGTCTCTTCCCTACCCACCTGGTAAAAATGGAGGAATTTTAGGAATGGGTATTGGAAATTATCTGGGAGCTATTAGGGAATATAGAAAGTAACTGAAAATAAAAAACAAAAATGAACGAAAGAAAATAAATTGAAATGGAAACTGACCAACTTACAAGGGTACTCATTTATTGAAGCCAAGTTAAATTCATAAAATCAGACTGAGCACTTTCGTGTTAACTACTCATAACAGTTCATCAAAGTAAAGAACTGCCATGTACCATGACCTTAAATACTGGTATAACAACCTATCAGAAGCCAGAAATTATCATATGCTGAATGATGTAACCACATCAACTTAAAGTGGCAATGCTATCAATACTAAATATAGGGACACTTTCCATGTAAATAATGAATTTTAAAGGTTAAAAACATTGTATTAAATACATGTAATACATAAAAAATCCTTATTTGAAATGTTAAAATGTTGAAAATAAATGAATAAATGACAAAAAAAAGTGTAAATCACATATAAATTGCAATGCTGATACAGTGCTAGCCTTCTTTTTCAATACACTAGACAAGGATACAGTATTAAAAACTTCTTAAAATTAAGGCAACTTCAACTATGTATAAGGTATTAGTGGATTTATTTTTCATAATATCATATAAATGTTCTTGGATCCTTTCTCTTAATCTCCTATTTGTCTTACCCACATAAAAAGCATTGCAAGAGCTGCATGTGGCAATGTAAACAATGTGGGTGGTATTGCAGTTACACCTCCCAGGACACGGAATAGTTCTTGCAAAGCTATCAACTGCAACATAGGGTCCATCATGTATAAACTTACATATCTTGCAAAAAACAAATTTTCTCATAATTCTCTGTGCATACATGAATTTCCTATTAGCAGAGTCAGTCTCAAGAAGAGAATTAATGTTTCTTCCTTTACTGAAAACCACAACAGGGTTTGTACCCAAAAGTCTTTTCAGCTCATCATGGAATATAATATCCCAATTAATTCTCACCAAATTAATATATTTGAAAACACCCTTGCTATAGGAAGCTGCAGCTCTTTTTTTACGTGGGGAAGACAAATAGGAGAGTAAAAGAAAAAATCTGAGAACATTTATATGATATTAGGAAAAATACATCCATTAATGCCTTATATAGACATAGTTGTAGGTGCATTAATTTTAAGAAGTTTTTTGTTATTGACTGGGTACTGGTTTCAAACTTCATGGGTAACTTGGATACACTTCTTAAATACAAAGAGTTAACTTGGCAACTGGGGCTTAATTCCTCAGTTGCTCTAGGTATTAATGACACTTTACCTTTGTCTTGTGTACTGAAAAAGAAGGGTGGCACTGTATGAGCACTGCAATTTATATGTGAGTTATACTTTTATTGTCATTTATTTATTTATTTTCAACATTTTAACATTTCTAATAAGGAATTTTTTTATGTATTACATGTATTTAATACAATATTTTTTTATCATTATCAACGTAGAAAGCATCTTTATGCATATTATTGATAGCTTTGGCACTTTAAGTTGATGTGATTACATCATTCATCACATGCTAATTTCTGACTTCTAATAGGTTGTTATACCAGTATTTAAGGTCACGGTTAATGGCAACTGTTTACTCTGATGAGGTGTTATAAGTATTTAACACGAAAGAGCTTAGTCTGATCTTATGCTTTTAACTTGGCTTCAGTAAATGAGTGGCATTGTAAGTTGGTCGGTTTCTGTATCAAGATAGAAAGTACTCCATAAATTATAGCTAGTGGGTGTGATAAAGTGAAAGTGGAATTTAAAAATACTGTAGAAATAAAAGAAAAAATGTTCTGATTAAGAAGTAATAAGAATTATTTAGAGGGGCTGACCAAGTTTAAAGTATTACAAAATAAGGGGAATCTCATAGAACAAGAAGAGGCGCAACTGCAGAGTGCTAAAGAGAAAAAGGGATTACTTGGATAATATGCAGGAGTTTAGAAAACATTACTGTTAAGCAACTGTTTATATATATATATATATATATATATATATATATATATATTAACTTCAGAGCACAAAAAAAATTTTATCAGAATGACTTAGGCAATAGAAAGTAGAAGGGGTTGTTGCCAAAACTTTGGGAGCCTATAACAAGAAAAATAACCAGAGATCATATACATGTATTAAAGATATATCATAAATTTTATGAAATATTGTATAAAGTAGAAAAGTAGGGAAATCAAGAAAATGCGCAAATGGAAATATTTGTGGAAGACTTAAATATGCCAAGATTAGAGGCTAGAGATTGATGAGGCTCAACAACTAACAGGTAGGATAGGAGGATATAAGATTAAAAAATGGCGATGTATAATCAATCTACAGAAAAGTCTACAGGAATAGATGGTACCTCCAGTGGAAGTTTGGATGTTAGAAGGGGAGAAATTGATAAAGATCTGGAATGTTTTGTTTAACAGTATTTTAAAAGATGAGGAGGCATCAGCATCCTGAAAAAAAGCTGTGGTGGCTGTAATACCTAAAGATGGTAAAGACCCATCTGAATCAGCTTAACAGAGGCTCATTTAAATTCTAAACCATGATTATAAAATGTTTGTCTTTAATGGCTAAAAGAATGGCAAAGGTAATGCCAAAAATGATAGTTATGGATTGTTGTTGTTTTGTGGAGGGGAGGCAAGCATATGATAACATTAATACAACAATGAGGGAAGCAAACTGTAAGAAAATACAGCTGTTATTGGTGGGTCTTAATGCAGTGAAAGTATCTCACAGATTAAATTGTGTTTTATTAGTAGGGCAATGGAAGCATTTGCATTTCCTGATACAATAATAAGGTCAATTAGAAGGATATGTGAAGGGATCAGAGGCAAAAATCAAAATGAGAGGGTTCCTGTCTGATAAGTTACATCTGAACAAAGGAACCAGGTAGGTGTGTCCTCTTTCCCCTTTTGTTATTTGCGTTACATTTAGAACCACTGGCAAAGAAAATAAAGAACTCAGAAATTCAAGGATATAATTGGTATGGTGTTCAAGAAAAGTTGGCTTTATTTCTAGATGATATTATTGTGTAACTGGGAGAACCAGAAAAGGGCATCTCAGTGTTGTGGAATTATCTGAGACACTTCCCTTTTTTCAGGGTATATTATTAATGAAGATAAAACAAAGGTTATAGATATAAACTATGTACCCATTCATGAATTGGTTCAGCAATACCTATTTTTATGGGGACATGATAAAATTATGTATTTAGGAGTATGGATTCTGTTATGGGGACTTCCAAGACGGCTGCACACTGAATAACAGCTCAGTTTCAGCTTTCCCAGTATGAAAACAGAAACTCAGAAAAGAGAGCCAGTGAACTTGTCCTTTTGGGTAAATTTCAGTAACTGGCTAGTAAGTGCACTACCTGGATGCCAGCAAAAAATAAGTTCAGAGAATCTGAAAGAAAATCAATCATAAAAGGTGAGGAGAAAACACTAATGGGAAGAATTCTATAGCAGTTTGGCAAAAAGCAATGCAAGCTCCAGCTTAGGTGCAAGACAAGACTTCCAGTAACACAGAGGAAAAAATAAGTCAGAGCAGATTAAAATAAATGAAACACTGAATGAGTATATCAACTCAAATAACAAAAGGCTGGAAAAATGTAAGACTCTTTAAACAGATATTCAGATGAGGTGATAAAATTGCAAAAAAATCAGAGATCGAAATAAAGAGAAGCCTGGCCGAGTATGAGACTGCTCAAGAGGAGATATTTTAAAAAAATAATAGAATTAGAGGACAGAGCACATAATGATAACCTGAGATTTTCTTCTATACCAGAGAAGCTGGAAGGAACAGACTGTATTAATTTTATGAAAGCATAAATAAGCAACTGGACCGCTATTCCACCACAGGAATTGGTAACTGAAAGGCCAAATTATGTGTATGCTCCAAATCTGGTCATGATAAACAAATCCTACCAACAGAAAAAGTTCATTCTGACAAAACTGTGGTAGAATGACAAAGTATTAAAAGTGGGAGACAGTAGAGTGTTTGTGAAAAATGATTACTCACTGTACACCAGGCAGAAGAGGAGTAAATATACTCCAGTAATCAGGGCATGTCAAGAAGCAAGCAAGCATGAGATTCAAACTGCTGTAAAGGTTAATTCATTAGTAAACAATTTAATGCAGCTGTTAATTCCAAACACAGTCTATTCTGGATGCAAACACATTTTATTGCAAAGTATTGATACTGGAATGTTAAACGTATTGAAAGATTCAACTGTATTCTCAGATACAGTTCCTTTTATATCCTAAATTTAGAAAAAAGAGATTACTTCATACGAAGTTCAAAGCTTTCTCAGCTTTTGATCACAAATAAACACACTTCCAAGGCTGTAAGGAGTAACCAGACAAAAAGTTATGCATACGGTAGTGCTTTGCCTTTGACAGGTTAATGTCTCTTTCAACAGATGTGTCACTCAAGGCTAAATGATTGCAAGAAACATTTACCATCTGTTTGCTAAAGTCTGATGAACTCTAATACAAGCTATTCTAAACTATTATTCTTATGTAATAAGTGAAATACATAAATGAAACTGTTATAGTATTTTAAGCTAGCTCTGTATAAAAATATAAGCATTAATAGACATAAAAAATAACATATCCATTTCAGTTCCTCCCTCTGATGCTATAAAGCATCATAATTCCAGATTATTTTGAACAATGTCTTTGTCAAACATGTAGGCCATGGGGTACTTTTATTAAGGTATTACGATCATTGTAAATGCACTTTTCTTAACAAAGCAGTTCACTAACAAGTTTTAAATAACAGAGTATATAAGAGCAATGAAAAGCACAATTATGATAAAAGTAATTATACTTTGCATTATGCTGGTGCCAACATTTCCAAATATATTACTCAACCATCTAAACAAGGTCTAACCAGACTCCGTTTTAGTCATATTAGTAGCCAATTGTTCCGTAAAGTCAGCCACCTTTTCTTGTTCATCATGAAAGTCTGAAACGAACAAAACAACAGTGTTTTCCGATCAAATGGCAAACTCTACCCTTCAAGGCAAGAACACACTCCTGATCTATTCAGTTCTGCAAACTTGTGGCTCAAACTTCAGTCAGTTCTCTATTTGTTATGCAAATGTGTTCTGAAGTCTTATTAGTCATTTCAGCTAATATAAAGGACAGCTGATTCACTTCATGCATAGTTTGCAATAGGCTATACTGTAGAGAAAAATAATGCTATAACTTGTTCAGAAGGGTGTATGGCCCTTCCAGCAGGTATGGAAAAGGAATGAAAAACAGCTGGTGTCATTTGGCCCACATAACAACAACCAGACCAGTTTCTAGGTAACCAGGTGTAGGCAAAGTCTCCAGAGATATAATAATAACTGTCCAACATTCCCATGCCTACCCAAGCTCCATCAATAAGGTCTCACTACAGGTGTCATTGTGCTGCTGTAACCCACTTGCACAGTTCCTTTTCTGGCATAACAATTATTGCCTTGTACTGATGCAGCCACTTGGTAATACACTTTCTTAGTCCAGTCTGTAACATTACACCAGGTTTAATTTTCCCCAGTAATTAATTTCTCTAAATAGGTCTGTAGCACAGGGGCAGGTAGCATTAAAATACCCCCTTTAGCATTATGGGGAACAAATCCACATACCCAGCACTTTGGATATATTTAAGTCATTGGCATATTGATAAAGCATTCAAAGAAAAACATTTTTACTCATGTTGAGCAATAGAAGAAAGAAACTGTAAAGTCATCAGGAGAGGGTGTGGTGCCATTTTCTGTAGACTTTGGAGACTTCAAGCAAGTTTTCTTGCAATGTGAAGTGTGTACCCAGTTCGGTATTCTGGCACACTTTACTGCTGTATTAGTTGTTGGTAGGACAGGATAGCATCCCTTCCACCGTGGTTCCAAAGAAGATTTGCACTGGAATTCCTTTACATAGACCCAATCACCTGGTTGTAGATCATGACAGGTATCAGCAGATGGACAAGCGAGACCCTCCTTGACTCTCTTGTTGAAGTTCTACAGCAGAGTAATTGATTTTGAGCAATAGTTCAGTAAAGTTTCATCAGTAATTACAAAAGTTTCTGACTGGTGGAGAAGGTGACATTCTCATGGAATGACTCATAAGAATTTTATGTGGGCTTAGTTTACAAGTAGCATACACAGTTCCCCACATACTTAGTAAAGCCAGAGGTAAAGCATCTGGCCATTTCAGTCCTATTTCACTGCACATTTTGCTAGTTCTAGTTTTAAGAATCTGGTTAGACCTTGCAACAAGACAAGATGACTATGGATGGTACAGACAATGTAACTGCAAAGAAATTTTAAATACTGTATACACTTGCTTAATAATTTCAGCAGTAGAATTGGTGCTTCTAGCTGAATTAATGTTATGTGGGATGCCAAAATGATGGATGAATTCCCCTCAATAACTTCTTTACTATTGTTTTAGCATCACACTTAGCATATGGATAAGTTTCCACTCCTACAGAAAAAAAACACAATTACCAAAATGTAACTAAATGTAGCACAATGAGGCATAGCAATATAATCCATCTGTATGTTTACAAAAGGTCCAGAAGGTAGATTTTGACAGATGTTGCAGTGTTATGAGATACATTTCAAAATTATTTACATAATGACTAACTAGAGACAGAGAAAGAGGGGCAAACCAGTCTCACTGAGTAAGATTAAGAAATCCATGCTTGCCAATATGGTTCGGTAGGTGAAATGCCTTTACCAACCAAGGTAGTACAGCTAAAGTTGCTACTATTCTTCCATCAGGATGCACCCATAAGTTATTTACTATTTTACAACCAGCATTGATCCACTTCTTTTTCTATATCTCTGTAGCTCTGTTTTGCAAATCAATCAAATTATTGAAATCAGAAACATTATAATTTTTGCAGACGTTTCTTGCATAACAAAAGAAACATTTATAGGAACACTAAAACCAGCAGCTTGATTGGTTGCATAATCTGTAATCACTTGCCCTTTACAATAACAGTATCTCCTTTTGTGTGAACAGTGTTATCTAATAAATCCTTTACAATCTTTCTACTTTTTATCTCAGTACCTGCTGATGTTAGAAATCCTCTTTATCTCCACAATTCCCTAAAGTCATAGACTACTGCAAAGCCATAATAGCTATCTGTATAAATATTTGCAACCTTATCCTTAGCTAATGTACAAGTTTCTGTTAATGCAATCAATTCAGCAACTTTTGCAGAATTAACCCCTTGTAACTTTTCCTAAAAAATTATTTCAGTCTTTGTACAAACAGCTGTGCCTGTTGTAAGGTTTCCATTTCTGTCTCTTCCTCATGATCCATCCACCAATAGTTCCATTGCTACATTGTCCACTGGAGTGTCTTTCAAATTAATTCCGTCCAGGAGAAAGCACATGGTTAGTCACAATTATACAATCATGCAGTTCACCATCTCCTGTCATGGGCAGGAGGGATGCTGGGCTCAATACCTGCCATCACTCACTGGTGACTGAAGGGTTTGAAATCATCATCACCTCATACTTTGTCAGCCTAGCAGTTAAGAGATGCTGTGTTTTAGATTTCAGTAATAATGCAGATACCGCATGGGAAATTGCAACTGTAAGCTTGTGTTCCAGGTCAAGTGCTGCAGATTGTTCTACCATCAGTGCAGTAACCCTCTAGCTACCAGGTGTAACAATGAACTATAACATGCAATAGGTCTGAATACATCACCATGTTTTTGACATAGCACCCCTGCTGCATAATCCCCTTTTCCATGACAGAACAAAGTAAAACATTTCTTATAATCTGGAAGTCCTAAGGCTGGAGCTGTTCTAACAAAGTAAAAGCACTTTCTTCCTTTCCCCTTCTTTTCAGGGCAATGGCTCTTGTGTCTCGTTTAAGCATATCAGTTAGAGGTCTAGCAATTTATGCATAATTTGGTATCCACTGCCTACAGCAGCCAGTCAAACCTAGTAAAGCTTGTAGCTGCTTTTGTGTGACAGGAAGAGGTGCTTTTACAATAGCTTCCACATGTGAAGGCAGGAGATGTCTCTTCCCATGTAAAATCAAATGTCCTAATTGCTTTACTTTAGATGACAATAAGTGAAGTTTTTATTTTGATACTTTGTTTCTTCTTAGCTAATTCAGTCAACAAATATATAGTATCCTGCTGACAATGTGTTAATGTATCTGAAGCTATAATTAAATCCTCTACTTACTGCACCAATACAGATTTACATAGGAACTGGATTTAATCAAGATCCGGTTTTAAGATTTGTGAAAAGATTGAGGGACTGTCAACAAACCCTTGTGGCAGTCACTTACACATATATTGAATTTCCCCATATGTAAAAGCAAATAAATACTGGCTATCTAGATGAATAGGAAAAGAAAAGAAAGCTGAACATAAATCTGCTACAGAAAAAACAAGTAGCCCAAGGTGGTATGCAACCCAATATAGTTGCTGGATTTGGCACCAAAGGATATGAAGGGATAACGACTTGATTCACTGCTCTTAGGTCCTGCACAAATCCTATATGTGTCCCTGCCTGGCTTTTTGACTGGGAGAATGGGAATATTACAATAAATATGTATCTTTAGTATAATTCCCTGTTGGAGTAAAACACTGATTTGATTCCCTGTTCAGGTTTTAAAGGATACTGTGCTATATGAGGGAGTGATTTTGTAGAATCTCCACATATTTTCAAAGGTATAGCAGATTTTAACATACCTATTGTTAGAATGTTTCGCCCACAAGATATCAGGAAACCTGCTGTAGCAGTTGATCTTCTGCTTCTAAACATGATTTTCCTGTCTTTTCTTCTGAAATGCTGAGAATTGTAATTGCATCTTCAGATTCAACTGGTACATCTAAATAAACACCATCTGCAGTACAATAGACAGTGCATCCTAATTTACAAAGTCGATCCCTACCCATTAAATTTGCTGGAGCTGAGGTGGGTAATAAAAGGGCATGCTTATCTTCAATTTGTCCTAAAGAAATCAGAATAGGTTTAGGTAAAGAAAAAATAGTAGGAGTATTGGTAATACCTACAGCTGATTCTTTTTCATAAGATGCTGGAATTCTGTCTTGGCCACTTATTTTAAATACAGATCGAGTCGCACCAGTGTCAATCAGAAATGGAACATCTTTTTGTCCTTTTAACTTAACAAAAGTTCTTTCTTAGTCTACTTGATTTAACATTCTCATATGTACCTCATTCTATTTCCCTGAGTACATTCCTCCTGACTCTGGGTTCATAGGTTAACTCATCTACTTCCTCCTCCTGCTAAACAACCTGATTTTTTTTACCATTGTGTGCACTTTGGGTAAAAGTCTATGTACAAAAGCAGTACTAAAAGCTGCCTTAGCAGTTATCATTAGATTTCAAAATTAGAATGTGATGCAAAGACTTCCCTAAGTCTGTTAAAATAATCATCTGGTGTTTCCTTTGCTTACATGCAGTAATTTTATCACAGCTTGGTTTGACAGGACAAACAATCAGAATTTCTTGTAAGAGCTTTTCTCTAACTTCTGTTAATGCCATTTTCCCTTCAGCAGTTGAATAATCTGGGTCCTGTGCTAGAGCCAAGCCAGCTTTGTCTTTTAATTTGTCATATATTATTTATCAGCTGGAACTACCACTTTTAGCAGGGCGGCCACGGTGGTGCAGCGGTTAGCATTGCCGCCTCACAGCAAGAGGTTCTCAGGTTCGATTCTCGGCTGGGGTGCCTTCTGTGCAGAGTCAGCATGTCCTCCCTGTGGTCGTGTGGGTTTCCTCCGGGTACTCCGGTTTCCTCCCACATCCCAAAGACATGCTGTAGGTGGATTGGACACCCTAAAAAAATTGGCCCTAGGTGTGAGTGTGTGCATGTGTGTGCCTTCTGTGGAAGGTTGGGTGCTGGGCTGGCAACTCGACACTGTAAAACTCCACTGCCAATCATGAGTGGACAGGTGATCTGCTGAGCCAAAAGAAGAAGAACTACCACTTTTAGCAACTGTCTTAAGTCTGCCAGTGTAGGTTCATGTATCAGAATAGCAAATACATCTTTAAACGTTTGTGGATCCTGTCTAATTTTAGGAAAAGTTTTAACTATAGAATGCAAATCAGTAAGTGTCCAAGGTCTGTGGATTACTGCCACGGTATCATCCATTGTTGGTACTTTTCTAAGGGGATATAAAGAATCATCCATCTGCTCTTCCTGTCTGTCAGCCTGTCTTGTTCTTTAGCAAGTAAAATGTATTTCTCTACCTGAATATTCTACCTTCCCATGGTGTAACTGATAAGACAAAGTAGTGGGATAGACAGTGCTAGAAGGTTCCAGTTGAACTGAAGCTGATGTTAAGTATGGAGGTGCATAAGTAATATGTATAGATACAGTTTTCCATGGAGTAACAGCCTGACCTATGTCTTGTTGAGATGAGTGGGATACCTTCTATGTGGGAAGAAGGGAAAACGATCATCTTTCCCTGAGGTCCCCCCCACACACACACACACTGCAGCATGTCCATTTGAAATGGATAGATACAGAGGAGCAGTTGGAATTGTATTACATGCTTTAACTATATTTGTAAGTTCTTTCACTTGCTGCAACAATTTATAATTCATGTATTTTAACCCCTTTACATTAGATTCTTTATATCTTTTAAAAGTTTCAGTATACCTATCATTATAGCTGTTCCATTGATCATATTTAATTTTATTACCGTTCTGTTTTAACTTAGTATGTAGACGCAGTATTTTAGTTTTATCAAAAGTACCACTGTCAGGAAAATATAATTCTAAGTTTAATTTTGTTAGTTTATGTCAATGTGCTATGTAATGACAAAAATTTGGCCCGAGGGAGGGAGGGAGGGTGGCCTAATGGTTAAGGTGTTTGCCTTACAAACACAAGGTGCGTGGTTTGAGTCTCACAAGGGATAATTGGCTAGGCTTAAAATGGCTCACAAGGGCAGTTATCTTAGTACTAATCTATGAACCTATGAACCTATATGAACGGTACATATAATGAGCTGGAGAACCAACAGAAGGTTCACCAAACTTAGTGCCTGACTTACCAATAATACAGAATGTTTATAGTTAACTTCTCTCTCTACTTTTACCTTTTTAAGTTTAAAACAAAATACACCAGTCATACATAAACTATCATCTGCACAAAACCAGTAATTGCAGGGCCCCTCCCTGCTATGCATTTATGACTGAAACCCAATCCAGTCTATAAATTGTACCCCTCCCGGTTAATGCATGAAGCATATACTTAAAAGAAACTCTTTATAATTTTTCACATAACCCTAAAGACAAAATGCATTCTACAGGTCAATAAAATGTGTGTGCAATTCAAAACTGCAGTTACATCACTGAATACCTCTAAGACAAAAAATATAAGTTAGAAACACCTACTGGAATGGGTGCCCAAGATTTATCAGAGAGATCCCTGCTGCAGTCTTCAGTGATGCAAAACAATAACAAATAAACCTCAGCAAGAGGTGAGTACGTCACCAGCTGTAAAGGTTATTTCATTAATAAACACTATAATGCAGCTCAAGCTGTTAATCCCAAACAAAGACAAGATTCTGGATTAAAACTCATTTTATTGCAAAGTATCAATAATGGAATCTTACAACATACTGAAAGATTCAGCTGTATACTCAGATGCAATTCATTTTTTGTCTTAAATTTAGAAAAAAGAAAAAAATACTTCATAGAAAGTTCACAGCTTTCTCAGCTTTTGATTACACATGAGCACACATTTCAAGGCTGTAAGGAATAACTAGATAAAAAGTCATGCATATGGGAGTGATTTGCTTTAGACAGGTTAATGTGTTCCCTTTCAGCAGACCTAACTTTCTCTCAAGACCAGAAAAAACATTTGCCATCTGACTGCTACACTGTAATTTTCTCTAACACAGTCAAGCTGTTCTTCTAGTAAGTGAAATACATATATGAAACTAATGCAGTAATTTAAGCTAGCTCTGTATACAAAATATAAGAATTAATAGACATAAAAAATAACATATACATTTCACTGCTGTATCCAGCTATTTTCTGAATATTCTTTCCTGGAGAGTCAGAATCCATTTTTGATGCAGAACATGCTAAGGAGGAAATACAAAAGTTTGTCCAACAAAAAGTGAGCTATGAAACAGAAGAGGATTCTGTTTATTGTTCTTCTGGTAATAAAGCCCATAGAGAGACTGTGGTAGTGAATCATTTTCTAGCATTTCAAAGGAAAATCCATGAGAGACAGAAAAAAGCACAAGAGTTGAATAGAAGAACCAGGAGTACATTGGAAATGAAGCAGAGACTGAATTTGGGATATGGAGATCAACCAGAAGAAAACCAGCAACTCAGAAATTAGCAAATAAATGTGTGATTACAAACCATTAACTATATTTGTGAAACATGACAGAACAAGAAAACCTGGAAATGTTGTACTTCTTTGACTTTGTTAAACCTGTAGGGGACTCCAAAGCATATGCCCTACTTCATGTCATTAATGTCTGGAAGGACACTCGGGGGGGGGGGGAGTCAATTGTAAGTAAAACAAAACTTTGCTCTTAACAGCAGTATTTGTATAATGCATGACATAACCTGCATGATATAAATTTAAGATTTCTTAGTTATTTTGGAGTGTAATAGGGATACTAAAGTAAACAGGTACACCTGTTTTTCCCTTCTTTCTTTCTTCTTGTTCAGTTTTAAGAAACAAAGGCACTGCAATGTAAAAAAAAGTCTAGACAAAAGAGCATGATACAAGAGAAATGTATATGCTTTTTCTTATTCTTGCAGAGGGGAATGGTTGGTTATGGCCCTTTGCTTGCTCTAGTAACAAGTTTTAAGGGGAAACAAATAAATAAAAAAGAGCACTACATATAATAAAAAGTTTTCCTCTAGCAAATAAATGAGTGCTTGTAGAAGAGGCAACTGTATATCTGGTTCTCATATCTATGGAGGCAAATTGATAATGGGAAATAAAAACAGAATACTTCAATGGTTAGGAGATAATGTTTTCTGAAAGCATTCAAGTGTTTTTCTAATTGGGGAGAGGAATAAAAATAAGACAAAAGCAGACAGCACTTAGTTGAAGCAGAAGCACAGGCAGTACCATGCTTCTTAGCATGGATAACTGTCCTTACAGGTTAATCTCAAGTCTGTGAGTGTGGCTGTCATTCTGGGACAATTGTTCTTATTAGGAAGGTTAACTTCAATATTTGAAGATGTGCATAGTTTTGTGTGTTAGTATTAAGTTAATATGTTTCAGGGGTGCTCTGGGGGGTGTTTTTTTGTTTACGGGTTTTCACAAAAACAAAACGTTTTGTAAGATGTGACACGGGCTCAAATGGATATGAAAAGAAACAACTACAAGACAATGTATACATGTAACATGAAATCTGAAACTAGATGTTTAATAAAGGTGTTACACATAACAGGTGGAAATAATAATGTCTTAACATAATGCCAATACTTTCTACATTATCTTTAAATGTAAATTATCTCTTTAAAAATGTAGAGTGCAAATAGCTATGTTACAGGAGGCACATTCAGAAAGAATGGAGCATGTGAATTTGATAAAGAAAGGATTTCACGTTGTTTATTTAGTGGAATATCCTCCATCTGACAAATACGTTTTTGGGTTGGGGATTGCTATAATGGTTAGGGTGTTTACCTCACAGGCATAACATACAGGGTTTGATTATAACCTCTGAAAGTAAAAATGGCTAGGCTTACAATGGCCCACAAGTGCAAGATATCCTAGGACTTAACTATGAACCTAAAAAGGGAGTACTTATATTAATTTCAATAGGAATTCCAATAGTGATAAAAGAGGGGAAAATATAATAAAGGTAGATTTGTACTACTAAGGGGCTACTGACAAGGGAAGAGGATTATAATAGCATGTAATTATATTCCACCTAAAACTGCTATAATGGTACTTCAGAAAATTCTGGGAAGAAATAATCAACTTTCAGCAGAGAATATTACTTTTAGGTGGGGGACTGGAATTTGATTTGCAGCAGTGAGAATATATCTGGGGGCCCAGAAGGGAAAACAGAACAAAAGAAGGTTGATGTTTGAAAAGAATTTATGAAAATATTTGGCATGGAAGATACAAATTCAGTAGTAGGAGTTTGGAATGAATTTACATACTATTCCCAAATATACAAAAACTGGGCTAGGCTAGACAGAACTTACATTTCACAAGAATATGTGCATTTAATTGAAAGTTTCAGATACTGTGCTAATAATATCTAAAATAGAAATGTAGGGTAATGACATAAAAAATGAGACACTGGTGCTTTCCCATCTATCTGTTAAAAAGAAAGGAATTTAAGGAATGGGTAGTGGAAATTATGTGGGAGTTAATAGGGAAAAAGGAAGATAGATATTTCTTCTGAAAAACAGTGCTAGACAGTGGGATAAAATTAAAGTGGAGTTTATAAACAGGGTGGAAATAAAAGAAGGGGATATATGGTTAAGAAGTAACACAAATGATTTAGAGGGACTGACAAAGGTTAAAGAAGTATAAAATAAGTGGAATCTCACAGAGCAAGAAGAGGAGCAATTACAGAATTCTTACCTCAATGATATGCATGTGTTTAGAAAACAACTGTTTTTTCATAATAACTCCAGAGCAAAACAATTTAGCACAATGACTCAGGCAACAGAAAGTAGAAAGGGTTGTCACCAAGCTTAGGGAGCTTGTAACAAGGAAGATAACCAGAGATCACGTAAAGTTACTAGAAATATTTTAGAAATTTTATGAAAATATGTATAAAGCAGGGAAATATGGCAATCAAGAAAAGGTACAAATGGAAATGTTTATGGGAGAATTAAGTATACCAAGGTTAGAGGTAGATGAGGCTCAATTACTAACAGGATAGGAAGAGATGAAATAAAAATGGCAATGAATAAGCAACCTATAGGAAATTCCCCAGGAATAAATGGTATTCCTGTGGAAGTTTGGAAGCTAGGAGGAAAAAAAAACTGATAAACACCTTAAGGGTTTTATTTAACAGTATTTAAAAGGAGGAGAAGCAGCAACATCCTGGAAGAAAGTGTTTGTGGCTATAATACCTAAAGATAGTAAAGACCCATGAGATTCAGCTTCATATAGGCCCACTTCAATCCTAAACCATGATTATAGTGTTTATGTCTATAATGGCTAAAAGAATGACAAAGGTGGTGCCAAAATTGGTAGAAACGGATTAGTGTGGTTTTGTGGAGGAAGGAAAACATCTGACATTAATAGAACAATGATGATCCAGAGGGAAGCAGAATATAAGAAAATACAATTGTTGTTGGTGGGTCTTGATGCAGAGAAAGCATTTGACAGAGTAAGCTGGGATTTTATCAGCAGGGCAATAGAAGCATTTGCATACCCTGATAAAATTATAAGGTTGAGTAGAAGAATACATGAGGAGTTGGAGGAGTAAATTAAAGTGTGTGGGCTCCTCTCTGATAAGTTTGAGCAGAGGAAAACAGGCTGGGGTGTCCTCTTTCCCCTTTGTTATTTTCATTATATTTAGAACCATCGGCAAAGAAAATAAGGGACTCAGAAATTCAAGGATATAACTGGTATGCTAGTCAAGAAAAGCTGGTTTTATTTACAAATATTATTTTATACCTGTTAAAACCAGAAAAGGACATTTCAGTGTTGCGAAAAATTTCACGTCTTTTTGGGATAGAAAATTAATGAAGCTAAAAGCAATAGCTGTAAATTATGTACCCAAATGTGAATTGATTCAGCAATACCCATATTTATGGGGACATGATAAAATGAAGTACTTGGGAGTATGGACTAAAAATGATTCTGTTGTGGCAGCTAAGGATGTGTGTGAAGAGACAAAACAAAAGAATACAAAAACTAAGACACTGAAAGCTCTGTTTTATGGATATGGATAGCAAGATACAAGCAGTCAAAATATTTTTAGTCCCTGCAGTTTTGTACACAGGTCAGGCATATTATTATCAAGCAGAGTAGAAGTTGTGGACAGAAATTAATAAAGAGTTGAAGGATTTTATTTGGGAGGGGAAGAAGGCAAGAGCCAAGTGAGATAATTTGATCATCCCAACTGGAGGTTTAGGATTACCTGATTTGAAGGGATATTTTAGAGCTACACAGTTAAGGCTCTTATACATAACATAAGCAGAACATTACAATTCAAGGTAAAAAGGGATGATGACAAAGCAGGGGATTGATTCAAGAAATAAGAAATCAATGGGATTTTGGATGCTTAAGAAGAATAACATCAGCCATACAGAATATTATATTCATAAAGTAGCAGAAAGTATACTGAGAACTAAGCCAACAAGGGACTGGATAAAGGAGATTTGGCCTATATGAATAACTGCAATTAGGGGTACAGAGAATAAACAAGAGGGGGGTTGAATTTACTGGAGGAAGCTGGTGAAGGAGCCAAGGTATTGGGAATGAATAATTAGGGATGAAAGGTCATAGAATAGGAAGAAGCCAGGAAGACATCTGGACTGCAAGCTAGTGATTACCTTCCCTCTTAGGCAATGATATCAGACTATAGACAAAAAGAAACGGCTAAGGGAATCCCAAATGAAAGACTTGTACTGATTTAGTTTATATTTTAATCTGGAACAGAAGCTATTATTTAAAAAAGGATAACTAATAGGGCTTATAAAATATTCCACAATAAATGTAGGAATCAATCAGAAGAGGTCAGAAAAGATTGGGAAGAAAGACTAGATATGCAATTCATAAAGAAACAATGAGAGAACATGGCCCTGTTTCAGCAGTCCCCGGGAACTATCACCCTATAAGCCTGACTAGCTTGGTCTGCAAGGCTATGGAGCACATCATCATGTAACTCACTAACAGAGACATTGGGAACCTTCAAACACTGGACCCTACCCAGTTTGGCTTTGTTAAGGGCAGATCATGCCTCCTAAACCTGGTGGACTTCTCTGAGACAGTTATCAAGGCTATAGATGAGGGAAAGGTGGTACACACAGCCTACCTAGACCTCACAAAGGCCTTCAACACCATTCCTCATTCTGGTATTATAGACAAGCTCACCAGCCTGAACATAAACCCCCATGTCACAAGATGGGTTGCCAACTGGTTCACGGACAGAACCCACATGGTGAGAGTTGTGGGAGCTAGGTCCGACTCTAAACCGGTTACAAGTGGCGTTCCCCAGGGCTCAGTCCTAGGACCCCTCCTGTTCGGCATATACTTCTCAGAGGTACAGCCAAGCACAGGAGGACTATGGCTGACCAAGTTCCCAGACTGCAAACTAGGAGCTATAACTGACTCTCCGGCTGACACAGACATCCTCCAAAAAGGTCTCACTGAGACGGATACCTGGTGTCAAAATCATGGCCTCAAGCTAAATGCCAAAAAGTGCATAGTCATCCCCTTTGGAAAAAACAAAGTATCCACAAACTACCACATAGGTGGTAGTCCCCTAATTACGAAAAACATAATAAGGGATCTGGGAACCCAAGTAGATAGTAATCTCTCATTTGATAATCACATTGCCAAAGTGTTTAGAAAATCCTTCTATGTGGTCCACCTAATCACAAAAGGGTTCACATCCAGATCAAAAGAGGTCATTGTGCCCCTCTACTCATCACTCATCAGACCCATCATAGAGTACAACGCCCCATTTGGGATGTACCTTACAAGACACCTGCAACAGCTGGAAAGACCACAGAAGTACCTCACCAAGAGGATCACTGGCCTCAAACAGATGCCCTGTGCAGCTCAACTGAAAAAACTCCAGCTGTACTCAGTTGCATACCGCCTACTCAGAGGTGATCTCTGTCTGACATACAAGGCCATGTCCAACCCAGAATTGATGGACATGCTCCACCTAAAGAAAACCTTATCCCCTTGAGCCACACACTCTAGGGATCTAAACCTCACTACAATAATAAACAGGAAGTGCTGGAGGGTTAGATTCCTGTCCCAGAGACTTCCCATGCTTTGGAACAAGATTGCAATCTACATAGGCAGAGCTCCTTGCTAACACTCTTCAAGAGAAACCTTGACGAGTGGATGGGAAACAGAAAGTTTACCCCGGTGATTACTTCAGTAGCTGTGCTGGACAGAGGCACAGGGAACTAATCTAAGGGGGTGGCAAAAGCCAACACATTCTGGCTATGCTTATAAATGCCTTTGGGCAGATAGCCTTGTACCTACCTATGTGTATGGCTCCCAAATATATGCAACAAAGTCTAGAATATTTAGGAATTTTGCCTGGAAGTATTTGCATAGATACTTTTATACCCCAAGCAGACTCCAAATAATTTTTCCTCAGTTAGATGGCAACTATTGGAGGTGTGATGGGGAAGAAAAAAGTAACTGTAATGAGTTGGCAGACTTTTAAAAATTCCCTACAGTGTACTTTTTGTGAAAAACTTGGTGAGCAAATGAGTGTAGCCAAAGAAATGATTTTTTTTTTGAACTGGGATACAGGATCTAAATTGCCAAGACATAGTAAGACCTTGATAAATTCAATTTTGTTGGTTGCCAAAAAAGCACTTACTAGAAAATGTAAATCAAAATCTGAACCAATCATACTTGAAGCAGTGAATGTTGTAACAGAGATAAAATAACAGGAAGTGGGAGCTTTAGAAAGAGTAGGAACAAATTACATAGAGAAATGGAAATTGTGGGAATACAGAAAATGTTTTAGATGAGAAAGAGATTTAACAGAAGGCAGAAAATGAATAATTTGTGTAATGTTGCTTAGATTATAGGATATATAACAATATATGTGATAGGTTCATAGGTTCATACTTGGCTATCTGCCCAAGGGCATTTACAAGCCTAGCCCATAGTTTTGTGGCTTACGCCACCCCTTTAGTATGGGGAAATATACCCATTATTTTGCTGTGCCTCTGTCGAGCAGTGACACTGAGGTAATCCCTGGGGTATATCTGCGATCTCCCATCCATTGGTCAAGATTTCTCTTGAACAAGGCCAGCGAGGTGCTCTGCCTCACATATACCGGGATTTTGTTCCACAGCATAGGGAGTCTTTGGGTGATGAATCTATCCCTCCAGCACGTCCTATTAATAGCCGTGTCGAGGTTTAAGTCTCCCGCCCTTGTGGCTCTGATGGATCTAGATTTTTTGAGGTGAAGCATATTCATCAAATCTGGGTTTGACATGGCCTTGTATGTTAGGCAAAGGTCACCTCTGAGCAAGCTGGCGACTGAATAGAGCTGGAGTTCTTTCAGTCGGGCAGCATAGGACAGATTTTTGAGACCATTTATCCTTTTGGTGAGGAACTTTTGTGGCCTCTCCAGCTGCCGCAAGTGTCGGGTCAGATACATTCCGAATGGGGCATTGTACTCAATCATTGGTCTGATGAGTGATGAGTAGAGGGAGACAATGACCTCCCTTGATCTAGATGAGAATCCCTTCATGATAAGGTGGGCAATGTAGAAGGTCTTCCTAACTACTTTAGCTACATGGGTGTCGAATGACAGACTACTATCAACCTGGGTCCCCAGGTCCCTGATAACTTCTTCTGTGCTCAGTGGATTGCCACCTATTTGGTAGCTAGGGGTAACCTTGTTTTTCCCGAAGGGTATGACTATGCATTTTTTGGCATTTAACTTTAGGCCATGGCTCTGGCACCAGTTATCCATTTCTGTGAGACCCTTCTGAAGGATATCTGTGTCAGATGTGTTTTCTACTATGGCCCAGTTTGCAGTCATCTGCAAACTTTGTCAGCCATAACCCTCCTGTGTTTGCTTGTACTTGAGAAGTAGATGCCAAACAAGAGTGGGCCTAGGACTGAGCCCTGTGGGACACCACTTGTGACAGGCTTTGAGTCTGACATGGCGCCAGCAACTCTGACCCTGTGGGTTCTGTCACTCAGCCAGTTTGCAACCCATCTTGTGATGTATGGGTTAATATTTAAGCTGATGAGTTTTTCAATGATACCCGAGTGGGGTATTGTATCGAAGGCCTTCGCCAGATCGAGGTAGGCTGTATGGACTGCCTTTCCCTCATCAATGGCTTTGGTGACTGTTTCGAAAAAGTCAACCAAGTTTAAAAGGCATGATCTGCCTTTGACAAAGCCAAACTGGGTTGGATCCAAAGTCTGCAAATTCCCTATGTCTTTATTTATGAGGTCCATTATGATCCTCTCCATGGCTTTGCAGATAAGGCTTGTCAAGCTAATGGGCCGGTAATTTACAGGGTCGGTGGAGGCACCGCCTTTGTGAAGTGGGACCACAGTTGCAGTGCGCCACTCCCTGAGTACGTATCCAGAGGTAAGGCTCTGATTAAACAGCTGTCCTAGCTGTGGGTTTAATTCCTCACTGAGTTCGTGGAGCACACAGCCGGGGACACCATCAGGTCCCATGGATGCTGTGTTTTTTGCTTTGGAGAGAGCAGTTCTCACTTGGGCGTTGGAGATGTTTGGGGGGCTGCAATCATTTGGTATAGATATCTCTCCTTTTGGGGGGGAGAAGTTTGCACTGAACCTGTCAGCCAGTATGTTGGCAATGTCCGTAGGATCAGTAATCTTCACATCATTTTGAACTAGTTCTGAGCATATCTGGGAGTTTCCTCCCAGGTTTCTAACATAGCTAAAGAAGGCCTTATGATTGTCTTTTGAGTCTTTAGCTATTTTTCTCTCAAAATTTGCTTTGGATGATTTTATGAGAGCTCTTAGCTTTTACTTATAGTGATCAAGGGTGTCTTACCTTTTAAGGATTTTGCTCTATCTTGTAGTAGCTTCCTCCTTTTGTTGTAGAGTTTGTTTATGGCTGGGGTCCACCAGACTGGACGCTTGCCTTTGGTACAGAGAGTCTTTGTTTTGCTT
Source organism: Protopterus annectens (assembly GCF_019279795.1). NCBI lineage: Eukaryota > Metazoa > Chordata > Ceratodontiformes > Protopteridae > Protopterus > Protopterus annectens. Next base: position 690,992,472 of record NC_056728.1, on the reverse strand, counting down.
GGGATTGCCTTATCCATGCAGTCCTGCAGGTGCTGGTAGAAGGCATTTGTAAGTGATTCAGCGGCATGTGTACTGTTTTCCGCGCTCGGGGCCTTAAAGGAGACCACACTAGTCTTTAGAAGTGTGAAGTCGGCTTTCGAGAAGTTCTTTACTGTGGTCTTTTTATTTCAGGTGGGGTGGGATGAGGACCTCCAGCGAGATTAGTTTGTGATCTGATCTCACCAGTGAGGGTATACTTCGGTGTTGAACATTGTGCTCCCATGTTCGTGATGATGAGGTCAAGTATGTTATCTCCTCTTGTGGGGATGGTAACTAGTTGTTCCATGGCATTTGAGTTTATGAATTCCAGGAACTTTTGGGCTAGGGTGTTTGGGCTTGAGTAGTGTTCCCAGTCTATATTAGGGTAGTTGAAGTCACCTAGTATGATGGTGTTTGGTGATACATTTATCCCCTCTAGTGTTTTCAGGAAGGCCATGTGAGGTTCCTGAGTTTGTGAGGGTGGCCTGTAACATGCTACAATTTGCAGAGCAGTCTTGCCTATGGTTAATTGCACCTGGATGGTCTCCGATGCATCGTGCGTTGCAACCAGTCTTGAGGTGTGGGAGTCCTTGATGAATATGGATACACCCCCTCCTTTCTTGGTACTGTCCGGATTTTGGGGCCGGAATGCATGATATGAGGTAAAACCTGATAGTGCTGGGGTGCTCTCAGGAGCCTTGAACCAGGTTTCTGTCACAGCACAGACATCGATGTTCTCCATACTGAGAAGGGCCTCGAGTGTGTGCATTTTGAGATTCAGACTTCTGGCATTGAGCAGCATTACCCTTAGTTTTTTTCCTTTTTTGTGTTCTAGGGTGGTAGGTTTAGAATTTGAGCCTTGCCTAAAAAGGCACTATGGGGGTGGCAAGAGCCTTTGCCAATATCCGAATCCCAGGGGTGACAGGTGCAAGCCGTCCCTTGAAACAGCGTGGCTTGTCCAGCATGTCATCCCAGGCAGACAGACACTGGATCCCCTTTGAATGACACCAGTGTTTAAGCCAATTGTTAAAGCTGATCATCTTATCTCTGTATTGTGGCATCATTCTTGGTGAAGGTAGGATACTGCTCAAGGTCAGGGTCATACCTGCCTGGGCTACATAATCAGAGAGCTCCTCGATGTCTCTTTTCATGTAGTCCAAGGAGGTACGTCTCAGGTCGTTTACACCAGCGTGGACAATGACTGAGTCGTATTTGTACCTGCTGTTGAGAGACCTGAGTGCTTGCGTTATGTGGCGGATTCTAGCGCCCGACAGGCAGCTTACTGTGACCTTCTCCTTACTCAGTCTGGTGAGCGGGACGTCAGTGTGTCTGACTATGGAGTCACCAATGACTAGTGTGTCTGGCATTTTGTTTGGCCTTAAGGGCTGTGACTGTTTGACACTCTGACTGTGAGGTCTATGTGTTGCAGGTGATGTGTTCTGAGGTGGTGGTTGTTTGGGTGTCTGCTCTGGTGGCCTCTGCTGTTTTGGTAGATTTTGTAATGTTTGTAAATGTGAAGTTGGTAATATGGTTTGATTACTTTTATTATAAGTTTGTTTTCCTATGTCGCAAGTGATAATTCAATAAAGGTGTTAAAAACAGAAGTGCTTAAAGATATGGTTAAGAGAGAAATGCTTAAAGATCTGCTTAAGAACTGCTTAGGAGGAGAACCACTGATTAATATAATGCTTGGGAACTACCTAACTAGGTAACTAACTGAGAACTTAAGTGAATAAATACTTATGAAAATAATTTATAAACTGATGTCAGACCACTTAATAACAACTTAAGAGGACTTAAGTGCCACTAAAGAAGGGAGCTGCTCAACAGCTGCTTCTGTGGACAAAATATTTGATAAATGTTCAATAACTAAGAAATTATTAAAAAGATATCTCTTTGACAAAAAGAACTGCTTTTATAGTTCACTATAAACTATTTAAGAGATGAAATGCTTGGCAACGGTTTGGGAACTACATAAGATGAGAACTGCTTGGGCAGAACTGCTTAAGTACTGCTAAACAGCTTACAATAAGAGAAGCTTTGGAACCTCTTAAGCAATGGACAGCTAAAGAATTGCATATGAACTGCTTCAGGTATATGCTTAAGAGTACATATGCTTAAGAGATCTGCTTAACAGAAGAACTGCTTAAGTGAAGAAGTCCTTAACAGGACTGCTTAAGAAATGCTAAAGAGTTAAGCTATTAGAGATCTGCCTTTCAACTACTTTTTCAGTACTTTTAGGCATCTATTTTTGTGGTTCTCTGACACTTGGGCTCCAAACCAGTCATTTTAAACTAAGAGGATCAAAGTCTGCAGTTATGACAGGAGAGGGCTGATTTCATCTGTCTGAACTAGGAATTGTTGGTAGAAAGCATGTTGTGCGCTTACCTGATTGGCCTGTGGGCACAACTAGTTTAAAACTTGTTTTTTCTGCTTCTATATAAGCCTCACATTTGCACTGTTATTTAGAGCTGTTCTTCACTTAGCAATGACACCAGAAAGTTTGAAAGATTTTGCTCGCATCTAAAGACATCCTTGGCAAGAAAAATGAAATTAAGTATTATTTTGCACTTCTATTGCTTGTTCTCATTGCATTCTCAAATATTTTTGTGTTATTTATTGTTTTTCCTGCACTTGATTAGAGTTTTAAGTTGCAATTTGCTGTAAGGGCTGTTGTTCTGCAACTGTAGTAGACTAAATACATTGGATCTGCTGTTTTCAGTTCTTTTAGACATCTATTTTTGTTGTTCCCTAACACTAAGGCTCCAAACCAGCCCTTTTAAATTAAAAGGGTCAAAGTCTCCACTCTTGTACCAGAATATGACTGATTTTACTTATATGAGCTGATAACACCTGTTGGAAAGTTATCATGTGGTTACCTGGTTGGCCTTTGGCTATACCTAGTTTAAAACTTGTTTTTTTTCTGCTTCTATATAAGGCTTGCATTTGCTTCATGCAGCTGTGGTTAGTGGTGCTCTGTATATGTGCAATCACTAGAAGTTTTACTTTCCCTTTAAAAACTACCCCTGAAATTTTCCACAGTCCTGCACTACTAAAGAAGCAATAGTTTGTGTGCTGAGCAGCATTTTTGCATTTATTTAGGTCTAGATTATATTATTTATTTATTTATTTATTTATTTATTTGCAGTTGTTTTACCAGGATAGTCCATTGGGCCTAGAATAACCCATTTTCACTGGAGTCCTGGGGAGAAAAGCTCCAAAAACAAAACAATAATTACAACAAAATTACAATAGAAGCTTTTGTTATAGTAAGTACAAAAGTATTAGTATAAAATTGCATATAAACATACAATATCTAAAGGAAAAATGACAATCAAAGTTTAGGTTATACTAATTGTGGATAAAATATTTCATTTACAGAGACAACTTCTGAGATAAAAAGTATCAGCATTGTAAATCAAGAGTGATTGTTTATGCATGGATCGGTTCCTGCTAAAACCATGTATGGAATCCGAGAAGACTGAGATGAAGAGAGGAGAAGAGATTAAGAGGGGTGGGAGCAGGAGCATTCCCACTGAGAAATTAGGTTTGAGTGAAGTGAGTTTTTAAAGGAAGAGAGGTTTGTGGTGGTACAGATGGATTGAGGTAGTGAGTTCCACTGACACGTCAGGGTGAAGGATAGGAGATTTTTGCCTGAGGGATGGGTAGGTTTATGGAGTTCTATTAGGTTTTGATTATTAGATCTTAATAGTCTGTCAGAGAGGTGCATTTTGTAGGTTGAGGATAGGGAGAGACAGAGGGAGGGGGCGAAAATAAGTATATTGGCATGGGTAAGTTGAATAAAAAATAGACAATTGGGCAGCTCTAACCAATTTAATTGATGAACAGCTAGACCGTGATGGGTAGAAGACTTTTGGCTTGTGGTAAACTTTGCAATTTTGTAATAGCAAGAGGATAGTTTTGTCTTAAGAGAGGATTGTAGGTTTGTTAGAAGTGCAGCACCATAAAAAAGAGAAGGGATGAGATGTGATAGTGAGAATAAACTTAGTAGAAGGAGTAAGGTAACAATTGTGGTGTTGTAGCATGCTAAGTTTTTGGTGTTTTTTTTATATTTACATGTAGGTGAGATGTGAATTTGAGCTGGTCATCAATGAGGACACCTAGTAATTTAGCCTCAGATACTAATTTGAGAGATGTATTGTTATGGCTTTTGATGGAAAATGAATTCTTGTCAATGATGGTTGTTTTAGTAGGGGTAAATAAAATTGGTTTGGTTTTTGAGGAATTGAGTGCTAGGTGATTATCAAACATCCATTGTTCTGTGGTAGAGAAAGCTTCTTGTGTGAGCTTAATGATTGTGGGGATGGAGGTGGCAGAACAGATTATGGTTGAATCATTGGCATATTGGATATGTTTTGCATTGGGGATTGAGTGATAGAAATAATTTATGAATATACTGAAGAAGAGGGAAACCATTATGGAACCCTGGGGGACTCCAGTGGGGGTATCGAGGAAGGAGGAGGTAGCTGTTTTCCATTTGACTGCTTGGCATCTATTTGAGAGATAACTATTGAACCAATTGGGGGTAGAAAGGGATAAGTTTAGTTTTGAGAGTTTAGCTAGCAGAAGGTTGTGAGATATTATATCGAAGGCCTTAGAGAGGTCAAGTAAGAGGGTGAATACTATGCAGCCAGAGTTGCGGGCTTTGTTATCAATTTCTAAGAAGGGCAGTGGTGGTACTGTGGCCAGGTCTAAATCCATGCTGTGTTGGAGTAAGTAAGTGATTGTCAGTAAGGTAGGAAAGAAGTTGTAGATGGATACATTTTTCAAGGAGTTTAGAGATGGGGCTAGGATGGCAATAGAGCATAAGTTTGTAATATTATTATTGTTACCCCCTTTATGCAGGGGTATAGTGAAGGCCTTTTTCCATAGTTAGGGTACATGATCTTCTTGGATAGAATGGTTGATTAGTATACTGATAGGTAAGGCAATGGCTTCAGCAGCTGTATTTAGAAAGTGTGTGGGTATGTTTTCAGGAGCATTGGAGCATGATTTTAGTTTTTGGAGACGTTTTTTATGGAAGATATGGGTATGGGTTTTATGGAAAAAGGAGGGGGTTGGGAGGTGGAGGTATTATGGAGTAATGGTGAAAGTGTGGTCAGGGGAGGGGATGTGGAAGTAGGGAGTGTAGTGTTGATAGAAAAGGATGAGGTTAGTTTGGAGATTGAGTTTATGAAAAAAGAGTTGAATTGTGTAGCTAGTTCTAGGAGTGTAGTGTTGATAGAAAAGGATGAGGTTAGTTTGGAGATTGAGTTTATGAAAAAAGAGTTGAATTGTGTAGCTAGTTCTATGTCTTGAGCATCGGGATCTGGACAAGGGTTTTCTTTTTTGCCAGGGTTAAGGAGAGTGGAGATACCATTCCAGAATTTTTGTGGATTTGTTTTATGGTTGTTTTGTAATGACATGAAATACATTTTTTGGTCTGTTGTAACAAGCTTCTTGACTTTATTGCGAAGTGATTTGTACTCATAGAGGGTGGAGGGAGTCTTATTTTTCTGGTGGCGTAACCAGGCTTCATCTCTGAGCCACATGGCAGCTGGTGTATTTTTGGTTAGCCAAGGGACTGTTTTGTTTTTTATTCTTTTGGATTTTAGGGGGGGGCATAGCTGTCTAACAGGTTTAAGAAAGTTGAGTTGAAGTAGATAACAGCATCTTCTAGGGGTAGAGTTCTTAGAGGGCTCCAGTTTATTGATTTTAGAGAGTTAGAAAAGGTAGTGGGATTGAAATGTTTTAGGCAGCGAGTGGAGATACAGTTATGAGATAACTGTAGGGGAGAAGTAAGGTGCCAAGCATAAGTGGGAAGGTGATCGCTGAGGGAGTCAGGAAGTATGCCACTGTCAGAGAAATAATGAGGGTGAGAGACTAAGATCCAGTCGAGGATACTACCACTGGAGTAATCTTTGGAGGGTCTGATTATAGAGTTGATAAGTTGTGAGAAATTATAAAGGTTGATATTTAGGGAGTTTGAGAGGGACTGAGTAGAGCACTAGTTGATGTCCGTCACCCAGTATTATAGTTTCATTGCTAATATTAGTGGACAGCCAAGATAGGATATCTTTGAATACTGAGATATTGTCTCCTGGGGGAATGTATAGTGAGGCTATGCATATGTGCTTATGTCTATTTACTTGAAGTAGGGCCAGAATTAATTCAGCATTGGTGAATTGGGGGATAGGTTTAGTGTAGGGGGTAACTGATAAGGAGGATGAATAAAGCAGAGCTTACTCCTACACCCTTTTTGTGGGTTCTGTCTTTTCTGATAATGGAATAGTTGGGTGGTACTATTTCTGAGTCTTTTATATGAGGTTTTTAGCCAAGTTTCAGAAATAGACAAGATATCTGGTTTATTGTGGTGAAGCCAGGCGTGGAGGTTGGGAATTTTGTTAGCAATACTTTGGGCATTTAGAGAGGTGAAAAGGTAGATTTGGAAGTAGAGTGGAGGTATGGGGTCCAGGGTTTAGGTGCATGTCACCGGATAGAAGGATAGTGATTAGCTGTTGAAAAATGCTGGAGAGGTACTTGAATTGCTTATTACTGGAGTTGAGTGTTATTAGATTTCTAAGAGTTTGGTTGGTTAGGAATAGGGAAGAGTGTTTGTAAGGTGAAATGAGTTTATAGGGACATAGTAGATAGTTATTGATGGGGTATAGATTGGGGGATATTGGAATGGGTGAGTGTGGGTGTAGTATGGGAAGTGTGTTTGTAATATGATAAGATGGGGAATGATGAGAAATAAGGGGCTGTGTAAAATAGTAGATATGGGATAGTGTTAAAAAAGTAGCATATGAGTTAAAAAGGCTGTTGGTTTTGATAGCATGGTGGAATAAGAGATAATGTGAGGGTGTATGAGGTATTTAGTTGGTAGAGGATCAGGTTAGGTATAGTAATATGGGAGGTGACTGGTGAGAGATAAGGGGTGGGTGTAAGAGGGTGGATGTGTGTTGGTGAGGTAGGAGTATATTGGATAATGATGGAGAGGGTGTGGTCTGAAGAGTATAAGTGTAGAGGTACTGGGGGCAGGGTAGGGGAGCGGAGTGATTGGGGGCAGGGTAGGGGAGCAGAGTGAGCCCGCAGGGCGAATGGAGTGGGGCAGAGCCAAGGAGGAGACAGAGCAGAGCAAGCCAGTGAAAAACTATCAGTGGAACAGTGAGGAGGTGCTAGGCATAAAGGGCTGGTTAAAAATTTATATAGGAACTAATGCGGGGGGGGGGGCTAGTAGATAAAGAGAAAAGATTCTGTAACTGTAGCAAAAAACAGGATGAAAAAGGAGGTAAATGCTGCTACCTAGTGGCTTAAGTGAGAAATAGCAAGTCTTGTAATACAGGGATACAGGAGCTCTATAATAGGGATACTTAGAGTCCAGGGTAGGCTGCTAGCATGCGCTCAGTGGGATAATACAATTAAAGTACACTGAGTGATATGTAGCACAGTAGAGTACATACATGTTGTAGACAGGTCCTGGGGTGAGATAGTAGTAACAATAGTCAACTTCAATTTCCCTTTAGGAGGTTCTTTCAGAGGCAGGAAAGCTGGGGACTCACTTAGAAGAGTTGTAAACACCTGGTGATTTTATGCAATGCACAGCAGGCTGAAAAGGAAGGAAATAGGTTATGTTAGACAAGTTTGCAATCTATGGATAGCAGGGTTGATGATTGCTTTGTAAAACATATTCTGACAGCACTCAAAACTACTGCTGCTCAAAGAGTAACAGTTTGTATGCTGGGCAGCATCGCCAGATAGGTTAGGTGTTGATTCCAGTAAGTAAGCACCCATCCTCTCATATGGTTGTAAACACCCCCCACATTCTTTTCCCTTGTGAAGCACATATTAAGGACCTGCAGCCATGGATAAACACTTTCCTACTATCTCTGTATCTAGCCTGCTGGACATGGGCATCCCGAGGCAATGTAGTAATTTCCTTATGTACACTAACTACCACTTAATTCTAAAACAGATGAATACAGTATGTGAGGGATGTAGTTACACAATGCCACTGGAGACAAGACACTGATATACAGACACAAAAAGTGCTAAATAGGTTGTCAGTGACACACACACACAACATTCACTGCATTTACAAAGAACCAGACACACAGACCCACATATGCGAGGTGCTCACATGTTGTTGTTTGTCTTTCGGCTTTTCCCGGTTAGGGGTCGCCACAGCGGAACTCCGGTTCGCTAATGATTGGCAGTTTTTTTTTATGGTGCCAAGTTGCCAGCCCGATGCCTAACCTTCAGTGAAGGCACACCCATTCAATGCATGTCTTTCAAACGCCCACTCGACCGTGGAGAGGACATGCAGACTCCACACAGAAGGCACTCCCAACCCAAGCCGAGAATCGAATGGGAGAACCTCTTGCTGTGAGGCAACAACGCTACCGTTGCACCACCGCATAATGCGAGGTGCTCACATGTAACTTACCCAAACTTCAAAGACCTCTCAGATACACTCCTCAGAAACTCTTCATGCACACAAACAAGACAACTCCCACCACAACACATAAAACCACATCTCACTGTGTCTCAGCTACCAAGAGCATAAGGTGTAACACCACACAACCCAATATTATGATCATAGAGGACTCCACTGTGAGCCACATTGATGTCACTTTAGTTAGCTTATTTACCTAGCAGTTCATCAGGCTTTTTGTACCAATTATTGTAGCACACATAATTGCTATCAGCACTAGACGTCCTATCAGAAAACAGCTAAAGTACTTAGTAATGATGACCATCCCTCCTGGCATGTCTAAAGGTCAGTTTCCTGTGCTTTCTCCTATTAAACTGGTGAACTTGGGCATTCTGAGGCAGTGCAGCAACTGCCTCATATACACAGACAACCCTCTCCTCTTACCTCCCAATGCTGAGACTTGTGAGAGATGCATTTATATCTCCAATTTGAAAGTCATGCACTCTCCAGCTGTTATAGCTGGTCAAGAAGAGAAGGTCAACACCTGCACCACACCACAAGGAACACATAGCTCTCCAGAACACCCACAATCACACCCCTCACATAAAACATAAACCACACACCCACCTTCATGGAGGCTCTCAATAGAAATCTACCCAAACAGCAGAGACATCCAAGGCAGAAACGCACTCAACCATCACAACACCGCGCAAACCACAAGACACATAACTCACCTACACAGTGTGCCCCTCAACCTAATCCCCTAAGGCAAATCAGCTTTCACAATACAATAATTATAGGTGACTCAATAGTGAGGCACACTGAAGGCCCACTCACTAGGCTGAAAAAATAGAAGGCAACAGTCAGCTGTCTATCAGGAGCCAGAATCTGACACATAACACATGCAATCAGGTTACTCCACAGCAAGTACAGCTATGACTCTGTCATTGTCCATGTGGGTGTAAATGACCTGAGACATGCCTCCCTGAACTACATGAAAAGAGACATGGTGGAGCCCTCGGATTACGTGGCCCTGGCAGGTATGACCCTAGCCCTGAGCAGCATCCTACCATCACCCAGAATGATACTGCAGTACAAGCAGAAAATGATTGACTTCAACAATTGGCTAAGTTTCTGGTGTCATTCTAAGGGGATCCAGTATCTGTCTGCTTGGGATCACATGATTGACAGACCTCAATGCTTGGTCAGAGATGGCCTGAATTTGTCATCCCTGGGTTTCTGGGTACTGATTAGGGTCTTACCACCCCTATAGTCCCTTTTTTAGGCAGTGTTCCAAAGACCAAATTACCACCGTAACAGCTATAAATAAATACAATCTGAGGGTCATGCTACTCAATGACAGAAGTCTAAATCTCAAGATGCACTCGCTCGAAGCACTCCTCAAAATGGAGAAAATCGACATTTGTGCTGTAAAGGAGACCTGGTTTACAGCAGCAGAAAGCACCCCTGTGCCAGCAGGCTATAATTCATTCCACACCTTTTGGCCCCAGAACATGGACCAAAGCTCCAAAGGCAGTGGTGTCTCCATATTCATAAAGGATATGCACACCTCCAGACTAGTAGCCCAGCATAATGCATCTGAGATACTGCAGGTACAATTAACATTGCGTAAGAAGTCGATTCAGGTCATAGTCTGCTGTAGGTCCCCAACCATGTCCCTAGACTCTCACTCCACATTCCTAAGCCTCCTGGAAATTATTAAAATCAAATCCAACACTCTCATACTAGGTAACTTTAACTACCCCTCCATCAACTGGGAAAACTACTCATGCACCAATGCATTGGCCCAATGCTTCCTGGACTTCATCAATTCCAGTGCCCTGGACCAGCTCATTCTTACCCCCACTAGAGGAAGCAATATCCTTGACCTTGTTATTACTAACATGGGCAACCATTGCTCTACACCAATAGTCAAGTCCTCCCTGGTTAGATCCAACCACAAACTAAACACCATGGAAATCTACATCTCACCCACACCCCCTGCAAAGGTATCCACCATGAAAAACTTCTCCAAAGCTGTCTTTGGACTCCTAAAAACAGAGGTGGCTAACTTCATGGAACCCATGCCAAAAAAGGAAGCCAATCTGCTGGTTCCCTGCCATTAATAAACTCTACAACAGAAGGAAGAAACTGTTGTAGAAAAAGGTGAAGTCCCAAGACTGGAAAAGTTCCCTTAGCCTCAACAAAAATTTGAGATCCCTCATCAAAACCTCCAAAGCTGGCTATGAAGACAGAATTGTGGCAGACACTAAAACCAACCACAAAGTCTTCTACAGTTATATCAAGAATCTCCACGGCAATACCCAGATTTGCTCTGAGTTACTGCACAATGGTACCTTCTATACTGAGCCAACTGATATTGCCAACATATTGGCTGACAGATTCAGTCCCAACTTTACCCCTTTCTCCCCCCTCAAAGGACCAATGTCAATACCAGGAGAATGCCAGGGCACCCAGCATTACTGCAGCACAGGTTAAAGCTGCATTGTCCAAGGCCAAGAATACATCTTTCATGGGAGCCGATAATATCCCTGGCTGTATTCTACATGAATTGCAAAGTGAACTGGCACCACATCTGTGTGCCCTGTTCACTCACAGCCTCACCTCAGGCATTGTCCCTATCAAATGGTGCAATGCTACGGTCATCCCTCTCCATAAAGGAGAAGTGACTACAGGTGCTGGAAATTATCACCCCATTAGCCTGACAAGTCTGATATGTAAGGCTATGGAGTGCATCATCATAGACCTAATTAACAAAGATATAGGGAATCCCCAAACTCTAGATCCCACACAATTTGGTTGTGTGAAAGGTAAATCATGCCTGCTCAACCTGGTTGACTTCTTTGAGTCAGTCACCAGAGCTGTGGATGAAGGTAAGGCAGTTCATACAGCTTACCTCAATCTGGCCAAGGTGTTTGATACCATTCCTCACTCAGGAATTATTGCTAAACTCACCAAACTAGGCAGCAACCCCTATATCATTAGCTGGGTTGCAAATTGGCTCACAGATAGAACCCACAGTGTGAAAGTGGTGGACTCCAAGTCAGAATGCTGACAAGTCATTAGTGGAGTCCCACAGGGATCGGTACTGGGTCCTCTCCTGTTTGGCATTTACTTCTCAGAAGTTCAGGCCAACACGGAGGGACTCTGGCTGACCAAGTTTGCAGACAACTGCAAGCTGGGAGCCATTATTAACAACCGAAGTGATGCAGACATCCTGCAGAAAGGCCTCACTGATACCAATGACTGGTATCGAAACCATGGCCTTAAGCTTAATGCCAAAAAATGCGTTGTCATCCCCTTTGGAAAAAACTCAGTTCCCACTAATTACCACATCGATAGGAGCCCACTGAACACTGTTATAAGAGATCTGGGGACACAGGCTGACAGCAACTTCTCCTTCAACCACTGCATTGCCACTGGGGTCAGAAAGTCCTTCTATGTGGCACATCTCATTACCAGGGGTTTTGCATCCAGGAAGAAAGAGGTCATCATTTCTTTCTACTCTTCCCTCATTAGACCAATCACAGAGTATAATGCTCCATTTGGCATGTACCTCACTAGACACCTGCAACAGCTGGAGAGGCCAGAAAAGTACCTCATGAAGAAGATCCTAGGCCTTAAACACATGTCCTACACGGACAGACTCAAGAAACTCCACCTATTCTCTGTATACTAAGAGGCAATCTCTGCTTGACTTACAAAGCCATGTCTGGCCCAGCACTGTTAGAAATGCTACATCTAAAGAATTCCCAATCCCTCCTCACCAAATGCTCCAGAGACCTCACCTTCATTACCACAATCAACAGAACATGCTGGAGGGACAGGTTCATAACCCAGAGACTGCCCATGCTCTGGAATAGACTTCCCATACATGTCAAGCAGAGCACCTCACTGGACCTCTTCAAGAGAAATCTTGATGAGTGGATGGGAAATAGAAAGTTCACCCCGGGGATCACTCCAGTGGCTCTACTTGATAGAGGCACTGGGAACTAATGTCAGGCAGCACAATGCCAGGGCACCTCAATGGGCTAGGCTTGTAAAGGCTCCAGGGCCATTAGCCTAGTACACACCTATGAACCTATGAACTAGCTAGAAAAGGAGACAGTTAGTTACCTGTCAGTTGGCAGGATTCACCAGACCATGCAAGGAATCAGGTCATTAAACCCCAAGGACCAGTATGACTCAGTCATAGTCCATGTGAGCTTAAATGACCTGAGATGTACTTCCCTGGACTGTATGAAGAAAGACATGATTGAGCACTCAGAATACATGTCACAGGCTGTTATGAGCCTATCACTGAGCAACATTCTACTGTCTCCAACAATGATGCCACAATACCAACAGAAAATGATTGACTTTAATAACTGGCTTAGTTACTGGTATCATTCTAAAGGGGTCCAATATTTGTCAGCCTGGGAGAACATGATTGACAGGTCATGCTGCTTCACCAGGGATGGTCTTCACCTCTCAACATTAGGCTTTTGGATGTTGGCCAAACATTATCCACCCCTATAGTGCCATTTTTAGGCATTGCCAAACAGACAAACCTTCCAACATAGCAAAAATCTACTAAGTGTAAGCTAAAGATATTACTGCTCATTTCTAGGAGTCTCAACAAATAAGTACACTCTCTGGAAGCACTCCTTGCCTTGAATAGTGCTGATATCTGTGCAGTTACTGAAATATGGTTCAAAACCACATAAAGCACCCTGGTAGTACATGGCTATAATGCCTTTCACGCTTTCTTATCACCCACTGCACATGAAAAGGCAAAAGGTGGAGGTGTATCCATCTACATAAAGGATAAGCACACCTCAAGACTGGTCAAACAATATGACATGCTTGAGCTACTCCATATCCAACTAACCATAAGAAAAATCCATTACCATGGATCGCCTCTATGCTCTTCTTGGCCCATAACTCCTGCCTAACCAGTATGAAGTCCCTGTATATTAAGCTAAACACCATTCTCCTTGGAGACTTCAACTACCCCTCCATTGCATGAAAGACATACATCCTTAAACATGTATGACCAGAAATTTCTGGATTTCATAAATACCAACTCTCTGGACCATTTAGTCCATAATCCAACCAGAAGTGATAAAATCTTGGACTTGGTCCTTACCAATATGAGTCAGCATTGTTCCTCATTAATATTAACTTCATTCCTGGTCAAATCAAACCACAAATTAGACATATTTACCTTAAGAGTGAAGCTGGAAACATCTTCCAATATGTTGGTATTCAGAGATTATGCCAAGGATAATCTAGAAAAAGTGAGTGATGATCTGGCTAAATTCAAAACCTTCTTCATTATTCATGACCCCACTGCTTATGTGGAATCCTTTACTGTCAAATTCTATGCACATATAAATAGCTGTATGTAGGGATCTACTTGAAAATGTCGAATTACCAGGATATTGAATTGTACATCACCAAGACCAGTAAATATAAAGATCACAACATTGAAACATTACGTGATCGAGTTTTACATTATAGAATCTCAGAACATTGAAAGTTAAGCTGGTGGAATGGTAAAGTTGCTCATTTCCTTAATGTAATGTGATTTCAGAGTTGGTATATTTAATTTACAGGGGGTGTGGGGGTGCAATTCCCCACATGGGGGGTACAGCCCCCCTGCAAAATTGTAAAATAAAAAAAAAATGTTTGAGCTAATTTGCCAAATTGCAATGGATATTCATGAAACCAGGAGATGTGTAGTTATTGTAGCAGTCTTTCTTTAATTTTACATTTCTTTCTATGTTAAAGTAAATATTTGAAGGGACAGAAGTCTATGTAAAAAGTTATCATTTACTTGAGTATTTGATAAAGTAAACATTTGATCGTGTAGTTTCAAAAGTTTCAGTGTTGTGACCTTTTGATTTTCTGGTCTCGATGATGTGCAGTTCGACATTCTGGTAAGCAACATTTTGTAGTAGATATGTATATAGGCATCTGTCCCCTCTGATGTAAATACAATACCAAATTTAAAAATAAACCTCTATAGTGGAACCCTAATAAAGTAGGCTGTAAAATAAAATAAAAAAAATTTTGCATGCAAAAATAAATTTAACTTTCAAGATGTGAATAATAATCTTGCTAAACTTAGCAAGGAGCATCAGACCCTGATCAAATTAATCACAGCGAGATATGAGGTACAAATAGCCACCCAGGTGAAGGATAAGTACACAGCCTTCTTTAACTATGTTATAAATCTCAGAACCAATGTCCAGCACTGCACAGAGCTAATAGTACAGGATATTGCATACTCAGACAAAGAGGATATAGCCAATCTACTAGTAGCTAAATTTAATCCAAACTTCACCCTTCTCCCCTCCAATATTCCCAGATCCCATACCTACATCATCACCCTTCTTCAAATCTACCAAGAACTCCTCCACAATGCACTATCCAAGGCCAAGAACACTAATTCTATGGGGGCAGATAGCAAACCAGGCTGCATACTGATCAACCCGAAACATGACCTGTGAGACCTCCAAACAGATTATTCAGTGTTTGCCCCCAAACAGTCTTCATAGTAGTTGAATGAAGGACAGCAGCAGTCATTCCCTTGCATAAAGGTGGGCATCAATTGACCTGGGAAATTATAGACTCATAAGCCTGACCAGCTCATCTGTAAAGTTTTGGAAATGATCATTATGGAATTAATAAATAAGGACATAGGTAACCTGCAGACTCTCGACCCAAGCCAGTTCAGATTTACCAAGAGCAGATCCTGCTTGCTTTACCTGGTTGATTTCTTTGAGAAGGTTACTGAAGAAATGGAAGAGGGCAAATCAGTACACACTGCATACTTTGACCTTATAAAGGCATTCAGCATAATCCCACACTCATGTGTGGTAGATAAAACTCTCCCAGCTAAATGTAAATCCCTGTGTAACTCATTGGATAGCAAATTGGCTCACAAATAAAACCAAGAAATTAGGGTTGGTGGATGTACCGCCAAAAAAAGACCTGTTACTTGTAGCGTACTCTAGGGTTTTGCCATACTCCACTCCTTAATTACTCAGGAAGAACTCAAATCCACAAATACACAACAAATAAATGCTGTACGAGTCCACCAAGAATACACTGGTTGAGTGAAACGACTAAAAAAATTATTTATTAAAATTACATCCGGTTAAGCGCTTTCATCTAATACAACTTGGACATCATCAGAACCACATTTATTAATCACACATTGTTTAAATAATATTCTAGCTAATTGACCCACCAATCCTTAGAGCGCATCTCCTCAACAAATTAAGAGTTCCAATTCAACATTTCAAAATACAAGTATTACACTTCCCTATCCACTTTATAACTTAATAAAAAAACTTGTATACATTTTATCCACATGTATAAAATACATTGCCATAAAATTGATTTGCTCCAACATATATATATATATATATATATAAAACTATTTCATTACAGCCTAGCTTGCAGCACTGGTTTAATCAAAATGTATTCACTGATACCTGGAGGTACAGTGGCATTCAATAAAATCTGCTACCTAACCTCCTTTTCCCCCAACAGTAACTTTATGTTACCACCTCTAGTGGTAGTATTAACTACCTCTAATACGGCAAACCTGAAGGAAGTACAGCCAACGCTATCCCTTACATGCCTATACAATGCATTATTGTCATCCTTCTTTCTTATTGCATATAAATGATCATATATTCTATATTTTAAATGTCTCCCCATCTGTCCAACATAAAAACTGGGGCATGCTGTACATAATGCAAAGTATATAACATTTTTTGTTTGACAATTGCCATAACAAAAATACAAAACTGTCTTGCTAATATTTTGTACTACTGTTGACTTAACCTCTAAAATAGCTCCACACTGTTTACAATGCCCACACTTCCATGTACCATTCTTACGTCCCTTGAGGTAAGGTACATTCCTTTCAAATCTCTTCTTTAAGTTATTACCTATACTATTAACGAATCTAGATTCATTCCCAACCATGGAATATAACTTGTCATCATGCTTTAATATATTCAAATTTGTTCTAATAATCTGCTTTACCTGTTCACTATGACTATTGAAAGGTATAATACATGCCCTATTGTAGTCAGGGACTTGTTTATTGGTAATGGATAAATCCTGTTTCCTATTGTACATACCTAATAATGGTTTATATTTAATACCCCACTGACTACTAACGTAGTCTATCGCATCATTCACAATTGCATTTGGATATCCCCTTTCTCTAAACATCGAACCAATAAACTTTAACTCCTGCAGCATCTCACCATACTCGGAGGTCATACAAGCTGCACGTATACACTGTCCTTTAACAATGTTATTCTTTAGCCTTACAGGATGACAACTATTATATTCCAAATAAGAATTACTAAATGTTACTTTTCTGTGTATACTGGATTTAAAGCCATTGGGAGTCAAAGAAATATATTTATCCAAGTATGCGATGCCCTCTGTACTACACTGATATGTAAATCTTAAATAGTCAGTCGAGGTATTATTGTATAAATTTGGGTAGATCATTGATGTCTCCATCCCAAACAATAAATATGTCATCCAAAAACCTGACATAGCATAATATCTGCTGGTAATATTTGCTATTAAACATTACATCACTCTCCCAGTCCAATAGAACTAAATTAGCATATATAGGGGCACTGGCCACCCCCATCGCTACACCCTAATTTTGTCTATAAAATCCACCCTCAAAATATATATAATTGTAGTCTAGAACCAAACTCAAATTCCCCAGTGAGGGTCACCTTTTCCCAAAAAAAATCCGTGTGCCTAAGTATACTATTGTAAAATCTTTCCATGCCATCTTCACGTGGGATACATGTAAAAAGATCTACCACATCAATGGTAACTAATACGATATGTGAATTCCAAATAGAAGGCGTTAATCTTCCCAGGAAATCCCACAAATCTTAAACTATGTGTTCCACATTCAAATATATAGGTTTTAACCAAGTATCCACTACTTTCCCAAAAGGGAAAGTTTTGGATTTGCTACCAGATATAATAGGTCTAAAAGGAGGATGCTGATGTTTTTATGTATCTTAGGAATACCTATAATCGTAGTTAAAATAGGATGTTCCACTTTTAAAAACTGATATAATTCTTTGTCAATTCTATTCTCAATAAGATATTCCTCCAACAGAGCATCAGTTCTCCCATAAGCTATATTGACCTCATTAAGAGAGGATATCACATACTTATCAGGATCTTGAAGGATAAGCTGTATTTCATTGATATAATCAATAGTCTCAAATAAGACTATCCCCCCTCCCTTATCTGGTTGCATAATCCTGATGTTAGAATCTTCACACAGGTCACACATAATTCTGTACTCATCCCTACTTAAATTGTAAGGTAAAGTACGTTGACCATTATTGTTCCTATATCTATACATTTGGTCTATGACTACTTTCTCAAAACTTGCTTAAGTAGGATGTAATGATGGCGTGAATACACTTTTCCTATGTAAGGGTGTAGATTCAAAATGCTTTTTGGTTCCATTGAAATACACGGAAAGATTCAATTTCCTCAAATATAGCTTAGACTGAATAATGTTATCCACTACATTAAATCCAGTGTGGGGTATACATTTCATCCCCTTTCTAAATAAGGTAAAATGGGCATCTGTTAACTCCAATGACGCATAGTTCTAGATAAATTTTTTTTTGACCATATTGTACATCATTATATTTAATAATACAATCCTTATTGCAATCTACCACTTCGCTCTGCTCTCTCTGTACCGTTGTGACTGTTGTCTCCATCGGCTGTTCATTCCTCTTCCTTGTTGTTCCCTCCAATTGGTCTCCTGTTCTAAAAAAGACCTATATTGGTCCTGCCTATATGACTTGCCTTTATTAACTACATCAACAGCTCCCCCTTTATTATAGGCTGCACCATAATTATTATTTCTTTTATCCCAATTGTACATCTTTCCTTCCTTATATTGTTGTAAATCTCTCTTCAATTTATCACATTTCCTTTTAAAAATTTTTTGGGAAGTGTTCTCAGCTATTTTAAATTGCTTATTAAATAAGTCTTGCCACTGGTCAAAAACTAAATCCTGAATTATAATCCAATTTAATCTATCCACCTCCTTAATAACATTTGCTAATTTATGGTCATTACATTTCGTAATAAATTTCATGAAACTTAAACCAAAACTATCAAACAATGCATTACATTCGGTCTTTAATTCATCATTTAACTCAATTCCCATGGGTCGCTTGAAAAAATGTATTCCCATGGGTACAATTTGCAACTCAATGCATCTGTTTAAATATGAATTCTCAATTTGTAAACTCTTAATCATATTTAACTTGTGTCCAAAGTCATATATTAAGTCCTTCAAAGTTCCATTGTTGTTCAGTAAAGTTGTTACTTTATCATGTAATACGGATTCAGAAAAAACAAAGTTATTGTCATACATAAAACCATCCAAGTTCCTTACATTCCTAGAAGATCGTTCACCTATATTGTCCACAGGAATAATATTAGAATGAGTAACTGTACCTTGTACAACTGCATTCCCCACAACAGAATATGTGCGTTTGGGAAACATTCTCTTGGGTTTGGCGCCAGAAATTAAATATTCATCCTCCGTACCACTGTACCCCCAGGTATTAATGAATACATTTCGATTAAACCAGTGCTGCAAGCTAGGCTGTAATGAAATAGTTATATATATATATATATATATATATATATATTTTGTTTAATTATGTTTTAATTATTTTATATTATTTCATATTATTTTGTATATATATTCATATTTATACATAACATTATTGTCTATGGTTGTATGTTGGAGCAAATCAATTTTATGGAAAATGTTGAATTGGAACTCTTAATTTGTTGAGGAGATGTGCTCTAAGGATTGGTGGGTCAATTAGCTAGAATATTATTTAAACAATATGTGATTAATAAATGTGGTTCTGATGAAGTCTAAGTTATATTAGATGAAAGCACTTAACCGGATGTAATTTTAATAAATTATTTTTTTCAGTCGTTGTTTCACTCAACCAGTGTATTCTTGGCATATTCTACTCCTCTTTGGCATTTACTTCTTGGAGTTCAAAGCAGATGTTAAGGATTTATCACCGACCATGTTGGTCAAAACCATGGACTAAAACTGAATGACAAGAAACGTGTAATCATATTGTTTGACAAGCATGACTTCCCTTGTAACAATCACACTGACAAAACCACCCTTAAAGTTGACCCTGTAGTCAGGGATTTGGGAACTAATATTGACAATAAACTGTTTTCATCATCACATATGCACTATTGCAAGAAAGTCCGTGTTTC
This sequence comes from Protopterus annectens, assembly GCF_019279795.1. Taxonomy (NCBI): domain Eukaryota; kingdom Metazoa; phylum Chordata; order Ceratodontiformes; family Protopteridae; genus Protopterus; species Protopterus annectens. The sequence goes on along the minus strand of NC_056728.1, from coordinate 690,972,674 downwards.
ATCATGCAACTTATATCTAAAAGTATGGCATCCAAGACTAGGCATGTAAACATTTTACCATACTCAACTCTCATCAGACTGGTCATTGAATTTATTGCCCCATTCAGTATGTGCCTGTCAAAACACTTGCCACAGCTGGAGAGATCACAACTCCTCTTTCTCACTGAAAAATAAATCTGAGATCTAAACCAGAAAAGCTATGCAGACAATTTCAATGCCTTGTCTCTCTTCTCTCCATCATACACCCTAGTATGAAGAGAGTTTTGCCTGAAGTATTGAGCCTCTGCAGACCCTATCCTGTCAGGTGTATTTCACATTCACAAGTCCAATGATAGCATGAGCACATGCTGACGGGATCTCATCTCTTTTACAAACTAAATAGAACATGTTGGAGGGATAAGTACTTGTTACAGAGAATACTTCTATAAAAATGTCTTCCACTCCACTTAAAGTACTTTTCAAATGTAATTTGGATTAATGGATGGAAAGCCACAAATTCACCCCAGTTTAACATCCATGTCCCTCATGCATAGGGTCAACAAGTAAGTCATTCAACATATCTTTGCTCCACCCACCTCTGGGTTAATCATATGAAAAATATAAGGGCTAAAACCTACCAGGGGACTATAAGGCTAGGCTTTTTTAAGATCCTCACAGATCAGAAGCCTAACAGTACATCTGAACCCATGAACTTATTAAGAGGAAAGCTGTTTAATGAGTGCTTAAGAACAACTTAAGAGAACTGCTTCAGAGGAACTTTGTTTATAAAGTGCTTAAGAGAACTGCTCACAAACTCATACTACTTAACAGAAAATTGTTTTAGAAACTGAATACCAGACTTGCTTAGGAACTACATAAGAGAACCACTTAAAAGAAGAGAACTACTAAAGAATTTCTTGTGAACTACTTAAGATAACTGGTTAAGAAACTGCTTGAGAAAGTTACTGCCTCAGAACTGCTTAGAACTGCTTAATAGCACTGCCTGAGAAATGTTTAGGGACTGCTTAAGAGAACAACTTAAGAAGAGAGTTGCTTTATGGCTGCTTAAGGAGTACTGTTGAAGAGCTGCTTGAGAACTGCTTAGTAACTTCCAAAGATAAGTGTTTGATTGCTTGAGAACTCTTTTAGATATATGGAACTGCTTAAGAGAACTGTCTCACAACTGCTTAAGTGAACTATTTAAGAAACTATCTGCTTAAGAAGAAATATGCTTGATAAATGCTTAAGATGCTCCCCGCTTAAAAACTGCTTCAGAGTTGTTTACGAACTGGTTAAAGGAGAAATGCTTAAGAGGAGTACATATTAGTAACTGGTTAATTGCCTAACAGGAAAATTGCTTGAGATCTTCTTAAGAACTGATTAGGATTACAACTTCTAAAAACTGCATGAGAGCTACCTACGAACTGCTCTTATGAGGACATGTGTTGGAACTGCTTAACAGAACTTCATGAGAACTGTTTAAGTGGATAACCACTCTATTACTGTGTGGGAACTGTGTAAGAACTGCTTTAGAGGATACTTGCTTGAGAAGTGCTGAAAAAAAGAACTGCCTCAGAACAGATTAAGAACTACTTAAGATACCTTGCTTAAGAGGAGAACTGCTTAAGAAGTGCATAAGAGAACTATTTATGAAGCATGCAAGAAAACTGCTTAAGAGAAAACTGCCACAAAACTGTAAAAACTGCTTAAGAACTGATTGAGCACAACTTACAATGAGAACTGTTTAGGATCTGTTTAAGAACTACTTAAGAGTAGAAATGCTTGAGATATGCCTTGAGATATAACTGTGTAAGAAGTGCTTGAGAACTGCTAAAAATTGCTTAAAGGAGAAAGTACAGTTTTGTACCTACCATAAATGTAGATGTTCGAAGATCCACATTGCTGCAGTCCTAACACTTGGGTAGTCCGCTGTCCTTGGTCGGCCCGAATATCAAAGTATAAGGCTGACGTCGGTCAGGGCGCATTTGACTGACGTCAGGACGTCAGGGTACAAATGCGCATGACCGACGTCATATCCTCAGTCTTTTCTTGCCCCAGATGTCAGAAGACTCTAAAAATAAAGGTCAAAACCAAAAGACAGCAAACAACCAACCAACCACCCCTGCACTAACTATATGTACAATATATACAATATACACAAAATGTACAACCCAACCCACACAACCGCCTCTAACTACAGAGGGGAAGGAGGGAGGGTAAATTGGACTGCAGCAATGTGGATCTTCGAACATCTACATTTATGGTAGGTACAAAACTGTACTATGTTCTTCATCTCACATTGCTGCAGTCCTAACACTTGGGTAGAATCCCAAAGCAGAGGTAAGGGAGGATAGCTAACTACAAGGAAGCAGGAGCTGCCAAAATGCCCTGCAAAACAGCAGTGGCAAAACCAGCCCTGGACTTAGAGTAAAGTGGCAGGTGATAATGCCTAGAGAAAGTATGTACAGAACTCCAAGTAGCTGCCTCCAAAATATCCTTGGTTGCCACTCCCCTCAAAAAAGCTGTTGAAGTGGCAGAAGCCCTAGTGGAATGAGGCCTAATCCCAGCTGGAATCTCCTTGCCATGATGGGAATAACAGAAAGCAATGCAAAACCCAATCCACTTAGAAATAGTTTGTTTTGATACAGGCTTGCCCTGAGAACTCAAGGCAAAAGAAACAAACAACTGCTGAGACTGCCTGAACCCTTTAGTTCTGTCCAAATAATAACGCAATTGCCTGTGGACATCTAAAGTGTGCAAAATCTTTTCCCCTTTATTTTGGGGATTTGCATAAAAAGTAGGCAAATGAATAGTTTGGTTTAAAGCCACACTAGAAACCACCTTAGGCATAAAGGAAGGATTAGTATGTAATGATACCCTATCCTTATGGAAAATCAAGAAAGGCTCAACTGCCATAAGGGCCTGTAATTCAGAAACCCTTCTTGCAGAGGTAATGGCCAACAGAAAAGCAGTCTTCCAAGATAAATATTTCAACTCAGCAGTAGCTGCAGGCTCAAAAGGTTGTAGAGTGAGTTTCTCCAACACAAAATTGAGATCCCAAGCAGGAGTAGGAGCTCTTCGTGGGGGTCTTATATTCTTTGCTCCTCTAAGAAATTGCTTGAACAAAGGATGAGAAAACAATGGTGGATTGCAATCATAGTGAGCCGAAATTGCTGCAGCATGAACTTTAATAGAAGAGAAAGACAAACCTTTGTCCAGTAACTCAGTAAGATATTGAAGAGCCACACTCAAATTAGGCTCAGAAACATCAAAATCTTTTGCTGCACTCCAAAACAAAAATCTCTTCCATTTGTCTGCGTACACTTTCCTTGTACTAGGCCTCCTAGCTTCCAAAATAACATTCAAAACTTGCTGAGGAAGTGGAGGCCTACTTTGGTTCAAAACAGAATATGCCAGGCTGTTAGGTGCAGAGAGTGAAGCTTGACATGTAGCAAATGGCTGTCCACCTGTGACAACAGGTGTGGAATTGAAGGCAAAGGCCATGGAGGCTTCCGTACCAGACTTCTCAGTAATGGGTACCAGTGTTGTCGAGGCCAATCCGGAGCTATTAAAATCATCCTTGGCTTGTCCTGTCTGACCTTTAGAAGTACCTTTGGGAGGAGAGGCAGAGGCGGAAAGGCATATACATGAAGATTGCTCCAATTGAAAGAAAGAGCATCCACTTTCCAAGCTGTGGGATGAAACCTTTTTGTGCAAAACTTTGGCAGCTGATGGTTTAGTGGAGAAGCGAACAGATCTATGTCTGGAGTTCCCCATGACACTGTCAATTTCTGAAATACATGAGGATCCAATTTCCACTCGTGGGGATCCATAATTCGTCTGCTCAACACATCTGCTAAGGAGTTCTGTGCTCCTGGCAGAAACCTTGCCTGAAGATTGAGCTGTAAACTGAGAGCAGTCTCCCACAAAATCATTGCTTGCCTGCATAGAGGATAAGAATGCGTTCCCCTTGCTTGTTGATGTACCACATGACAGTTGTGTTGTCTGTTAGAATCAACACCTGTCCTGGAAGAAGGAATTCCTTGAAAGCAATTAATGCAAACTGGACTGCTAACATCTCCTTCATGTTGATATGTAGATGTTGTAGTCTGACAGGCCACTTGTTTTGTATCCACTTTCCATTTAGATGAGCTCCCAAGCTTTGTCTGAGGCATCTGTCGTTAAAATCTGACTCGCCTCTGGCCGGGTCACAGAGAGTCCCTTGTTTAGGTGACATTCCTGAGCCCACCACAAAAATTCCTTTTGAATGCAAGGTATTATTTGAATGACAGTGTCTAGATCCTGGCAGTGCTGTGTCCATACATTTTTGAGATACCATTGTAGCTTCCTCATATGCAGTTTGGCATTGGGAAGCACCAGAATACAAGATGCCATGAACCCTAAGGCTTGAAGGACTGTCCTTGCAGTCAGCCCGGACTGATGGGATAGTTGATGGAAGTAAAGGGATAGACTCTTTTGTTTGTCCGGGGTTAAAAAGGCCATCTGGGAAGCTGTATTCAGTCTTACACCCAGAAAGCACATGTCTTGAGAGGGTACTAGACTGGACTTTATTTCGTTCACAGAATACCCTAGGCATCTTAGCACTGCTATCACATAATCCAAATGATGAAGAAGCTCTTCTCTTCCTTGAGCTAGAATGAGGCAGTCGTCCAAATAAGGATAGATCTGTATTCCTTTTTGTCTGAAGAAAGCTATCACTGGAGCCAGAACTTTCGTGAACACTCTGGGCGCAGTAGATAAGCCAAAGGGCAATGCAGAGAACTGATAGTGAGAAGTCCCAGCTCGAAAACGCAGATACTTCCTGCAACTTAGTCTGATAGGAACATGAAGGTAAGCCTCCTTGAGATCCAAAGTTACCATCCAATGATCTTTGCCCAGCAGAGGTAAAAGCTGCTGCAACGTCAACATTTTGAACTTGGGAATGTCCAGATAAGTGTTGAGGATAGATAAATCCAAAATTGGTCTCCACGTGTTCCCCTTCTTTGGTACTAGGAACAGGTGAGAATAAAATCCTAGGCCCAGTTCTGGCAGAGGGACCGGCTGTATGGCCCCTAGCTGGAGCAACAAAGAAACCTGTTTGTGAGCCTCTAGTCTTTGTGGAGGAGGAACGTCTGGCATGCCTTTGAAAGGAGGCAAGGTATGGAAATAAAACCTGTAGCCGCGGTGAATGATATCCAATACCCATCTGTCCTGGGTAATTAAACTCCAATTTTCTTTGAAAAGTGCCAACCTTCCTCCCAAAGGTGCTGCCAGACGAGCAGGCTCTGGCAGCTGAAAAGGTAGGTCATTGGGTCTGCTGACGAAAGGACTGACCCCTGCCCTCACCCGAAGCCTGTGCAGGAGAACTCCCTGTCCTAGGCCTGAAAGAGCCCTGGGCTCTGCCCTTACCACGTCTAGATCTACCCCTAGACTGTGAACCATAAGAAGGATACGTCCACCCTTTAGTAGGCCAATTTCTACTAAACTTTGGAGGCTGGACCTGCAAAAAATCTTTAACAGTCTGCATAGACTTAGCCTTGTCTTCCATTTTCTTTAAGACTGTCTCAACAGGAGGACCAAACAATACGTCAGATTGTAAAGGAGCATCTAAAATCCTTGTCTTAACATGTTCAGACAAATTCTGATCCCTCAGCCAGGCGTGCCTCATGAAGGACTGACCCAGTGGCAGCCACCCTAGACGAGGCCTGTACAGCATCAAAACCACATTGCAAGGAATGCTTACCCACCTGTTCAGAAACATGCACTAAATCTCGCAACTCCTTACAATCAATACCTACTGCCAGAGCATCAACCTTAGACTTCAATAGTGAAAGGAGATAATTTTGGTATTTCAACATGTGAAACTGGCAATTCAGAGCCCTCATAGCAAGAGTGGAAGAAGTATAGACTTTCTTTCCCCATCTATCCAAGGCCCTAGCCTCCTTGTCTGCAGGAACCGGATTCTTAACAACAGAAGCCTTCACACCTTTAGGCCCCTGGCTAACAGTCTCTGGGTCTGCCCTAGGACTCTTAAAAAGATACTTATGAGCTTCAGGCACCCTGTAATACCTATCCGGCTTAACAGGAGCAGGAGGCAAAGAATCAGGATTAAGAGAAGCTTCAGTAAAAACATCGTCCACTACATCCAAAACAGGAGGTATAGCCAAAGGCCTATGCTGGGGTAAAAACAGAAATTCCCTAAGCCTTTTCCTGGAGTCAGAGAAGTCCTGACCCTCCCACTTAAAATGCTCCCTCATGGAATGAAGAGTTTCTGAAAAAGAAATATCCTCAGGAGGAGTAGCAGAAGGAGTAGAATCATTCACATCAGAATCAGAATAAGGAGAGTACTCCTGCAAGTCTTCAGCCGAAGACTCTGAAACATCAGAAGCCTGCTCAAAACCCCCCAGCTCAGGATCCACCCTAGGTCTCTTATCAGGAGGGGGCATAGAACCCCTAATCAAAGTAATCAAATCTTCTGCCATTTTAAGCATATGCTTCTTGGGCACAGTACCTGAGGAGCTAGGGGTAACACCAACTGAAGCCAAACCTGGCCTGCCCCTGGGGGAAGCCTTTGAAACAGAAGGAGAGGGCCTAGCCACCTTGGGAAGGGAGGGAGTATAGTAAGATGAGAAGCCCCCTCAGCCTGACTAGTCTCCTGAGAGGCCACATCCTGCAATAATAAGGTCTCACCCTGGGAACACAAAGAAACCTCCGGCGGAGCCACCGGCTCCACCGACACCTCCAAAGAACCGGCGTCTGGTACAGACGGTTCTTCAAGCCTAGGCTTAACTGCCTTGTCCTTGTGCTTCTTCGAAGAAGCGGGCGTCGGAGCATCCGACGGCATTTTATAGTTGCACCGCTTCCCAAAGACTAAGCTTGCACAATCCAACCTTCTCTTTATAGTGCGTTTATTAAATCTAGCACAAGAGCGACAGCCAACAAAGTTGTGCTCAGGCCCTAAGCAAGGAATACACAAAGTATGATAATCTCTATGTGGTATCTGTTTCCCACAAGAAATGCAATTATTAACTTATTCTGACATCCGGTAAATGACTGAGGCAAGAAAAAACCAAAATATTCCCCAACGGGGTACTTAGCCAACTTTGAACTCGGTCTGAAACTTCTAAATCGAAAAATCTCAGAACGCCAACCAGCACTTGCAATACTGCTTCTGCATCGGACCATGCGGCAAAAAAGACTGAGGATATGACGTCGGTCATGCGCATTTGTACCCTGACGTCCTGACGTCAGTCAAATGCGCCCTGACCGACGTCAGCCTTATACTTTGATATTCGGGCCGACCAAGGACAGCGGACTACCCAAGTGTTAGGACTGCAGCAATGTGAGATGAAGAACATCTGGTAAAACTACTGAGAACTGCTTAAGAGGAGAACTGCTTAGCAAATGCTTTAGAGGAACACTGCTTAAGAACACCTTCAAAGGTGCTTAAGAACTGATTCAAATGATATTTACTTAAGAGGATAACAGCTTAAGAGCTAGTTAACAACTACTTAACAGGAGAACTGCTTGAGATTTTCATAAGAACTGATTAGGATTACAACTGCTAGAAAACTGCTTGAGAGCTGCATAGGAGCTGCTCAAGAGGATTATTGTGTCTGAACTGCTTAAGAGAAGATACTTTTAAGAGAAAATCTTGAGAACAGCTTACAAGGACAATCACTTAAGAATTGCATAGGAATTGCTTTATAGGAATAATATATGAGAATTGCTTAAGAGAACTGCCTTATAAAAGCTTAACTGCTTAAGAGACCTACTTATAAAGTGCTTAATAGAATTGCTAAAGAGGAGAACTGCCTAAGAATTGTGTAAGAAAACTGTTTGAGGGAAACAGCCAGATAACTGCTTAATACTACTTAAGAGGAGCAATACCTAAGATCTGTTGAAGAGGAGAGCTGCTTAAGAAGTACTTGAAAAGTGCTTAAGAAGACACCAAAAGTGAAAAATTGCTTAGGAACTGCTTGTTAACTACTTAAGAGAACTGATTTAGATAGATACGGCTTAGGATTTGCTTAAGAACTATTTTTGAACTGTTTAAGAGGATAATATATTAACAGGACAACTGCTTGAGAAGTGCTTAAGATAAGAACTACTTATGCAATGCTTAAGAACTAATTCAGAGAAATGCTTAAGAAGAAAACTGCGTAAGAGACTGCTTGAGAGGACATCTGTTAAAAATGCTTGAGAAGAACTGCTTAAGAGGTGGCCTGCTCAAGAGCTGCTTACAATGACTCAATAGTGGAAGAACTCTCTAGGAACTATTTGAGCTCTGCATAAGAGTAGAACACTTAAGAGTACAATGCTTCAGAAGTAAGTGGCGAGCTCCCTGAGAACTGCTGAAGAGGAAAACTGTTGATGAAAATTGCTTAAGAGAAGAACTGTTTAGGAGCTAAAACTTCTTAACTGTTTTACAGGATAATTGCTTAAGAACTGGTTAAGAACTAAGAATTGTTTAAAAATTCTGAAGAAATGCTTGAGAACTGCTTAAAACAATAACCACTTCAGCTAAGAACTGCTTAAATAACTGTAAAAGAAGTCATTGAGGGATCAGCCAGATAAATGCTTAAGAACTGTGTAGAAAGTGCTTGAGAATGACTAAAGATGAGAACCATATAAGATCTGCTTAAGAACTGTTTAAGAAGAAAAAAATGTTTGCAATCTTGTGTAGGAGAGAACTGCTTAAAATGTGCTTGAAGGGAACCACTTAAGAAAGCTGCTTAAGAATTACTTGCAAACTGCACACGAACTACAAGAACTATTTAAGAGGAGAACTGTTGCTCTTCTTATGTGCATTAAGAAGACATTGAGGCTTGGGTGTTCATTTAAGTAGTTTATTGTATACAAATGCATCAGGATAGATGGCCAGAACATTGAAATTAAACAAAATGACGGACTGCATACTTGCATGATCTCACTCTGGCTGCTCACTCAAAATGGCACTCTTGCTTTCACGTGCTCAGTACTTATATGTGCTTGCTAGCTCACTGGAAAGCTTCTTAAAGGTATATCACACACTCTGATCTACATCCTGCTTCTTTACTAAGCTGTCTCATGTAAACAATAACATTTCAATAGGCATGCAATTATATAAACACCAGTAAAGAAAAACAACAGTCATGTCCAGGTTGCCATGTATCTGGAACTAGGTTTCAAGAAGCAACCTGATCACGCGGACATAATTGTTAGGACTGGGTTTAGCAACAGGGACAGTCATTGGGGAATATTCTGCTCGAGGAGTCTCGGGGACTTTTCTCAGGAATAGAGATTGCTGATGGCATGTCCTCTGGAACAGCAACATTGGACAAGTCATTCTGAGAACTAGAGTCTTTGTCACAGGCAAGATGCTGTAACACTGGTTTGGACACTGGTAACAAATACTTCTGATTTCGTCTGAATTTTATTTCTTGTGATTCCACAATGTATGATCTTGGCTCTTGGCACAAACTTCTCACAAATCCAATGTGATCAAAACCTTTTGACATCTGCATCCTCAGTATCTCCCCTTTTTCTAAAGAACAGAGTGGTTTGCTGTTTTTTTATCATAGTAAGACTGCTTTTTCAACAGTTGGGCTTTTACTACTTTGTTGAGTTTAGCACATGGAACCAATACATTACTGCTAATTGGTAATGTGCTTCTGGTTGTTTTTCGACATACGTTTCTGGGTAGGTGAACCAGGATGATTATCACAAGGAATGTTTCTGAGATTTAGCAAGTTTAGGAAAACATCAGTATTGTCACATCTGGATTTCTGTAACAGCTGTTTTGCACTTTGAACTGCACGTTCAGCCAAGCCATTTGACTGCGGGTATTTAGGGTTATTCGTAGTATGAACAAAGTCCCACATTTCTGCAAATGTCTTGAACTGTTGACTTGTAAACTGTGTACCATTGTCAGAAATAACTCTGTGCAGACTAACACGGACAGAAAAATGTCACTTCAACTTAGTAATTACACTACTAGAAGTTAGGTTGAGAAGTAGGTCAATCTCAAACCAATTTAAATACGAGTCTACTAACACCAAATAATGTTGACCATTCCACTCAAAGATGTCTGTGGCTACTGTCAACCAAGGTAGTTCAGGAATCTGGCTTAACTGAACAGGTTTTTTTTTGTTCATGTGGCTTTGTACTATTACATACTGAACAAGATGAAAGTACTTTCTCAATATCTCCTGACATAGAAGGCCAAAATACTGGACCTCTTGTCCTTCTTTTGGTAGAATCAGTTCCTGGGTGGCCATGATGCAAGATCTTAATGTACTGTTGTTGCAAGGATTTTGGAGCAATCACTTTAGGACCTTTCATGATGATACCATTGTCTGACAAAATATCATCTCTGTATGGAAAATACTGCTGCACTTCTACTGGTAAACAAGACTGCTTAGAAGGCCGTCCTTGACTGATAAAGTGGTTGAGCTTCTGGAGCATTGGCTCTGAAGCTGTGTGAGTTCTGAGCTCAATCAAGATGTGTGGAAGAAAGATTTCTCACTTCCATGACTTCAAAATCAAGTTGCTCATTGTTGTGCTGTTTTGTCATTTTCTGGGTGATCTGGATAAACTATCAGCAAGATAAAAAAAGTTTGCCTTTTGTGTAAACAAGATTAAAATTGTACTTCTGCAATTTGAGCATCATACTTTGCAATCTGGCAGGAGCTGTATGCATAGACTTTCTCAAAATAGCGACTAGAGGATGGTGGTCAGTTTCGATCTGGACAGGTCGACCATAAATATAATCATGGAACTCCAAACATGCAAACACAATTGCCAAAAGCTCTTTCTCAGTCTGGGCATACTGCAACTCAGTCTGGGTAAAAGTTCTCAGTGCATAGGCTACTGGTCTACCCTCTTGAAGAATGACTGCACCTAGACCAAACTTAGAAGCATCACAGGAAAGAGTAACTGGTTTGTGATCATCATAGTAGCTGATAGTTGGAAGGGTATCAAATACTCTTTGATGCTGTTCTGACCATGACCAAATTACAACTTTGCATGTCAGCTCTCGTAATGGTGCTGAAAATTGGCATTCATTACATCCGAGTGACACCACCAGATGCATCTGCAGTTAATTCCTACTGACACCTCTAGGCGTCAGATATTGCTTGTTCATATTTGGATCAGTAATTCCAAAACCATGTTATGTACAAGCTTTTAAAAGATTTCATCTTAAAGCTTACACAATGACAAACTCACCTGCATTAATATTTGACCACTATCTGCTGCAGGTAAATAGGTATTAACTGTTGTTAGTTTTCACATTTTTCTAAATATCTCAACAACCAGGTAGCCTAGACAGAACTCCTTAGCCTCATGTGAAAGCTCACAGCTAGATGAATAAAGTACTGCTGACAGTATGTGCGTAACTTGTGTGGGTGCTGAGATATTTTAAGTTGTTTTCAAAATATTAGAAATGTAATAGTTACTGCGTTTACTGTGACTTATAACATTTGGTTTAAGACCTAGAACCTAAAGAACACTATCACTATAAAAATATTTTGTGCTGAAGAGTTTCCCATTTATACTTCTTTAGTAACTTCTATGGTTTCAAGATAGGAACATTTGTTTGAAATATGAGGACATAATTTGATTCTGTCAGAAGGCTTAGGCTCCGCTCATTGGAAGTTACAGTGCAAACTTCCTGAGTTCCATTGGAGTGAAAGAGTTAAATCTGGAATGAACTTGCCTAGATAGTTGACCATGCCAAGAAAATGTTGTAGGGCTTGGAAATTGTCTGGAGCTGGCATCTCCAGAACTGCTGTTTGCTTGGAAGGATTTGGTTGTAAGCCTGAACTGGTAAGCAAGTGACCAACTTAAGTAACTTCTATTAGCCTGAATTTACACTTCTGAGGATTTAGCTTAAGATTCTTTTCACATGCTCTTTCCAGAACTTTCCTGAGGTTTCTGTCATGTTCAGTTTCATCATTGTCTCCTATTAGAATATCATCTACTATAATAGCACAGGGATAGCCTGAAAAAATTTGCTCTATCGCATTCTGAAAGACTTCACTGGCAGAATTTATTCCAAATGGCATTGTCAGAAATCTGTGTCTTCCAAATTGTGTACCAAATGTGATTAACAAAGAAGATTTTTAGTCAAGCAAAATTTGCCAAAATGAACTTTTTGCATTTAAGACAGAAAAACGGTGGAATCTGGCATGAGGGCAACAACCTCCTCAACTGTGCATTGGATGATGAGGCCTTTTTAATGCTTTGTTCAGATCTCTTGGATCAATACATATTCTGATATCATCTGAGCTTTACTTATGAGTTACTGCCATGGAGGATATCGATTCAGTAGGTTCTTCTACTGGACAAATTACTCCTAGCTGCACCATTTTGTCTAGCTCAGCTTTGACTCTGTTCTTCATTGCTACTGGAACTTTCTGTGCTGGTCTGATAACTGAGATGACCTCTAGATCTAACTTCATAGAGTACAAAACCAGTAGTTTGCCTAGTTTGTCTGCAAAAATGTCAGCATACTCAGAAAAAGTAGTTTGGGTGAAATTTGAATTTCAAACTATCTCTGAGGCCTACAAATGACTGTATATGTCTCTTGACAATGAAAAATTGCAAGTCATAGCTGTTTCCAGCAGAATAACATGAAAGCACTACTGAGCCTTCAGTTTGAATCTCTTCACCACCATAAGCAATGAGCTTTACACACTTTGTCAAATCAATATGTTCTGTAGCTTTTACTCTAGCAAACATTTCTGCTGACATAACATTGCACTTTGAGCCAGTAACTACTTTGAGCTATATGTGACTTCCATTCATCCAAACAGTACAAAAGATTTTGTTCTTTGCCCACAAATCTACTGCACTGACTGTTTCACCAAGCACAGACACACCAATAATATGAAAAAGTAGGGTCAGCTTTCTGATTGATCAATTTGCCTCTTGAAATGCCCTCTTTTAATAAAAAATGTACCTTATTTGATTTACAAAACCTTTTGAAATTATTTCACTTATTGCAAAAATGACACTGCTGAATAAAAGCTAAGTACGTTTCTCTTTTGGGTTTCTGATTTCCACCACAATTATGACAGTTGACTGTGAAGCTGGTTGGGGGAGCAGATGTTTTGACTTTGCTGACTTACCTTTATGCTTCACTTGAGCATGTCCTGGAATGTGCTGGAAAGACTCGGGGTTTCCCAGGGATGTTACACAACCTGCCATGTGCTTGGGCCTGTTTCTTTTAACCATATGCTGCATATTGTCAACATGAGCTTTGTCACTATGCCTTCCACAGCTATTCTCATTTGTAAACATACTTGTGTGCTTTTCTGTAAGCTCATATATCTGACAAATCTCAATGGCCTTATTCAAAGTTACATCACTGTCTCAAAACAAAATCTTTCTGACTGTGTCATTATTAATACCACACACAAGCCTTTCCTTTATTAACTTATCTCTCAAATCACCAAATCTGCATGTGTTAGCCTTATTTCTCAAGCCAGTTATATATATGCTGTCAAAGTTTCACCAGGCTTTTTATCCCTTGTGTAAAATAAGTGCCTTTCCATTGTAACATTCTTTTCTGGTTACATATTTCAATACATTTATGTTTTAAGCACTCAGGGTTTTCCCATGTTTCAGCCGGTACCACAATATGGTGTTCTTCCTCCTCCCCTGCAAACACAGCAGGAGCATATACAAATGGATGCTCTCTTTCAATGACCTTTGAACCGGCTAAATTAAGTGGAATAAATGCTTTTGTACATGCATCTTTGTCATAAAAAGCAGTCTGTATGAAAATAACATATTCCTGCTCTAACACTCTCCAATTTTCTGCAATACTGTTATCAAACACAAGCTGTGTGGGTCTGCAAAATCATTCTGCCATACCCACAGATTATAGTAAAACACAATGCAAAATGGCCCTTGTAATTATGTACAAACATGCACACACGCCAGGTACTTGTAATGATATTCAAATACATAATAAGCTCATCAAAATACTGTACTCAGCGAAATATGCTCTGAAATAACTACTCTGTGAAATATTTTTTGAAATGACTGTACTTTACGAAGTAACTGCAGTGTAATACTGCACACACTTGCAACCACTTTGCACACTTTGGATACTTTGAATAACTTTACTTAATATGAAAAAGTAGCACATAGCAAAATAAAATGTGATTGTTTTCCTTTTTTTTTTTTTTTTGTACATTTTATTTGATTCAGATATTTTTTCCAACATTTTCATAATTATTTTGAATAATTTTATCAATGTGTAATAGTATCGGACATTTTGTTTAATAAGAAATTCATTTTGAGTCTTTTGAGTGCTTTATTTTATAGCTGTAGTGAAATAAATCATTTAAGTGAGTTTTAGTACCTGCAATTTATTTCTGACCTGTTTTGTGAGTTGTTTGAGCAATAGGGATGATCCACTCAGTATATTCCTCCAACTTCAACCAGTTGCCTCGTGGCTGTAACTCTGGTTCCCATTCTGACACCATGCCACCCTTCTTATGATCATTAAGATGATGTTGAGGCTTGGGTGTTTATTGTATACAAATATATTAGGATAGATGGGAGGAACATTGAACTTGAACTATATAACTAACTGACTGACTATATACTACATGCTCTCACTCTGGCTGCTCACTCAAAATGGCACTCTTGCTTGCATGTGCTCATTACTTATATGTGTGTGCTAGCTCACTGGAAAGCTTATTAACTCTGATCTACAGAACTACTTGGGAACAACTTAAGAACTGCTTTTCAACTGCATAACACAAAAACACTTAAGAGAAGTATTTGAGAGAAGTGTAGAGGAGGAGAACTGTCTTAGAGGAGACCTGCTTACAAACTGCTTAGGATAATTCCTTAAATGAAGAGCTGCTCAGAAACTGCTTAAGAACTGCATAAGAGAATTGCTAAAACATGCAGTGCTTGAAATCTGCCTAAGTAGGGGACTCCTTGACAACTGTTGAAGTGACAAACTAATTTTGAGAACTGAGTAAGACAGGAACTGTATAATAAGTATTTTACAACTGCTTTTGGAACCATTTAAGAGGAGAACTGGTTAAGAAGTGGTTGAAACTAAGAACCGTATGGGAGAAGATCTGCTTGCAAATTGATCAGGAACTACTTAAGAGGTGGACTGCTTAAAAGGACAACTGCTCAAGATGAGAACTGACTGGTAGTGCTTAATATCACAACTCTTAAAGATAATAGCTGCTTGAGAGGATGAATACTTTAGAGGAATATTAAAAGATACATGCTTAATAGCTGCTTGAGAGGAGAACTGCTTAAGTGAAATGTTTGAGACCTACATAGCAACAACTTACTAACTACTGAAGATAGAAACTGATTAAGAACTACTGAAGTGGAGGACTGCTTAAGAGGAAAGCTGCTTGGGAACTAAAAGCAACCTGCTTGAAAATTGCTTAAGAGAAGAAATTCTTGAGATACTTATAATTAAAATTTACCAAAAAGTGCTATAGATCTGCTTTAGAACTGCTTAAGATAACAACAGCTTGAAAACTACAGTAGTAGGTTGATTAAGGGCATAACTGCTCCGTAGCTGGTTGAGAACTTCATAAAAGGGGAAATTGGTCTAGAACAGCTTGGGAACTGCTTAAGATTATAATTTATCAATAACTGCATTAGAACTGCTTAGGAATTGCTTCAGAACTTCTTATAAACTGCTTGAGAACAAAATATCCATAGAACTATCCATAGAACTGCCCTCACTATCCATCATCTACTGTATTTTTCCTTCCCAAATCTACCACTTTTTCAACCCCCTCCACTTTCTTCCATACTTATATTATACTCTGCTCTATCCCTTCCATAACTCTCTTCTTCTCTTTACAACACCTACTTACAGGATTTTTTCCTTACTTAATACTACTTTTCACCATGGCCCCAACATATAAACATATAATTCTTAACCACCACATTGGCCTGTCTTACCATACTTTACTTACTCACCTCCTTTGAATATCTTTCTCTCCCGGAACAAAACCATTACATCTGTCAAACACTAACACTCTCTTTCATCTTCTCCCTTAATCACAGCAACATAACCTATAATTCCAACTATATACTTCCAAAATTACACAGAGCAACCCACATTAGCTATTTCCCTTCCAAAAAGACTCTTAATAACCACTATAAACTCCTTAAATATCTACAATACACCCAGCAACACCCCCTCCTAGACGGTGATATTCATCCAAACCCTGGCCCCAACAATAACTACACCAATAACCCAACCAATTTAACATTGCCTACAGTCTCAACACTAACAAAGCCATGCAACTCCCTCTTCATAGGTCACCTTAATATTAGAAGTATTAACAATAAAATTTCCTATCTACATGCTCTATTTGATGTACACTCATTTGACATCCTATGTCTTACAGAAACTTGGCTTAAACCATCAACTCTAGACCAAGAAATTACCCCTCCTGGCTATAACAGCCTTAGAAATGACCGTAAAACTAAAAAAGGTGGAGGTATAGCCATTTTCTATAAATCTAACCTCCAAATTTCACCCATCAATGTGCTTCCATCATTTGCCACCAATTCTGAAATCCTAACTACCAAACTCCAAATCAATAACTCCAAATCTAGCTATCTACTTTGTATGTATCTACCCCCAGGTAATAATACCAATACTCTAGAGAACCTACTCAAATCACCTCTCTACTCAACTACCCCAAGAGACCATTGTACTAGGTGACTTTAACATAGACTGGTCCACTTGCAGTTCCTACCAATCACATAAACCTGTTTGGTTTCACACAATTAATAACAACTCCTACAAGAATCCACAAACCTACCAAAAAAGAAACGACTCTGGATTGGATCCTTATTAATAGCCACCCTGAAACTTATACTCCATGAACCCTTCCAGATGACATTAGCGACCACATGCTTACCTACATTATTAGACAAAAAGTCCATATTCCAACTACTCATAACCTCAACACCTCCCGCTCAAAAAAATTCTTCAACCCAGACAGCTTTCTAACCAAATTGCAAGCATGTGACTGGTCACCACTAACCCATCTAGAACTTGATGATTCCGTTACTTACTTTAATACTAACTTTCTTCAAATCCTTGACTGCCATGCATCTTATCGCAGTACTAGAATAAGAACAAAATCTGCCCCATGGCTCACAAAACAAACTAGACAGAAAATACTCCTTAGAAATAAAATCTGGGCCAAATGGAGAACTACCAAATGCCCAACAAACCACCTTCACTATAAACAGCTAAGAAATACCACCAGGAAGGATATTCTTAGGGATAAAAAAAGATGTCTACCTTCAACTACAACAAACCAGCCAACAAACTCCTCAAAAGTTTTGGTCTGGAATAAACACACTTCTTCAGCCAGGCCACACCACTACTCCAGTCCCAACTGACTTCAACCATAATAACTCCACCCAGATCCCTGATGCCTTTAATAACTATTTTACTGAAGCCATTCTAACCCTGGCTAATTCTTTCCCACATTTCACTACTTCCCAATCTAATACATGTAATACTTCACTTCCTACCTTTCAGGTACAACCTGTACCTACACATCCCTCATCTGTAAGCTACTTCAAAAACTGAAACCTTGCACCCCTTCAGCAGACCGTCTCCCATCCGAATTCCTACAAATAGCCGCAAAAGACATAGCCTATCCTATCTCCATCATTATTAACAGAACTATCTCAGAAGGCAAAATCCCTGCTGTATGGAAGATATCCCATATCATCCCTCTACACAAAGGTGGTTCTTTTACTGAGCTTTCAAACTATCACCCTATCGCTTTACTCTCCCCTTTAACTAAGATCATGGAAAAGTGCGTTCACAAACAATTACTTAACCACTTATTACAAAATAACCTACTTGCAAACTGCCAACACGGCTTTAGACCATTCCACAGCACATCAACTGCCCTCTTATCCTTTACCGACTCCATAAATAAAAATCGTAACAATAACTCTTTTTCCTCTGCACTATTTATTGACCTGTCAAAAACCTTCGATATGGTCAACCATAACTTATTACTAGACAAACTAAATACCTACTCTCTCAACCCTCAAGCTATACAATGGTTTAGGTCATATCTGGAAAATAGACAGCAAGCAGTACTTTGGCAGAACAATTTGTTGCCACTACTACCAGTTAATATAGGAGTACCCCAGGGCTCTATCCTAGGTCCCCTACTCTTTTCTTTATTTATTTATTAACAATCTACACATGAACATACCTCAAGCCACCTGCATTCAATACACCGCCAACTCCACCTTAATCTGTACAGCCAAGAATATAGCCACTCTCCACTCCCTTACCCAAACTGTTTTTCATAAAGTTGAAAACTGGTTTATGCAACACTGCCTCCTCCTAAATCCCCAAAAAACTAAATTACTGCTTTTCACCCCTACTCACAAATCTCCTACTCCTTTCTTCACTATAACCTCTAACAATGGCACCAACATTACCCCAGATACTACAACCCGCCTTCTAGGTGTAACAATTGATAATCGTCTCAGCTATGATGAACACATCAACTCCACTATAAAGTCTGTTAACAAAAAACTTGGTACCCTCTATAGAGTCAAACCCTTCCTTACCCCTTCTGCAAGGAAAACTATTGCCCAAACCCACCTCATGTCTACCCTTTTCTATGCCTATGTCATATATACTAACCTTTCCAAGAATAACCTCTCTAAACTCTCCACCTGTTATAATAGTATAGCTAGATTCATCACAAGCTCCCCCTTTAAAACTCACCACTGCCTTAACCTCAAACAACTAGGATGGCTAGAATTGAAAAAACATATACTCTGTCAACAATTACTTATTACTCAAAAAATCCTATACCACCCTAACAACACACCTATCCTCACCAATCTAATTACACCCTATACAAATCTATCCACATTGTGCTCTGCTAATAAGGTCCTAGTTTCCTCTAATAAAGCTAATAACAAAGCTGGGGATTCACTATTCTCAAACACTGCAGGAAAACTCTGGAACCAGCTGCCCTCAGAATTATCCACCCTTGCTTCTACTTCTATTTAAAAAAAAAAAACATCTTAAAGAACATCTAAAATCTCATTGGCTTTGTCCATACACTAACCCAGACTGATGTTTTTCTTTACTCTTTCACTTACCCCTTTCCCTACTCCTCTAAACTAAGTCTCCAAAACAAGTTACTACTGTTTTCTTTGAAGTATGAGGATAACACTTGTGTTTCCCTTCCCTACCTGAGACTTGTTCTTACATTTGACTGTGCTTTAGATAATTAGTTAGTAGAATTTCTACTAAATCTGCTATAATTGAAAATGTATTTTCATTACTCCTTTTAGACTAATACTACTCTGTACTGTATTCCTGTATGTTTCTATACATTGTGAACTGTTGTAGTTAAAATTTGTATTATTATTACTCCTTTTAGACTAATATTAGATTGTAATGTAATCCTTTATGCTTTTTATATATTGTTAACTTTATCACTGTTCATGCTTGCAGCTTTTCTCCCCGGGCCTCTACTGAAAATGGACATATATCCAGCTAGACTAGCCCGGTTAACAAATGTAAAATAAATAAATAAAATAAAACTACTGAGGAACTGTGTAAGTGAATTGCTTGAGGACTGCTAAAGAAATCTTCTTGTAAACTTTCTGAGAACTGCATAGCAGTAAAACTTTGGTGACGCTACTTACTTTTTAGCAGCAAAACTACTGAAGAACTGCATAAGATATTTGCTTGAGGACTGCTAAAGATAACTGCCTAAGAACTGCTAATAAGTGGAACTAGTAGAGAACAGTTAAGAAATGACTGAAAACTTTTCAAGAGAACTTAAAGATCGGCCTAAGAAATGCTTACAAGAATTGCATGAGAGGAGAATTTTTGATGAATAGAACACCTGATAACTGCCTAAGCAGGTAATTCCTTATAGGTTCATAGTTGAATACTAAGCAACCTGCCTTTGTGGGCCATTTTAAGCCTAGCTAGTTTCACTTTTGTGAGAATCAAACCCTGTGCCTTGTGTTTGTGAGATAGACACCTTAACCATTACAAGAACCTCCCAACCAAGAAATGTGTACGAGAACCACTTTAAAACTGCTTGAGGATTGTTTAAGAAATATAATTAAGAATTGGCGAAGATGAGGTCCTAAACAAAAAAAAAAAAAAAAACAAACAAAAAAAAAATAACAGCACTGGTAGAGTTTTTAGTAGAATCCAGAACAGAAGTTTCCATTAAGAAAGGAATAATTAGTACAGCATATAAAATATTGCATGATAACTATAAGAATAAATCAGAGGAGCTTAGAAAAGATTGGGAAGAGAGAATAGATAAGCAAGTCACAAAGAAACAATGAAGGGATACATGCATGTCTCCAAAATATGCAACAAAATATGGAAGATTTAGGACCTATGCTTGGAAGTGTTTACATAGATATTTTTATACCCCAAGTAGACTCCAAATATTTTTCCCTTGTGTAGACAGCAAATGTTGGAGGTATGATGGGGAAGAAAGAGGTAATTGGGAACATGTTTTATAGGAGTGTAATGAGTTGACAGACTTTAAAGATTCCCTGCAGACTGCTCTGTCAGAGATACTGGGTGAGCAAATTGGTGTAACTAAGAAAATGATTTTTGAGCTATAATACACAATTGGAGTTGCCTAGACATAGTAAGGCCTTGGTGAGTCTAATTATGATGGCCACCAAAAAAGCAACTGCTAGAAAATGGAAATCAAAGTCAAAACCAGCTTTACTACAAATAGCGAAGATAGTAACAAAGATAAAACAACTGGGAAATGGGGTCTTTAGAAAAGGGTAGGAGCAAATTACGTAGGAAAAATGGGAACTGTAGGATCAATACATGCAGAGGAGGAACAAGGTTTAAAATAAGGCGAGAATGGAATGCGCTATGTAATGTATGACTGACAATGACTGGATATATTATAAGTGATGTATAATGTTTGCAGCTACTGTTGTGTCAGCTTGGTTGGCAATGTATAATGTTTGCAGCTGAGACTGTGTTGGTTTATTTTCATTTATATAAATGTAAGATTGCCAATATCATATGTGAAAATTTAATAAAGATGTTTCTTGTTTAAAAAAAGAAAATTGGTGAAGAGGAGAAATGCTTGAAAACCACTTATGGGTTGAAATGTTTTTGAACTGTTCAAGAATTGCCTAAGAAATGCTTAAGAAGATAACTGTTTAAGTGAAGAAATGTTTTAGATCTGAATATGAACTGTTTAGGAGATGAAACACTTGGCAGATGCTTGAGAACTGCTCACAATAAGAGCAACTTCAGAACCCCTTTATGAGAACATCCTAAGGGAAAATTGCTAAAGAATTGCTTAAAAGAACTTCTTAAGAGAAACAATTCTAAACAGAACAGCTTAAGAACTGCTAATGATGTGACTTGCTAAAGAAATACTTAAGAAATATGTTGGAGGAGAACTGCTTCACATGTGCTTGCAAAATGTGTCAGAACTGCTTACCTGCATACAATAAGAACTACTTCAGACTCTTTTAAGAGGAGATGTACAAAATAACTGTTTTAGAACTGTTTAAAAGAACTGCTCAAGACAAGAGTTCTTAAAATTGCTTCAGAACTGCTAAAAAGGAGATCTGTTAGAAAACTGCCTAAGAACTGCTAAACTATTACTTGACAACTGTTTGAGAACTGTGTCAGAAATAGTTGTGAACTGCTTGAAGACTGCCTAAGAGGAGCTATTCTTAATGGGAAAATGGCTTAAAGTGTATAGGCCACATTCTGTAACAAAGGTAAACAACAAACTCTTTCAGATAGATATAACTTCCTTAATATATTCAGTGCAAGATTATGTAGTTTTTATAGGTTCATAGGTGTATACTAGGCTAATGGCCTGGAGCCTTTACAAGCCTAGCCCATAGGATTACCCTTGCATCGTGCCACATGACCTTAGTTCCCAGTGCCTCTGTCGAGTAGAGCCACTGGAATGATCCCCAGGGTGAATTTTCTATTTCCCATCCACTCATCAAGATTTCTCTTGAAGAGAGCCAGTGAAGTGATCTGTTTGACATGTATGGGAAGTCTATTCCATAGCATGGGGAGTCTCTAGGTAATAAATATTTCCCTCCAGCTTTTTCTGTTGATTGTGGTAATGAGGTAGAGGTCTCTGGAGCATGTGGTGCAGAGGGATTGGGATTTCTTTAGATGTAGCATTTCTAACAGATCTGGGTCAGATATGGCTTTGTAAGTCAAGCAGAGATCACCTCTAAGTAGGTGATATGAGACAGAGAATAGTTGGAGTTTTTATGAGTCTGTCCATATAGGACAAGTGTTTAAGGCCTAGGATCATGTTTGTGAGGTACTTCTGCAGCCTCTCCCATTGTTGCAGGTGTCTAGTGACGTATATGTCAAATGGGGCATTGTACTCGATGACTGGCCTAATGAGGGAAAGTAGAGGGAGACAATGACCTCTTTCTTCCTGGATGCAAAACTCTTAGTAATGAGATGTGCCACACAGAAGGACTTTCTCACCACAGTGGCAATGTGGTGGTCAAAAGAGAGGTTGCTGTCAACCTGAATTCCCAGATCTCTTATAACGCATTCTGTTTTCAGTGGACTACCATTGATGTGATAATTCATGGGAACTGGGTTTTTCCCAAAGGGGATAATGACACATGTTTTGGCATTGAGCTTACGGCCATAGTTCTGACACCAGTTGTTAGTCTCAGTGAGGCCTTTCTATAGGATGTCAACATCACTTGGGGAGTTTATAATAGCTCCCAACTTGCAATCATCTGCAAACCTTGTCAGCCAGAGTCCCTTTGTGTTGACCTGGACTTCACAGAAGTAGATACCAAACAGGAGAGGACCCAGGACTGAATCCTATGGGACTGCACTCATGACTGGTCAGCAGTCTGACTTGGAGTAAGCTACTTTCACACTGTGGGTTCCATCTGTGAGCCAGTTTGCAACCCACCTAGTGATATAGGGGTTGATGCCTAGCTTAGTGAGTTTTTCTATAATTCCTGAATGGGGAATTTTATCAAAGGCCTTGGCCAGATCAGGGTAGGCTGTATGAACCACCTTGCTTTCATCCACAGATCTGGTGACTAACTCAACAAAGTCGACCAGGTTGAGCAGGCATGATCTACTCTTCACAAAACCAAACTGTGTGGGATCCAGAGTTTGGAAATTCCCTATATTCTTGTTTATTAGGTCCATGATGATGTGTTCCATAGCTTTGCATATCAGACTCCGGCTAATGGGGCGATAGTTCCCGGGGTCTGTAGTTGCTCCTCCTTTGTGGTGAGGGATGACTGTAGCAGTGTGCCATTTGGTAGGGGCAAAGCCTGAGGTGAGGCTGTGATTGAGCAGGGCATACATATGAGATGTCAGTTCACAATGTAGTTCATGTAGAAGGGTTCCTATTAGAAGACCGAAAATGCATTCTTTCAAATGCGTCTTGGTCGAACTTAAAAGACGGAAACGGCAAAATATTGAAGCGGTTTTTAAGAAAATTCTTTCCCTAGGAAAAAATTCGCTTGGCCGCTTCATTACTTTGCTGGCTTTGACATTGTAGTGTGGTCTTGGAGTTGGTATATTTAAGTAGGGGGTGTGGAGGCAAAGCTCCCCACTTAATGTAATGTTTAAAGTGTTTTTTTTTTTTTTTGTTGGAACAGAGATTTTTTTTTTTTTTCCCTTGGAAAAAAATCGCTGTTCTGACAGTTCAACATTGTAAGCTTTCACTTACACAGGTTCGATTAATCACCGTTCGCTTTTTTAAGTGCTCGGTGATCTAATATAGACTCCATGTAGAACACAGCCAGGATATTGTCAGGTCCCATACAAGCTGTATTCTTGGCCTTGGACAGTGCTGTTTTAACCTGTGGAGCAGTAATACTGGGTACCTGGCAATCTACTGGTATTGTGATTGGTCTTTTGGTGGGGGAGAGAGGGGTAAAGTTGGCATTGAATCTGTAGAACAGTATATTAACAATATCTGTTGGCTCGGTATAGGAGGTAGCATTGTGCAGTAGATCAGAGCAAATCTGGGTATTGCCATGGAGATTCTTTACATAACTATAGAAGGCCTTGTGGTTGTCTTTACTATCTGCTGCAATTCTGTTTTCATAGCTATCTTTAGAGAATTTGATGAGGGATCTCAACTTTTTGTTGAGGCTGATAAGGGAGTTTTTCCAGTCTTGGGACTTCACCTTATTCCACATCAGTTTCCTCCTTCTTGTTGTAGAGTTTGTTTATGGCAGGGGACCACCAGATTGGCTTCCTTTATTTGGAGGAGAGTGTCTTGGTTCTGTTGGGTATGGTGAGATTCATGCATTTGTGTACATGTTCATACAGTGCGTTGGTGTATGACTCAGCAGTCATGCAGCTATTCTCTATTTGCATGGGTGCCATGAAGTTAGCCACCTCTGTATTTAGGAGCCCAAAGTTAGCTTTAGAGAAATTTTTCATGGCGGTTACCTTTGCTGGGGGGGGGGATGTGGATTTCCATGGTGATTAGTTTGTGGTTGGATCTAACCAGGGAGGAGTTGACTATTGGTGTAGAGCTACAGTCACCCATGTTAGTAATGTCAGGTCAAGGATGTTGCTACCTCTAGTGGGGGTAAGAATGGGCTGGTCTAGGGCATTGGAATTAATGAATTCTAGGAAATGTTGGGCAAGTGTATTGGTACATGAGTAGTTTACCCAGTTATTGGAGGAGTAGTTGACGTCACCCATTATGAGTGTGTTATGTTGGATCCTAATATTCCTCAGGGTGCTTAGGAATGTGGAGTGTGAGTCTTGAGACATGGTTGCGGACCTATAGCAGGCTATGATCTGAATCTCTGTCTTACCTAATGTTAGCTGCACCTGAAGTATCTCTGATGTGTTATGTTGGGCTACCAGTCTGGAGTTGTGCGTATCCTTTATGAATATGGAAACACCATCACCTTTGAAGCTTCGGTCCACGTTCTGGGGCTGAAAGGTGTGGAGTGAGTTATAGCCTGGTAGTGCAGGGTTGCTTTCTGCTTCCTTGAACCAGGTCTCTGTTACAGCACAAATGTCGATGTTCTCCATTTTAAGGAGTGCTTTGAGCGAGTGCATTTTGAGATTTAGACTTCTAGCATTGAGCAGCATGACCCTCAGAATGAATTTGTTTTTAGCTGTTATGGTGGTAATTTGGTCTTTGGAACACCACCTGAAAAAGACAATATAGGGCTGGCAAGAGTCTTAGGTCAGTATCCAGAAGCCCAGGGGTGACAGATGCAGGCCATCTCTGGCAAAGCATCGAGGTCTGTCAATCATGTCATTTCAGGCATACAGATACTGCAGCCCCTTAGAATGACACCATAAACGTAGCCAATTGCTGAAATCAATAATTTTCTGCTTGTACTGTGGTATCATTCTGGGTGATGGTAGGAGGCTGCTCAGGGATAGGGTTATACCCACCTGGGCTACATAATCCAAGAGCTTCTCCATGTCTCTTTTCATGTAGTCCAGGGAGGTATGTCTCAGGTCATTCACACCCACATATACAATGACAGAGTCATATCTGTACCTGTTGTTGTAGGACCTGAGTGTGTGCATTATGTGGCAGATCCTGGCACCTGACAGGCAGCTGACTGTTACTTTCTCCTTATTCAGCCTAGTGAGTGGGACATCAGTGTGCCTCACTATCGAGTCATCTATGACTAGTGTGTTGAGCATGCTGTATTGCCTTAGGGACTTTGGTTGAGTGGCACATTGTGTAGATGTGTCTCATGATTAGTGTTATGTTATGGTGTTCGAGTGCATTTCTGTCTTGGAGGTCTCTGCTGTTTGGGTAGATTTTTATTGAGAGCCTCAGTGAAGGTTGGTGTGTGGTTTGTATTTTTATGTGAAGACAGTGCTGGTGTGTGTTCTGGAGGGCTATGTGTTCCATGTGGTGTGGTGCAAGTGTTGACCTTCTCCTCTTGACTAACTATTCTGTTCTTGGCTGGAGAGTGTGTGGCTTCTAATTTGGAAATATAAATGCATCTCTCACAAGTCTGAGTGTTGGGAGGTAAGAGGAGAGGGTTTTCAGTGTACATGAGGCAGTTGCTACATTGCCTCAGGATGCCCAAGTTCACCAGGTTAATAGGAGAAAGCACAGGGAACTAACCTTTAGACATGCTTGGAGAGGTTGGCATTAATAATACGTACTGGAGCTGTTTCCTTGTAGAAAGTTTAGTGCTAGTAGCACTTTTGTGTGCTACAATAACTGCTATAAGAAATCTGGTAAAGTGCTAGACTAATAAGCTAGTAAAAGTGCAGGAGAGGACAGAACTAGCAGATCTAAGGGAAAAATTGAAAAGCAGGCTTTCTGGCACTGCTCAGAAGCTTGCAAACAGTCTGGGATACAGCAAATCTGTATCTGGACTAGACTAGTTACAGGAAAGGTGGGAAAGAAGCACAAAAGTGGGCTTTTAAACCAGAAAGTTGCAAGAGATGACAAAATGCCCAAACAGCCAATAACCTACAATTTCTGAGTAGATAGGCTACCTAGTGCTTACCACTCCCACTGATAAGCTAGAAGGCTTCCCCTCCAACACAGAAAGGCTTTGGGGGGCTCAGAAGCTTACATACAGTCCTGGATACAGGAAATCTGTAACTGGACTAGACTAGTTACAGGAAAGGTGGGAAACAAGCGCAAATGTGGGCTTTTATACCTGAAAGTTGAAAGAGATGGAAAAAACTGCCCAAATGGCCAATAAACTAAACTTTCTGGGCCAGAAACCACTCCTCTTGTGGTAGATAGGCTACCTAGTGCTTACCACTCACAATGACAAGCTAGAAGGCTTCCCTCTAACACAGAAAGACGTGAGGGGGTCAGAAGCTTACACACAGTCCTGGATGCAGCAAATCTGTATCGAGACTAGACTAGTTACAGAAAAGGTAAGACACAAGTGCAAATGTGGGCTTTTATACCTGAAACTTGAAAGAGATGGGAAAACTGCCCAGACGGCCAATAACCTACAATTCCTAGGCCAGAAACCATTCCTCTTGTGGTAGATAGGTTACCTAGTGTTTGCCACTCCCACTGATAAGCTAGAAGGCTTCCCCTCCAATACAGAAAGGTGTGAGGGCCTCAGAAGCTTACAAACAGTCCTGGATACAGCAAATCTGTATCTGGACTAGACTAGTTGCAGGAAAGGTGGGAAACAAGCACAAACATGGTATTTTAAACCAGGATGTTGAAAGAGATGGAAAAACTGCCCAAACAGCCAATAAACTACAATTTCTGGGCCAGAAACCACTCCTCTTGCGGTAGATAGGTTGCCAAAAAGTATACTGTTTTTGCATTTTATTTTGTTAATAAGGACAGCCCCTGAACATCTTCTTGGACCTGAAAAATCCTTCCACAACATCATAACAGACTGAACCCAGCAATGCCTCACTACCAAAATTAATGTATAAACTACTATATTTCCATGTTAAATGCATCAATGGAAGATTTTTACATCTTAGAAATACAAATTATCAATTAGGTCTTGCAGGTGAAACACCTTAACATGAAAAATAACACATGATGATAAAGTAGTGACTATGCAATGTAAGTAAGAAGCCAGTCATCCTACCCACCATGCTTTGCAATTTATGTAAATTATCATCCAGTACTTGCCATGACACCATTCTGTGTGTGTGGGTATAGAGAAAACCTGAGTAAATAGAGAACTAAAAAAGCAAATAATACAGTATAATCATCATTTTTGCAACATCACCTCAGAAATAACTTGCAAAATATAACTGAAAATAAAAGTAGTTATTAAGTAATGATGCTTTGGATTATGAATAATACACTTCAAGTGGTGAACAGCTTTATTACTGCTTAAGAAGAGAACTACTCAATGGGATAATTGCTTAAAATTAGAACTGCTCAATGACTACTTGGTAATGGCTTAATAACTACTTAAGACAATAAATCCTTACGGATTTGTAAAGAGGAGAAGTGCTTACAGGAAAACTGCTTTATAACTGCTTAGAAGATAAC
This sequence comes from Protopterus annectens, assembly GCF_019279795.1. Lineage (NCBI taxonomy): Eukaryota > Metazoa > Chordata > Ceratodontiformes > Protopteridae > Protopterus > Protopterus annectens. Next base: position 690,944,700 of record NC_056728.1, on the reverse strand, counting down.
TGCTTGAGAGAACATAATCACTTATGAGAAGTCAGCATAAGTGTTGCTTAATAAGGAAACAGATTGAGAGATGCTTGAGAAGTACATCAGAGAATAATTGCTTAAAATGAATAGTGCTTAATAACTGATAAAGGGTAGAAGTATATGAGATGATAACTGCTTAACAACTACCTAAAAGGACAAATGTTTTTGAACAGCTTAAAACTGCATATGAAGAGTACTGTTTGATAACTGCTTGATGAGATAATTGGTTGAGAAAAGGTCTGCTTGAAAACTGCTGAAGAACTGCTCATGAATTGCTTAAGTAAACTGCTTACAAACTGCATAGCAACAACTTAAGAAGTGCTGCAGATAAGAATTGGTAAAGAACTGCTTAAGAAGAAAATTGCTTAAGAACTGCTTGGGAACTGCTTAAGAGAATCACTTGAGGACTGCTTGAGAATTGCTTAAGAGGAGAAATACTTACGAGCTGCTAATGATTAAAATTTAACAACTGCTATACAGCTACTTTAGAACTACTTCATAACTGCTTAAGAGTACAACAGCTTAAGAACTACATTGCGGAACTGGTCAAGAACTGCTTAGGAACTACATAAGAAATACTTGGTGACTGCTTAAATGAACTACTTGAGAGTTGTGTGAGGACTGCATAAGAAAAAAGCTTATAAAGTGATTAAGATTATAATTTATCAAGAACTGCATTAGGAGTGCTTAAAACAGCCTCAAAACTGCTTATAAATGGTGCAAGAACTGCCAAAGAGTAGAACTACTGAAGAATTGCATAAGAGAATTACTTGGGGACTGCTAGAAAGAACTGTTTAAGAATTGCTAAAGAGTGGAACTGCTAGAGAACCACTTAAGAATGGATTGAAAACTTTGCAAGAGAACTGCTTAAATATTGCTTAAGAACTGCTTAAGCAGATAACTTTTGGTAAACAGAAAGCTTGAGAATTGCCTAAGCAGGGATAAATGTAAGTAGAGAAATGTTATTGAGAACTGCTTTAAAACTGCTTAGAAAATGTTTAAGACAACTGATTAAGAATTGCCTAAGAGGAGACATGCTTAAGAACTAACTGCTCATTGGCTGAAATATTTGAGAACTGCTCAGAAACTGCTTAAGAAGATAACTGCTTAAGGGAAGAAATGCTTTAGAGCTGAATATGAACTGTTTGGGAGAACAAATGCTTGATAGATGATTGAAAACTAAATAAGAAGAGAACTGCTTGAGAAATGCTTAACTGCTTTCAATAAGAAGAACTTAATAATCTCCTGAGGAGACCATCCTAAAGGAGAACTGCTTAAAAACTCCTTAAAGAAATTCTAAAGAGAACAGCTTAAGAACTACTGATGAGGTGAACCACTAGAGGATAACTATTTCAGTAGTGCTTTCCAAACTGCTTGAGGACTGCTTGACTGCTTACAATAAGAAACATTTCAGATTGTTTTAAGAAGAAAACTGCTAATGAACTGTTTGAGAACTGCTCAAGACAAAGCAGTATTACCAGAATTGCTTCAAAACTGCTAAAGAATGAAGCTGCAACAGAATTGCTAAAGAACTATTTAAGAGGACATGTGCTTGAGAAATACTTGTGAACTGCTTGAAAACTGCCTAAGAGGAGGACTACTTAATGGCAGAATTGCTTAAGAGGAATACCTGCTTAATAATTTATTGAGATAATGGCTTAATAACTTCATAAGGGAAGAAATGCTTGAAAGGAAAGTGCCTAAGAATTGCATACAAAGAAAACTGCTTAAGAGGATAGCTTTATTAGTACTTAAGAAAACGATTTAATGGAATAATTGCTTAACAAGAAAACTACTTAATAACTACTTAATAAAGTGGCTACATTTCTACTTAAGAGAAGAAAAGCTTGAGAGAAATGATACTTGACTTTGCCAAGAAAATAATAGCTTAAGAGGAAAACTGCTATCTAACCATTTTAGAATATATATGCTTGAAAGAATGAGAGAAGAGTATTATCAGTTATGAGAAGTGGTCAGCAGAACTGTTTAAGAATTGCTTAAAAAGGGATCTGCTTGATAATTGCCTGCTTAAGAGAACTGCCTTGAGGAAGAATTGCTTAAGATGAATATTGCTTAACTACTAAAGTAGAGAACTGCTTGAGATGAGAACTGCTTAACAACTGCTTAAGAGAACAACAGTTTGAGAACTGCTTAAGAAGTGTTTATGAGGAGAATTGCTTGATAACTACTTAAGAGAATGAATGCTTGAGAATAGATCTGCATGAGAACAGTTAAAGAACTTGTTAAAAGATTACTTAAGAGAAGAACTGCTCAAGACAAAAGTAGTTGAGATTTGGTTATACTGGACAACTACTTAGGAAATGATAAACAGGTTATTTTCTTGTGAACCGCTTACAAGTTGAATTACTTGAGAATGAAACTGGTTAGGAAAACTGCCAGTTTTTTTTTTGTTTTAATAAAGTGTGCACTCAGTTTAAAAAGTATTGTTAGAGAAGCATGCTGTTTAAAAGAACTGCCTGAAAGCTCCTTAAGAGGATAATTATTTAATACTTGCTTAAGAGAAGAAGCGCTTGAGAACTGCTTAACAGGAGAACTGCTTTACCAGGTCAGTGCTGTGGAATAGAAGGGATAAAGCCCAAACTATAGTCCAGGTGACCTAGGTTCAATTAGCAGCATGGACATCTGAGGCATTGGCAGGGAGGGATGAGTGTGCCCATCCCAAGTGGAGGGCTTTTATCTAGGTATTTACTATGAGAAGGCATGATCCATAGAAGGAAGTAGCCTTTAGATGTAGCAGGCAAACACAGGAATATACCAAGGGATAGACCATAAATGAAATATTTCCTCCAATGCAGACAGTCAGTGGTATAACCCCAGGATGCTCTTAGCTTCTGTAGCAGCTCCAGCCTTAGAACAGAGATATGCTGGGGCAATAGAAGTGGCTGTATACCAGGTGATGGATGGAGCACTAGGGTAGCAGAAAAGAGTGAAGCAAAAGGGGGAGAAAAATAAGGAAAACCTCTTAAGAATTGCAAAAGAAGAAGACTGCTTAAGTAATGAACTACTTAACAACTACTTAAGAGCTGCTTAAGAAGATAACTGCCTGAGAACTTTTTAACACGAGAATTGTTTGAAAATTACTTCAGAACTGGTTGAGAGCTGCTTAAGAAAAGAACGTCTTGAGCTACGTAAGAGGGGAATTGCTTAAGAGTGCAATTGCTTGGTTACTGGGGAAGGGAATTGCTTGGTTACTTGAGAACTATTAAAACAAGAACTGATTAAGAACTGCTTCAAAATGTTTTAAGAACTACGTAAGAGGAGAACTAATCAGACTTCCAACATGGCTGCACATTGAGTAACAGAGTAATACCCTGTGTGAAAACAAAAACTCAGCAGAGAAGGCCAGTGGTCTTTGTGTTTCTGGGTACATTACAGTAATTGGCTAGTAAGTGTATTGCCTGGATGCCAGGAAAAAATACAGAGGTCCTGAAAGAAAATCAGTTACAAAAGGTGAGGAAAAACACTGACTGGGAAAAGTAGTGCAGTTGTTCAGTAAAAATAAGTGCAAGAATGGAAGAACAGACATGACTTCCAGTAACCTAGAGAAAAGTACAAGACAGTTGCACACAGACCTGGTTAAAATAAACAAAGGATTGATGGATTATATCAACTCAAACAACAGAAGCCTGAAAAATGGAATATGCTTTCAACAGATATTCAGATGAGGTAATAAAACTTTGTAAATCAGAGGTTAAAGTGAATAAAATGATGGCTGAATATGAGACTGTTCAAGAAGAGATGTTTCAAAAAATAATATAATTAGAAGACAGAATAAGTAGGGAAAACCTAAACATTTCAGCTGTACCAGAGACGCTGGAAAGAGCAGATAGTATTAATTTTATAAAAACACAAATAAGCAACTGGACTGACATTCCACAGTAGGAGTTGTTAATTGAAAGGGCACATCATGTGTATACTCCAAACCTAGCTATGAGAAAGCAACCTACACCTTTAATAGCAAAGATACAATACTACCAGCAGAAGGAATTGATTCTGAAAAAACTGTGGAAGAAGGACAAAGTACTAAAAGTGGGAGACAACAGAGTGTTTGTGGAGAATGATTACTCACTGTACACCATGCAGAAGAGTAGTAAATTTATTGCACTATTCAGGGAATGTTGAGAAGCAGGTGTGAGATTCAAACTGCTGTACCCAGCCATCGTTAAAATATTCTTCCCTGGGTACATGCTAAGAAGGAAATACACAAGTTGGTCCAACAACAAGTGTGCTGTGAAGCAGGAAAAGATTCTGCTTCTTGTTCTTCTGGTAATAAAGACCACAGGAAGACTGTGCCAGTGAAACCTTTCCCAAAGTTTCAATGGAAAATGTTGCAGAGAAGGAAGCAAATGTGAAAGTTGACTAGAAGAATCAAGATTATGTTGGAAATGATGTAGAGACAGGATTTGAGAGATGGAGATGAACAGGAATAAAACTAGTAACTTGGAAATTGACAAATGTGGGGTTACAAAGCAATAACTGTATTGGTGAAATATGACAGAGCAAGAAAATGTGGAAATATTAGACTTTTTCTGGACTTTGTTGTACTTGTGGGAACCTTATAGCATAAGCCCAACTTCATGTCATTAATGTTCTGAAAAATGCTTGGGTTGGAGAAGAGGAGGGAGAAAGTTAACTGCAAGTAGAACATTTTTTTTCTTAACTCCTTCACTCCACTGGAGCTCAGGAAGTTTGCACTGTAACCTCCAACTGGCAGAGCCTAAGCCTTTTGACAAACTCAAATAATGTCCTTACATTTCAAACAAATGTTTATATCTCTGGAACCATAGGGGTTATGAAAGAAGTATAAATGGTAAATCTTTCAGCACAAGCTCTATTTATAGTGGTAGTATTATTTAGGTTCTAGGTCTTAAAATGAATTTTATAATTCACAGTAAACACAATGACTATTAAGTTTGTAATATTTTGTAAACAACTTAGAATATCTCAGCAACCACTCAAGTCACACACATACTGCCAGCAGCATTTTATTCATTTAGCTTAGAACTTTCCTATGAGGCTGATGAGTTCTGTCTTTGTTACTTGGTTGTTGAGATATTTAAAAAAATATATGAAAATTATGGGTGGGATTTAATAAAGCCTACACAGTCTCGTTTTCCAGGTAGGCACTGTGCCACACTGCTTACACAAAAGTAAGTAGGTTTTAAATTCAGTAAACACAGCTAGGCAGTGTGGACGCATGCGCCAACAAAGAAATATCCATGGCATGCAAATCACCTCATAAGCAGGTGAATTCTATGCAAATGAGTAAGGTAGAGCAATCCAGGAAGCAGATAGGCAGCTCTGCAGACACTGTGTCAGTGTCCGTACTTTTTCCATGTACAGGAATCCACACAGACAAAAGGGGCTGAAAAAATATAGGTAGATGGACAGAAATGACATAGCACACACAGGTATAAGTGAAATTATCTAGTGTGTGTCTGAAAAAATAAAAGAAATAAGTTAAAATAATTTTATTTTTAATAATCTGTGCTTGTTTGTGCAGCATGCCACAGTAAGCAAACATGTCTCATAAAAAGAGAAAAAGAAAAAAATTGGAAAAACAACAGTAATATTATGTGACAGAAACGTACTACAAGACCCTGGGTGGAGTATCTGCAATTGTGTATTGGTGCTGTTGCTAACATGGTACGGCTTTGAACCATGTTGTTTCCAGGGTCTGGACATGGATCCCTATGCAAATGAGGTGGAGTTACTGAATAGCACAAATGGGTATCTTTGTCCACATATCCCTTCCGTGCAGGCACAGAACCATGTTGGTGTTCACAGAAGAGGTAGCTGACATCAAGGGAGGGTGTGTCCAATACTTTCTAAGCTGATTTGTGCTTAGCTGCACCTGTTTGTGCAGCATGCCTCCATGGTGAGCCTGGAAGTCTGGGGAGGTGTACACTAAGTGCTAAGCTTTGTTTACCTACAGGGTGCACGTTTCTACATGTTTGCATGGCACGCCGGCATGCTGAGCCTGGAAGTACGGGGGGATGTGTACTCTAACTGCTAAGCTCTGTTTACCTATGGGGCGTGTTTACATGGACCACTGCAGTGCTGAGTGTATCTAAAAGGCAATGACTTATTAATTAGGCTTGACCCCTGTTTAACTTAAACTATGGCCATTAAATGATGTGAATGATATGCTAGGCAGGTGGAATGCATCACAGGTAGCCAATCACATAGTCAGCAACTATAACAGAGCACTATAAAGTATGCATACACCTTACAATCTGATTTTTCCCCCATACTCTGCAACACTGGAGTACAGACTTGGGAATTTTAACTGAAAGAATGCTAGGGGCTGCCGCGCATCTTCTACATCTGTATGTGCCAGATGCTGAAGTCAGTGCTGCTGCTGACAATAGGCCTAGACAGAGAAGGAGAAGAGTGTTCAGCCCCAGGGTAACCTTCCAGATGCTACATGAGCTGGAGATTGTAGAGCGCTACAGGGTGGACAGGGACACACTACAAGAGCTCACTGAGCTCTGCCGCCCTCAACTCAGACCCAGAGCCAACAGAGGGGGAACCCATCCTAGTGGAAATAAAGGTATGTGCAGCCCTTAAGATAATAGCAACAGGTACCTTCCAAACACCAACCAGGTACATGATGGGGGTCTCACAGGTGTCAGCATCCAGGGTACTCCACCAGTTCCTGGCTGCCATGCTACCACATGCCAGTGAGCACATTCTTTTCCCTCACCCCTGAGGCAAGTGTCAGCAATATGCAACACTTATATCATGTAGCATACTACTCTGAGGTACTGGGTGCCACAGAATGTACTCATGTATACATCAAGGCACCACCTAGTGAGGAGGGTAGAATCTATGTCAACCACAAGGGGTACCACTCCATCAAATGCCAGGTAATTTAAAATTCCCAGGGCATTATCATGAATGTGTGTGCTGGCAGCCCTGACAGTTATCATGACTCCCATATCTGGGATGCATCATAGCTGTGCCAGATGTTTGCTATGGGGGACATCCCACACAGCCATTTACTGGGGGATGCTGGCTACACACTGGAGCTGTGGATGATGACACCCATCAGAAATGCAAACATACCCATGGAAGAATGCCATAATGTGGTATATGCACAAACTAGAAACATCATAGAGCATGTATTTGGGCTTCTGAAGTCACACTTCTGGTGCCTTGATATATCTGGTGGGGCTTTGCAGTAGTCTCCAGCCATATATGCACAGATGTTCACAGTATGTGCCATGCTACATAATATGATCCTGTGGAAACAGCTGCAGCAGGATCAGCAAAGGGAAGTGATACAGAACCCTCCACAAGTGCCTAGGTCACCACACTCACAGGTGGACTCAGAGGACGAAACCCTTGATGATATCCCTGTAGGCAGACATAGGCATGCCCAGTATGCCCTGGCTTTGGCTAAGAGACAACACATAGCACATGCCCTGACAACCTAGGGCCCTAGGGACTGACACCTTACTCCAAGTCACATACGTATATTAAAAATGATGCCAGGCAACCCACACAACCTGTACCTAACCATGTAGTGGCTGTGTACTGCATGCATCAGAGTCATCCCTGAACTACATTTCTGTCAACTCATGCATTCACAAGGTAAGTCACTCCCTACACACCATTTGTAAGGAGTACTATAATATGTTATCATATATATGGACCTGCTGCATTTATGCAAGGGAATATAGTGGGCTATTTGGAAAGATGTAACATCCACATGGGACTACAGATACCCAGTGCAATAGTATGTGTTCTGTAATATTCATTAGGCCTCATGGTTGGAATATTCACTACAGCAATCTAGGGAGATGTTAAACAGTGGACATGATATTTGCACTACTGTCTATGCCAGCAGATCATGTACGTTCTTTCCCCACCCCCAACACATCAGTGTTCCCATACAAATGCTGTAACAGTAAGTCAGCAATGGTATATCAGCAGACCAGGCAATCACAGAGCTGTGACATAGAACCCGATCACACACTTTATGTCTCACGTAACGCAGGGATAGCAACATGCATATGTATGCTGTTGACTGTGTGATGAGGACACATCCCTGTCTGGCAGCCTGTGTGGCTCAGTGGGCTAGGGATGTTAGCATGGATAATGGTGTTGATGGTTCGAATCTGGAAGTATGCACAACTTTTGTATGAGAGGTATTATTATGCTGGTGTTTCCACAGAATGTCATACCTGTCAGTTTGTTAGTGCAAGAAATCTGGACCAAGCCATGAAGAATGGGGGGAGGGGGGGGACAAAGGCCCCAAAATAGAGACAGACAGTACAGACTGTTCCGAGTAACCTAGACAGTTGCTAGTATGACATCGAGTTGGATTATTACAGAATATCTGCAGGGTATCAACTCCCGACACTCACAGGTTTGTCTGTAGTTAGTTTTATTCAGTGACTTCAATATACAATAATTTACCAGAACACCACAAGTGTATGGGGAACAGACCAGAAATATGAGGCAAAATTCTGGACATTCTGCAAAAATCTGTACAGTTGAGAGGTAAGCAGACTGTCAGTCTGTGTGTGGAATAACAGTATGAACCTCGGTCACATATTAAGCACAGCAGACAGATGGGAATGCCGTGGACAATCTGAGGGAAGTGCAGTACTGCAGAAACAGGTGCAGCTGGCAATGACTGCAACACACAAAATCCCAGACTGGAGTACAGGTAGGTCTGACCTGGAATCACCTTGTATGTACTGACAGTCCCACTGGGCATGCTCCTATAGTTAGTTAAAATTAGCGCAATTCTGTTGCCTTGTAATCAAAATGACCTGCAATGTGTAAATACGCCTGTACACACAGACATATACGTATACATATCCGTCTGTCGCTATCTCTGTCTCACATGATTAGTATATCTGTCATTATGCACTGTCAAATAGATATATACCAATATATATAGCTATATATATTACAATGATATATAGACTCTCCATATATATATCTACATAACATATATGCACACAGCTACATTTATAGAGATATCCATGTTAAAGAAAGATATATGTGTGGATGTAAGCATTGTTTCACATACCCTATTAATGGTGAGTAAATCTGCGCTCACACATCCATACAGTTGCTTAAAGGAACCAAACTAAGGGTGCAACAGTACATAATTCACACACCTACAGACCCCTGTGCCTGTTGGCTGTCACCATGTAGACAGACACAGGTGAACAGGTGGTGTAATGTATAATATTGTCAATGCACACATGGATAAGGCACAATATCACTAGCCATATATTTGTCTAACTGCAATCAGCCACACAAGGCCACACTGGTAACTGTACACACATACCAAGGATAATAGTTATCTCACTGCTAGGACACTAGATACAGAGAACAGTACAAAGCAATATCACTCTGCAGGCCACACATGCTGTGCACCACAAGCCTAGTTTGTGTAATCCAGAAGTACTGTGGCTGCAATCACATATACAACAGACGTAACCTGTGGCACGTGTGATAAGTACTGTGAGCTATAGTGTATAAGACTAAATAGGTAGGGGCTCTAACTGCACTCTAGCCAACTTGGTGTGTGTGTGTGTGTGTGTGTGTGTGTGTGTGTGTGTGTGTGTGTGTGTGTGTGTGTGTGTGTGTGTGTGTGTGTGTATCCCCCTGCAACACAACGGACATGCCCCCATGGACTAGCCACCATGCAATGGTTATGCAACGTTTGGCCCTATAACTAGCTGCTGACTTCCTAACTGCTCTCTCTACAAGGCCTGATGATGTCATCCACCTTAGGACTGCCAGCTGACAGTCTAATATCAGACAAAAGCCATGGCACATGCAATAAGTACTGTGAGCTATACTATATAAGGCTAGACAGGTAGGGGTTCTAATCTCACTCCAGCCAACTTGGTGTGTATGTATATCCATATGGCATATGTATGATAACCTTTGTAATTTAGACATATGTAGGGTTTAGTATTATTTTATTTGTAGCAGGTGATGTGCCCCCCCTAAATGACTGACCACAAGGACTGCTGATATCAACAAGCATTATATGTTCTAAACTGTTAGTACTAACAGACATGAGGTGTGCTGTGTGCATTGGGTACTATGATCTAAAGTGTATACTAGTACATAGGTAAGTGCACTAATCTACACCCAACTTGTTACTGAAAAGCACAACGGCAACTGCAGTCAGTAAAACAACTTTATTAAGCACACCAAATAGCTTTTCATACGCACTGTGTACGAACTTCATCAGAGGATCAATTAGTAGCATAGCCACACCTTTAAATAGCTTTTACTAGTCAGCTGATGTTACAATGATTTAAATTTAAATATCTAAAATATTTAAAAATTTAAAATAAGTTTAAAAATTTAATAATTGAGAACCAGCTTCAAAATGTTAGTATATTACAAATCAATTGGCATCATAAAAATGTGTCAATAAATGCCTAACTTATTCATATTCATGTTATCATACATAAGGCAAACAGTGCAGTTAAAAATAAAAATTGAGAATTGAAAAAAATGCTTTAACACCTTTTTAGTGATATTTACTACACAATAAATATATAAAAAATATATATAAAATATATATTTAATGACTTTATGTTTCAATAACCATATATGTATTTATATAAAAAGTATATATGTATTTTCTTTGATATAATTAATAATGTTCTTTATATAAATCAATATGAAAACCCATGTATATTATGTTTTTTAAAATAGATAAGGAAACTTATATGTATATTTTAGTAAGCCACAACGCCCTACTCCTACCTGCCCTATAGGCTTTAAATACTACATTGTTAGAAATAAAATTGAAAATTAGTATCTAGTCAAATAAACTTACCTATAACATCCCCAGAAAATAGGAAAAAGAGCAAAAAAGGGAATGTGGCGAATAAAGGAGGGGGGAGGGAAGAGGGGGAAAAAGAGAGGGGTATATTAGGAAAAAGGGAGAAGAAAAGTAAAAAGAGAGAAGCAAAATAAAAGAAAAGAAAGAAAAGGAAAGAAAAAACAGAATGGTATAGGTAAGATGAAGGAAATTTATCTGGTTAGACTACGTAGCTTTAAAATAGGCATGATTGAACAAATGTCATTTAGACCAGGCGGGCAATACGAGAATAATCTGATTTGCCATATTAATTCCAAATGTTCCAGTTGTAATTCAATTGGTCCCCCCCTAATATTCGGTACTAGTTGGTCCAATATCCAAAATTTAAAATTATGACTTGGAAATTCATTAATATGCCTGGCAAGAGCATTTTCAATATTACATTTTTTAATATTATACACATGCTCATATATTCTATCTCAAAGTCTCCTAATGGTTTTACCCACATAAAAACAATAACATGCCTGGCAAATTGCCACATATACGACCATCTTGGAATTACAATTGTTTTTAAATTTGCTTTTTAAGTTAAACCCATTTATTTTTACAGTATGTCCTGTATAAATGTATTTACAATACGGGCAGTTACCACATACTGACATGTTTTTAAGACTAGAAATTGCATTAGGTTTATTGTTAATAATGTCCAAAATCTGTTTAAAATTTTTATCATGTCTTACTGTAATTTTGGGCTTATCCCCTAATTTTGTTATCAATTCTTTACTTTCCTTCAGAATGTTCCAATTTTTATAAAAAATGTTTTTTAATAATGAAAAATCAGAACAATAGGTAAGAGTCAAACTGTATTCAAAAGGTAACTCTGTCGAATTCAAATGAATATTAGAGGGAGAATTTGGCTGCTCAGGGCTAATTGCAGTGGATGAACTGGGTTCAATTCTCAGTAGAATAGGTTTATAAAATCCATTGTTCCTTTTAGCAATTACCTCATCCATGATGTTATCTATAAAATTACTTGGGTATGCTCTATTTAGGAACATGTTTTTGAGGTTGTTGCACTCATCTAGGAAGTCTTTTAAATTGCTAACCATTCTGGCTGCTCTCACGGCCTGACTTTTCACCGCTGATTTCTTTTGGTGAGTGGGATGTGCACTTGAAAAGTGCAGGAACGTATTAGAATACGAAACTTTCCTGTATATTTTCGATTCAAATCTACCCATTGTTAAATTCTTAGTAAGAAGGATATCCAAGTAAGCTATTTCATTAACATTAAAATTATATGTAAATTCAAGAAAGTTTGTAGTCGAATTAAAATAAGCCACCAATTCTGCTGCTTGATAGGCCGAACCTTCCAAAAGGATGAAAATATCATCCAAATATCTCGTATAAAACCTTATTTTGGAAGTGACTTCTGTTTGCACTAAAACATGTTCCTTTTCCCACAAGCTCATGACCAAGTTTGCAAAGCTCGAGCCACATGGGGAGCCCATGGCTACCCCTTTCTTTTGATGGTAAAATTTTCCATTAAATACTATAATATTATGGGCCAAAACTATTGTTAGTAGTTCCTCAATAAGCCAAATCTCAGAATCTGGTGCATTCATATTTTTCAGATTTAATGATATCCATTCTATACCCAAATCTTGTGGGATTGACGTATAAAGATCTTTTACGTCTATAGTTAGTAAGTTTAAGTTTTTATTAAACGGTAATTCATTAATCTTACCTAAAAATGACCAGGAATCTTTGCAAATAGTGGTTTCGAGTTGGACATATTTATTCAGAAGTTTATCCACCATTTTGGCACAAGCATAAGTCATGCTATTTTTACCACTTACTATTGGTCTAAATGGTGGGTTTGCCACGTTCTTATGGACTTTAGGTATTCCTAAACCTTTAGGTAATGGTTAGCAATTTAAAAGACTTCCTAGATGAGTGCAACAACCTCAAAAACATGTTCCTAAATAGAGCATACCCAAGTAATTTTATAGATAACATCATGGATGAGGTAATTGCTAAAAGGAACAATGGATTTTATAAACCTATTCTACTGAGAATTGAACCCAGTTCACCCACTGCAATTAGCCCTGAGCAGCCGAATTCTCCCTCTAATATTCATTTGAATTCGACAGAGTTACCTTTTGAATACAGTTTGACTCTTACCTATTGTTCTGATTTTTCATTATTAAAAAACATTTTTTATAAAAATTGGAACATTCTGAAGGAAAGTAAAGAATTGATAACAAAATTAGGGGATAAGCCCAAAATTACAGTAAGACATGATAAAAATTTTAAACAGATTTTGGACATTATTAACAATAAACCTAATGCAATTTCTAGTCTTAAAAACATGTCAGTATGTGGTAACTGCCCGTATTGTAAATACATTTATACAGGACATACTGTAAAAATAAATGGGTTTAACTTAAAAAGCAAATTTAAAAACAATTGTAATTCCAAGATGGTCGTATATGTGGCAATTTGCCAGGCATGTTATTGTTTTTATGTGGGTAAAACCATTAGGAGACTTCGAGATAGAATATATGAGCATGTGTATAATATTAAAAAATGTAATACTGAAAATGCTCTTGCCAGGCATATTAATGAATTTCCAAGTCATAATTTTAAATTTTGGATATTGGACCAACTAGTACCGAATATTAGGGGGGGACCAATTGAATTACAACTGGAACGTTTGGAATTAATATGGCAAATCAGATTATTCTCGTATTGCCTGCCTGGTCTAAATGACATTTGTTCAATCATGCCTATTTTAAAGCTACGTAGTCTAACCAGATAAATTTCCTTCATCTTACCTATACCATTCCGTTTTTTCTTTCCTTTTCTTTCTTTTCTTTTATTTTGCTTCTCTCTTTTTACTTTTCTTCTCCCTTTTTCCTAATATACCCCTCTCTTTTCCCCCCTTTTCCCTTCCCTCCCCCCCATTCCCCCCCCCTCCCTCCTTTATTCGCCACATTCCCTTTTTCGCTTTTTTTCCTATTTTCTGGGGATGGTATAGGTAAGTTTATTTGACTAGATACTAATTTTCAATTTTATTTCTAACAATGTAGTATTTAAAGCCTATAGGGCAGGTAGGAGTAAGGCGTTGTGGCTTACTAAAATATACATATAAGTTTCCTTATCTATTTTAAAAAACATAATATACATGGGTTTTCATATTGATTTATATAAAGAACATTATTAATTATATCAAAGAAAATACATATATACTTTTTATATAAATACATATATGGTTATTGAAACATAAAGTTATTAAATATATATTTTATATATATTTTTAATATATTTATTGTGTAGTAAATATCACTAAAAAGATGTTAAAGCATTTTTTTCAATTCTCATTATTTTATTTTTTAACTGCACTGTTTGCCTTATGTATGACAACATGAATATGAATAAGTTAGGCATTTATTGACACATTTTTATGATGCCAATTGATTTGTAATATACTAACATTTTGAAGCTGGTTCTCAATTATTAAATTTTTAAACTTATTTTAAATTTTTAAATATTTTAGATATTTAAATTTAAATCATTGTAACATCAGCTGACTAGTAAAAAGCTATTTAAAGGTGTGGCTATGCTACTAATTGATCCTCTGATGAAGTTCGTACACAGTGCGTACGAAAAGCTATTTGGTGTGCTTAATAAAGTTGTTTTACTGACTGCAGTTGCCGTTGTGCTTTTCAGTAACAGTTTTAGTGGTTTTACATTTCCTTATCAGTATGTCGAGTCAAGGCAACCATGGCAGTCCTGTAGAAGAACTACCAGCTTCCCTTCAGGCGGAAGGGAATGTGGAATCTAATGTGAATACCAACAATTCCAATATGATGAACATTATCGAGAAACTTGCTCAGCAAGTGAATAAACTCACTGAGAAAGTCGAAAAATTATGTGAACCAGCTTCTTTTGGGCAGCAGTATCGGCTAGTACTTGGTAACCAACAAAACCTTTCAGCGATTGGTTCTAACAGTATTAATGAAGGGAATATCAACAGTATCCCTTCTTCTTCTGTTTCTAATTTTCGCGCCACTACTTCCAACGCACCCGGAGTTTTGCCTGATACCGGAAACTCGCCTCCTAGCTCTGTAGCAAGTATACCATGCGGACAAAGAGCTAGGAGTCCTCCGGGCACACAAATACAAAGAGAAAGGTCTGTTTCTTCTGATTTTATCACCAATTCCGAACGGAATAATATACCCGTACAAACGGGCGGTCTTACTACCAACATCCCAGGGCTTATTGGATTACCTAATTTGTCAGACTGGCTGCATGCAAATAATAGTTGGAATTTGAACAATGTAACGCCAGGAATGGTGAGTCCGGCTAGGGAAGATATTGGCATTTTAAATCTTTTAAATGACTTTGACCATGTTTTGCTTAAATATAAAAAGTATGCATTGGAAATAGATTATTTCAATGAATGCCTTAGACTGCAAATAGTACCTAAGGGGCTACGAATATGGCAGTATCCAACAGGATTAGTTCCTAATTCAATTTTTCATCTAGAACTGATTAAGTTATTTAACAAACAGGGTCTGGAGCTAATTGAATTAATGAAAAACCATTATGCACTGTTTAATGAAGAACTGAACGATAGTATTTCCTTGTTGGATACACAAATTAAATCACACCCTGACTTCCTTAGGTACAAGTTTGAATATGTAAAAATCTTTGAAACAATCGATGCCTACTTAATGAAAGCTAGAGCAACTAAAAATAAAAAGATACAAAGAGACTGTATACAGTATGATGAAGGGACAGCATACCCAGTTCCCCCACCAGCTCAAGAGTGGAATAAACCAAAAATAAATGGTTTATCTAGGGTAGAGGGAGCATCAACTTCCCAATGTCCATCTGCTACTACTGGTTCTAATACTAATATTGTTAATGGGAATTCAGATGTACCATCTAGATGCTCAATGATTGAACTTGATCAACCTACCCCATCTACATCTTATGCAAGTACCCTACAGGACAATCTAGATGGGCTTAGGAGGAGTGAACGTATACAGAACCAAAATAAAAACATTGGAAATTCAAAACCTGGTTCATTTAATAATGGGCCAACTAATAACAACCGAAATATCAATAAGCAATCAAATTTTCAGAGAGGAAGGGGCCAGAACAGATGGAATCAGAAGAAGAGAACGAACAAATGGAAATAGCAGAATACAGCTCTCCCTCGAACCTCCACGTTATCCATAATACCCAAGGAGACTTTACCATCTACAATTACTCAACTATGTCGGTTTCTACGGAATTAGCAGACTTACTTGCTAAAGGCCTCACTTTTGTTCCTCTCAATAATCTGAATGTTACTAATTGTATTATTGATCTCAAATTATATGTTCGTAAATTAAATTTAGCTATGACCTTAGGTAATACGTTACTTGGTACTAACAATGAACATAGAGTTCCCAGCACATTCAACCCTCCTTTACATAGTAATCTTGTGTTATTTGAAAAAATATTTGAATTGGATCTTAGGAATTTTTATTATAATAATAATAAACATAAAAGTAAGAGTAACCTAAACCAAGATGAACTGGATTGGTTGAATGTCCTGCAGAATTTTAAAGTCCGGATAATGAAACCGGACAAAGGTGGGGGTTTGGTCTTTATGGACCAGTGCGACTATATCAGTAAAATAGAAACTATGTTATCAACTGATGCCTATGAACAAGTCTCCTTAAATGAATATAACCAAGCTTGTAATAGAGTAAAGGGATATATTAATGATTTATTTATAGAAGGGAGAATAGATTTGGACCAGCTTAATTATCTAATGTTAACATCACCAGTTGTACCCATTCTATTTGGAATACCCAAAGTCCATAAGAACGTGGCAAACCCACCATTTAGACCAATAGTAAGTGGTAAAAATAGCATGACTTATGCTTGTGCCAAAATGGTGGATAAACTTCTGAATAAATATGTCCAACTCGAAACCACTATTTGCAAAGATTCCTGGTCATTTTTAGGTAAGATTAATGAATTACCGTTTAATAAAAACTTAAACTTACTAACTATAGACGTAAAGGATCTTTATACGTCAATCCCACAAGATTTGGGTATAGAATGGATATCATTAAATCTGAAAAATATGAATGCACCAGATTCTGAGATTTGGCTTATTGAGGAACTACTAACAATAGTTTTGGCCCATAATATTATAGTATTTAATGGAAAATTTTACCATCAAAAGAAAGGGGTAGCCATGGGCTCCCCATGTGGCTCGAGCTTTGCAAACTTGGTCATGAGCTTGTGGGAAAAGGAACATGTTTTAGTGCAAACAGAAGTCACTTCCAAAATAAGGTTTTATACGAGATATTTGGATGATATTTTCATCCTTTTGGAAGGTTCGGCCTATCAAGCAGCAGAATTGGTGGCTTATTTTAATTCAACTACAAACTTTCTTGAATTTACATATAATTTTAATGTTAATGAAATAGCTTACTTGGATATCCTTCTTACTAAGAATTTAACAATGGGTAGATTTGAATCGAAAATATACAGGAAAGTTTCGTATTCTAATACGTTCCTGCACTTTACAAGTGCACATCCCACTCACCAAAAGAAATCAGTGGTGAAAAGTCAGGCCGTGAGAGCAGCCAGAATGGTTAGCAATTTAAAAGACTTCCTAGATGAGTGCAACAACCTCAAAAACATGTTCCTAAATAGAGCATACCCAAGTAATTTTATAGATAACATCATGGATGAGGTAATTGCTAAAAGGAACAATGGATTTTATAAACCTATTCTACTGAGAATTGAACCCAGTTCATCCACTGCAATTAGCCCTGAGCAGCCGAATTCTCCCTCTAATATTCATTTGAATTCGACAGAGTTACCTTTTGAATACAGTTTGACTCTTACCTATTGTTCTGATTTTTCATTATTAAAAAACATTTTTTATAAAAATTGGAACATTCTGAAGGAAAGTAAAGAATTGATAACAAAATTAGGGGATAAGCCCAAAATTACAGTAAGACATGATAAAAATTTTAAACAGATTTTGGACATTATTAACAATAAACCTAATGCAATTTCTAGTCTTAAAAACATGTCAGTATGTGGTAACTGCCCGTATTGTAAATACATTTATACAGGACATACTGTAAAAATAAATGGGTTTAACTTAAAAAGCAAATTTAAAAACAATTGTAATTCCAAGATGGTCGTATATGTGGCAATTTGCCAGGCATGTTATTGTTTTTATGTGGGTAAAACCATTAGGAGACTTCGAGATAGAATATATGAGCATGTGTATAATATTAAAAAATGTAATATTGAAAATGCTCTTGCCAGGCATATTAATGAATTTCCAAGTCATAATTTTAAATTTTGGATATTGGACCAACTAGTACCGAATATTAGGGGGGGACCAATTGAATTACAACTGGAACGTTTGGAATTAATATGGCAAATCAGATTATTCTCGTATTGCCTGCCTGGTCTAAATAACATTTGTTCAATCATGCCTATTTTAAAGCTACGTAGTCTAACCAGATAAATTTCCTTCATCTTACCTATACCATTTCGTTTTTTCTTTCCTTTTCTTTCTTTTCTTTTATTTTGCTTCTCTCTTTTTACTTTTCTTCTCCCTTTTTCCTAATATACCCCTCTCTTTTCCCCCCCTTTTCCCTCCCCCCCATTCCCCCCCCCTCCCTCCTTTATTCGCCACATTCCCTTTTTCACTCTTTTTCCTATTTTCTGGGGATGTTATAGGTAAGTTTATTTGACTAGATACTAATTTTCAATTTTATTTCTAACAATGTAGTATTTAAAGTATATAGGACAGGTAGGAGTAGGGCGTTGTGGCTTACTAAAATATACATATAAGTTTCCTTATCTATTTTAAAAAACATAATATACATGGGTTTTCATATTGATTTATATAAAGAACATTATTAATTATATCAAAGAAAATACATATATACTTTTTATATAAATACATATATGGTTATTGAAACATAAAGTTATTAAATATATATTTTATATATATTTTTAATATATTTATTGTGTAGTAAATATCACTAAAAAGATGTTAAAGCATTTTTTTCAATTCTCAATTTTTTATTTTTTAACTGCACTGTTTGCCTTATGTATGATAACATGAATATGAATAAGTTAGGCATTTATTGACACATTTTTATGATGCCAATTGATTTGTAATATACTAACATTTTGAAGCTGGTTCTCAATTATTAAATTTTTAAACTTATTTTAAATTTTTAAATATTTTAGATATTTAAATTTAAATCATTGTAACATCAGCTGACTAGTAAAAAGCTATTTAAAGGTGTGGCTATGCTACTAATTGATCCTCTGATGAAGTTCGTACACAGTGCGTAAGAAAAGCTATTTGGTGTGCTTAATAAAGTTGTTTTACTGACTGCAGTTGCCGTTGTGCTTTTCAGTAACAGTTTTAGTGGTTTTACGTTCTCTACACCCAACTTGCACTACTTGTGTGCCTTGGCGTGTCCTGTATGCAATGAGTGGAAGTGGCACTAGCCTGAATGTGGCCATGTTTGTATGTAAGGCTGTAACAGCATTTTACAACATGTTACAGAGCTATAGGACATGTGACCTTAACTAGCATAATGGCCATACAGCCCTCACAATCAGAGATATCTGTATACCACTCGGTAGAGGATCATCACATATTGCCGCAGTCCAAGAGCGACTCAGGCAGACACTGTGTGTTGAGATGACGGTCGCCCAGCCAATCATACAGATGGCATGTGCTGAGGTGCAATGACGTGCTCTGTATAGCATTAGGCAGGGTCTTTGTCAAGGGTGTGTTTAAGTCTGCTAGACAAATGTCTCCCACAAGCCTGTAGTACTAATGTCACATAGTAGGTTAATTTCCTTACAGTGAGTCATCCATCTACTATGCTTTGTACACATAGGCAGCATATGCACTCCAGCGCGGTCACATCTTGCCCTGTATGCAAGGCACAGATCACCTCTGTGTAGTCTATATGCCACAGGTGGCAATGACACTCATTGCAGATAATCAGCAGTGAGCATATACTGAAGATGTGAAGTGACTTTGTGAGGGACCATACTGTTGTGTGCAAGTGCCAGTACAGCTTGAAAAGGTACATCAACAAATGTCCATTGCACTCAGATATTGGCATGCTGAGGGAAGAGTATGTGAAGGTTATGAATATGTCACTTACTGGTGACTGTGGCCCCAGCTATGCCATATGATTCCTGCCATACCACTGTAGAGACATGGTGATCTGAGGCACATTAGGTGTAAACCTGTGTGGCCAGGTCTGTGTAGACATTTTTCACCCCTGATTAAGTACATCACATTTTGGGACTGATGTGCTGCTAACCGGGGACAATATTGTAGTGTCCGCACACTGCACACACTTGAGCCATTACACATAAAGGTACGAACACACAGTACTGTACACTTTGATGGTAGCTGTTCGTTAGGATGTGGGGATGCATTCACTGTTGTGCCACCTATACCAACAGGTTTTGGGTGTAAATCTCAGAATGTCACTGCTACTGAATGTGGCAGCCAGCACAGCTATCACTGTGTGCAATGGCACCCTTGCTATGTCACCACACGGGCATATCGTACAACTGTAGCAGCCACACAGGTGCCACGGTACATCAATACACAGTGTAACTAACATGTCCTATCGAGTCGGTGTCACGACCATACAAATGCAGTCTGTCTCCTAAATGCTTTGAAGGAGATGTGTGTATCCCCATAGAGGGAGGTGTCAGATCCCACTGCGTACCTCCCGCGTTGCCATGACAGGAGTAACACATTTCTCACATATTCTACACACCTACAACAGCAACGTGGTATACACGGTACATATTAGGGAGACTGCTATGTAACACAGACAGTACACACTACATGAAACAGGCCCCCATGCATGTAAAGCATACATCGGCTGTGACACACATGTGCAGGTTACACAATGGGATGCAGAACCCAACAAGCATAACTGATGTCGGCCAACTGTCTGAACTGGACACAATATTTGTAGATGGGTCAACTCTATCACCACAGCTTGTAGATGTCTAAGTTCCAAACACCCAGGGGACACATATCAAGGGTAGCAGACCTTATCAGAAATTATGAATGCATGAGTACACTGACTGTCCCCATTGTCCTTGTTAGAATGTACACGTATAAAGCTATGAAGCCATGCAAGTATACTGCTGTACCTTCGTGAAGTCATATTTCTGCTCTGCTGCCATGACATCCTGTGCCACTTTATTGCTGTGTGTCCATAGGTTATCCCCTCCGACTCCTGGGACAGAAACATACACAGGTCCATGACACACCTGTCATTGTGTAACAATACCACCAGTACAACATCACACAACATAAGATACACAAAAGTATGTTGTGTACTCATGACTCAGTGACCACTACAAGTGCCATGGCAAAACAATAATGCATTACACAAGTACATGTCAAGTAATTTAGTTACCCTGTGCATCAGACACAGCTTCATTTCCCTGCATCAATGGGAAGGATGACAGGGACACGGCACAGGTATCATCACTTGCACAGGGTGTTGTGTGCGGGTGCTGGGGGCCTAGGCTGGCCCAAACACTTGACAACATGTGTGTGTTAGTGAGGAAGGGGAGCAGGATAGATGGACCATGGAGAGGTGCCGTGTGTGTCTTTAGGTGACCTGCATGTCACAGTGGTGTGTGAATGTGTGCACGTACACAGTCAAGCTCAGTGCTACCCCTACACATGTGTATGTTGGACAGCTGTGGACCGTACATGGTAGAATTGACAGTTCACCATCTCTGGCCCTGAACACGGGAACTGGCTCTGACAGGAGTTGCACTGGCACCACCATGCCCAAGGTCATACGTGGTGCTAGTACCTGACGTTGACTACTGTCTGCTGGGACCATGTCCCCATGGGACCACCCAGGACCATGAGCCCATGGCCTGCCATGTCATGATGTGGACAGTACACTCCCCTCTGTAGTGCTGGAAGTACTGCCACTGTGGGAGTATGACTGTGCATGGCCACGTGGACTCTTAGGTCGTGTTGCTGACCTACATCCACAGGTCCGATGCCCAACTCCAACCAGATGTTCCAGCACAGACACGGTGCGGTCCAAGACAGACACTGTCTCAGCCCACCGTCTGTCCACTGCATCAGTGAACCAATCCAGGGTGTCCCCAATACAGTGGAGGTGGTCACAGATGTCGCACTGTGCTGCATCCATAACCCTAAGCATACATCTGGTGTTCTGTTCAGAACATGCCTGTGCCTCCATGATGGTCCAAAATGTGTGCCGAGTGACCCATGATGTGACACCTGCAACTTGTGGTGGATGGACAGCAGGCCTCCTACAAGCCCCCCTGTCAATTCGCCTGTGTGGGACCTTGCCGGCTCTCTGGCTATGGCCAGTACCTACACTCACTGGAGCCATAGTTGCCACACTGTCTTGTGCAATGTCTCCTCCCTGTCCAATATCTGGCCTGTGGGGACTGGGTATGTGTGGGCATACTTTGTGCAGTGACAATGGCGGCAGAAGAGGGATGTCAACCTCTGAGACAGATTCAGCCCCTGACAACCCCACTTGTGCCTTCCTGTAGCCATCATCAGAGTCCAAAGAGACACTAACATCAGGTTGTGTGGGGGAGAGACTCCAACCCCCCCCCCCCCGGTCACCTGTGAAAACCAAGATAAAAGCAATACATTACTGTCTACACTATTATGTATGGAAAATCCACCAACAGTCATAACAGTGAGGATCAACAACTGCATCACCAGTCTCACATCTTATCTCCACTTTCATGCACAACAGACTACCTCACAACAAAATGCACATTCAACTCAAGGCCTTTATAACAAGCGTGTCAGGTAAATCAAGTGAAACTTGACTTTACAATTTACCTTTTATTTAGTCAATATGAAACTATACTTGATAAACCAACACATAAAACCTAGTACACCTATGTTAACAAATACAAAAGGAAGAAACTGTTGTCCAAGGGCAAAAAAGGAACAAATTCCAAATTGGATAAACTCCCTCCTTAGCCTCAACAAGCAAAGTAGATCACTAATGAAAATCTCCAAAGCATTTATGTATCACAACTAGCCTCCAAAAAAAGGGAAACCACAAAGTTTTCTTCAGTTATGTCAGGAACCTCCATGGCAAAGCCCAGGTTTGTTCTGAATTAGTACTTAACAGTATCACCTACACTTGACTTAGCCAAGCTGCTAGCAGATAAGTTCAGTGCAAACTTCACCCCCCCCGCCCCCCCCCAAAGGCCCTTTTGACATCCCCAATACTTGTCCTGCACCTCACATCTCTGTAGATTAAGTGTTAAAGACCCTACACAAGGCAAAGAACACAGCTTCCATGGGACCGAATAGCATCCTAGGCTGTATTCTGCACCATCTCCAGCAAGAACTGGCTTCACCATTGAGCACCCTATTCAGCCACAGCCTAAGCACAGGCTTCATCTCAGCAGAGTTGAGAACTGCCATTGTCATCCCCTTGCACAAGGGTGGTGCCACTATTGACTCTGGAAACTATCGCCCCATTAACTTGACAAGTATGATCTGTAAAGCCATGGAGTGTATTATTATGGATCTCATAAACAAGGACATAGGCAATCTCCAAGCACTTGACCCCACCCAGTTCAGATTTGTCAAGGGCAGACCTTGCCTTTTGAACCTGGTTGATTTCTTTGAGATTGTCACCAAGGCCCTGGATGAAGGAAGGTCAGTACATACAGCTTACCTTGACTTGGCCAAGGCCTTTGACACAATCCCCCACTTGGGCATCATCGAAAAGCTAACACAACTTGGCGTAGATCACCATCACATCCAGATAGGTGGCCAACTGGCTCACCGACAGGACCCACAAGGTCAAAATAGGTGCCTCCATCTCCAATAGCAGACCTGTCACTAGTGGAGTTCCTCAGGGATCTATCATGGGACCCCTACTGTTTGGCATCTACTTCTCGGAGGTCCAGGCAAACAAAAAGGGCCTGTGACTGACCAAGTCTGCAGATGACTAGACGTTGGGTGCTGTCATTGACTCCCAAAATGATACTGTAAGAGGGTCTCACATCAACTAATGACTGGTGCCAAAGCTAAATGCAAAAAATGTATCATCATACCATTCGGCAAAACCATGACTCCTACTGATTACTACATCAAAGGCAACCCCCCCCCCAAGAATAATGCCCTATGTACACTTAAGTTTGTGTGCAACCAGAATAGAATGATTGTATGTTCCATTCTGGAACATTTACCTAAGGTTCTTAAAGTGGGTAATCACAGGAGTGTAGTTGAATGAACAGAAACACTTTTGCAGTTATAGTTAAGAGTGAATAAGCCTGCTGGTTTACATGAGGCAATTAATACGACATGCAGTTTGAAACCCAAAGACTGATGGTAAATACCTTAGGCATTGCAACCTGTATTTGTATATATAGGATCATAGGAGGTTACTAGGCTAATAGCCCTGGGGGCCTTACAAGACTAGCTAAGAGTTTACCCCCAAAAATAAACCTCTGTCAGCAACTGTTGCTCCTGTCAATGAGGGACACAGGCGGAACCCCTTGGACAAATTTGTGGTTTCCCATTCATTCATCAAGGTTGTGAATAGGATCGGTGAGGAACTCTGTTTGATGTGCATAGGAAGTCTATTCCAGAGAGATGGACATTAATGGGGTGAAGAGACTACATCATCACAGAGGGTAGGTCTGTAGCAGAAACCTTTACATACAGCTGTGTGCACTACAAGCTGCAGCTGCTGCAGGTAATTAACAGACATAAACAGAAAGTGTGAACACTTTGGAGGAAACAAGCTGTAGATGTATCTGTGTCAGCTGTGTTAGCCTTGTTGTAGAGGCAGAACCATGGTGAGGGTACCCTTTACACTCCAATTAAGGCAGGTGTTTAAGGTACGTATGTTAGGCAACTGTGTCAATAACAGAGTACTGGGCAACATATAGTAATGCTATATGGATATGTGAAGTGTGCCCCCACCTGCAGGCCTGTGACTTCCAGCACTGAAATGCAGTTATTTAATTTGCAATGTTTTGTGTGGATAAACAGTGCATGAATCATTCATTAATTGCTGTCTTCACAATAATTTAATTGAAATGCAACACAACACTGGATTTGAGCCCAGGACTGTGTGTGGCAAAATGTACTGTATGCAAGGCATTTAACAGACTGAGATACTGAGCCACTGCTACAGCAGGTGTATTTGTAAGTTATATGTGCACATACAGACTGTAACAAACATTTTCTCCATCCATCAGTATGTGCATGGCTTTATATGGATGCATTTCTGCACCAGAGTAGCAATTGAACATGTATTTTGCCATTAATGTCTTAGCAGGTGGCTGTCTACATGTTGCTGATAAAAGGGCATATTTAACTGCTATCACAGGCCTCATTTACAAGCTATACTCCCATTTTTTCCATTACTTTTTATTACAGTTTGCATGGTGCTGCGAGCAGCTCCTCTGAAACATGCCTAATGACTGTAATTGGCAATTACTATGTTTTGTTTAACACATTAACCCCAACTACCATCTCATGGTGCCTCTGTGCTTAACACCGATAATGCAGTGAGATGGTAGGAACGGCATATGGTTACACCAAAGTGCCTTCTCCCAGCGCTAGTAACTTTCCAGGCATATTTTAGCTCCACTCGTGAAAATTAAGTTGAAAAGGTAACTGAACTTTGTCAGTTACCTTGTCATCTTAAGTTTCAGCATGGAGTTTCGTGTTGTTCATATATGATTTCAGTGAGAAAATCAGCTTGCAATGCACCCCGTATTTTCCTCTCAACAGCAAGCCGATTTAGTATGTTTTTCCTCAAGGAACTGGTGGTGTTATCCGATAGCAGTCACCTCTTAACACCTCCACCCCCCAACACTGTTCTTTCCAAATAAATCGAGGGTCCTACAGTAGATATTCCCTTTCTTTTTCTGCATTTGTGGGATTTACTACTGTATCCCTCTGTTTATCTTGCCATTCAGGTTGTGTCACGTCTGGAAAGAAAAAAGCTGCAATGGAGATTGATTTGTCTTTTCACTTGCAAGCCTGCCTAATTCCTCAGTAAGGTAAGCTAAGATAGCCTCATTCTATAGCTGTGAACCTTCTTTTATATAAAAAAAAAATTGTGTTTTTTCCCGTGAATGACTGGCCTACTTTATAATAAAGCTCTTTCAAAGTTTGTACGAACAGTATTTAAAATCTGGTTTTGTCCAGCTTCCTTGCTCTAAGACATTGCAAGGTCTGCTTAAAAAAAAAATAATCCAGTTAATAAATATTATGGCCCCTTTCCCTGCCCTCACGTTTTTTTTTTTTTTATGTCAAGTGCTCCGTTTCAGTTTCAGATCACAGAATTACAGATAGCGGGTGATATTACATGCATTACATTAAAAAAAAAAAAAAAAGCGGCTTCTGTGATATCCAGATAAGGCTTGGAGATATGATTACAGGTCTTCCAGTCATATCTGTGTGTGAAATGTTTGGTGGCCTTGGTATTGATATAACAATAAACGTTTTGTCCAGCTTCCTTGCTCCAAGACGTTACGAGATCTGCTTCAAAAAAAAGAAAAGAAAAAGAAATCTAGTCAATAATTATTATGTCCCCTTCCCTGCCTTCATGTTTTTTTTTTTTTTTATTTGCGGCATGAAAGTAAACAGGGAAAGTTTCATAACAGGAGCAAAAGGTGTTAGATCCAAGAAATGTGGTCCGCTTACAACTATGACAGTGATCTTGTTAAGCCTCTGCTTAATTTCTCACAAGAAGGCTGGACTATCTGACAAAACTGTGTAGGCGGAGACATAGAGGACAAAACCAATTTTAAATATTACACTTAATGCCGTGGTGGTACGGCAGTAGCGTTGTTACCTCACAGCAAGAGATTCTCCCATTCGATTCTCGGCTTGGCTTGGGAGTGCCTTCTGTGTAGAGTCTGCATGTCCTCCCCGTGGTTGGGTAGTGTACGAAAGACATGCGTGCGTAAATGGGCGTGCCTTCGTTGAAGGTTGGGCGTCGAGCTGGCACCTCAGCATTTTGTAAAAAATCTACTGCCAATCATTAGTGGACCGGAGTACCGCTGTTGCGACCCTTTACCAGGAAAAAGCTGAAAGACAAACAACAACACTTAATCCGCTTATAAAAGGTTGCCAGATTAAGTAGTTTCCGCACAAACATGCATTTTGCCTGTATTAAGAAAGATGAAGCTTTACTGTCCGGGATTGACTGTAATC
The DNA here is from genome assembly GCF_019279795.1 of Protopterus annectens. Classification (NCBI taxonomy): domain Eukaryota; kingdom Metazoa; phylum Chordata; order Ceratodontiformes; family Protopteridae; genus Protopterus; species Protopterus annectens. Next base: position 690,917,545 of record NC_056728.1, on the reverse strand, counting down.
CTTGGTAAAGTGCAGAGAAACAGAAATTGTAAGTGGGACGGAGGCAGCAAAAATAAGCAAATTCAGGGCCATTTTGCAAAACTCGACAACAGGACGTGGGTTCAGCTATGTCTGTAACTGTGCCCCCATTAGGACGGTAGTGCAGAGGTAAAAGAAATCAGATTCGTAACTAAGGTCATTGTAGAGGGGTCATTATGAAAGATGTACTGAAAAAATATTTGAGAGGGGTTCACCAAATCTGAGAAAGTAACTGTTTACACAACAAGCTCTTTTAATGCATCAGGACAGCTGTAGCTTCATTGAAATCTTGACTAGCAATACAGAGGCACAATGCAATATTTGAACTGGAAAAGTGTATAACAGTTAGAAAATATGAATATGTGATGGTTAGCAAAAAGTAGAACTAACAAGTATCAGAAGAGTAGACATGCTGTTATATAGTCATGTGGGACCTATTTGAATGTTGTAATAGATGCCGGTATCCTTCTCAACTGCGTTCTACTTTTGGCTAAAATGTTGTCAGAACTGTTGCCCTGTCATTTTGGTGAAATGCTTCATGTTTGTGCTCGTGCGTACTGCAGCATTTTATTACAGGTGTCCCCTTGGGTGACTGCTTAATTTTGGTGCATGTTCTTGCCAGGAACTGTTAACTGAAGGGTTGTTTGAGGAAACAGTTAATTCTGGTACTTGTGCATACTTCACCATTTTATTGTAGGGGTCCCTTGGGTGAATGCTTCATTTTGGTGCATGTTCGTACCAGGAACTGTTACTGAATGGTCGTTTGGGGAAATATTTCATTCTGGTCTTTGTGCATACTTCAACATTTTATTGTAGGGTTCACTTTGGTGAATGTTCCATTTTGGTTCATGTATATACCAGGAACTTTGCTGAAGGGTTGTTTGGGGAAATATTTCATTCTAGTGCTTGTGCATACTTCATCATTTTGTCTGGGTCCCTTTGGTGAATGTTCTTACCAGGAACTGTTACTGATGGGTTGTTTGGGGAAATATTTCATTTTGGTGCTTGTGCATACTTCAACACTGGTTGCTGGTTTCAGAGCATCCCTGTGTTGACAACGGTGCCTACCCCCTCAAGGCCCACTCTCTCACTACCTTTTTCCAGTCTCTTCTTCCTATGGCTTCAGTCACAGCCATGGAATTTCTCACGGTTCCCAGGTTCATGGCTTCAACCATTCTTATGCTCCCAGTAGTCACACTTCACACGAGAATGATTCAGCAGTACCTCAATTTAGTCCAGGAAAGGACACATGCAAAACGACAAAACCTGGGTCAGTCTTGGTTTTTTCACATGTCTTTGTGTAGTTCTCCACTCAGTCTCCCTCCTTTCAGGTGTAGTAAATGTATGTAGGTCAGGGCAATAGGGTTTACATTAGCTCCCCTTTTTTCACTCCTTACGGCCATTGCTGAAAGGACACATGTAAATGGAAAAGGCAGAGGTAAGGCAGAGTGCTGGCATTGCATGCAATCGGGAGTCATTGCTGCTACCAGCAGTCTGAGTGGGTAGCCAGTACCGGTATGGGACACTTCAGATGCCTACGAACTGAAGCACCATGCCTGTTCTCTGCATATTAGTGGAGTGACAGTCCTTACCCTGCTTTTCCCATTTACAAGTGCCCTTTCTGTGCCCCCTTGTCAGGCATTGTGTGTAATTTGGTATTTTCATGGGTGGTAAGTATGTACCTCTGCAGCGCCACCACTTAAGTACTTTATGAAAAGAATACTGCCCCTGTGGATAGGAGTGAAGATTTGGATGGGCTAACTAGGTAATGCATATGATACACATCTATATGTAGTCTTCCAATACATCTGTCAAACATCAGTAGTAATCTTTTGCATTTTCTTTCCTGTGCAGGCTCGTCCACCTTCTCACACTGACATGGCTTCATGAGCAGGGGAACAACAAGTGAGAGGGTGGGTATGTGGCCATTCCTACATTCACTGGGCTGCCAGCCATGCCTCTATAACTGAAAACCAGCACAACTTGAGCTTCCCCACATCCAGTGTGAAGGTATACTGGATTGCAAGAAGAGGTATGCATTGGAGCGGAGTACTGCAGTTGTTGAAAGAGAAGTGTTCCATCTACCCTGAGCCCGACATTCTTGTGCTGCACATTGATGTCATCAGTCAACCTTTTGGATGGCTACAGTTTCAAATCAGAGCAATTTTTGAACACCTGCAGTCATGGTGGCCATGTTGTCATTTTGTGTGGTCTAACATAATTCCTCAACAGATATGGAAAACAGCAAACAGTCAACGGGCAGCAAACAAGGCCAGACGTTTACAGAATGGGTTCATGCATGGCTTGATGCACAGGGTCAGTGGATCTACAATCTGCCATGACAGCATCACCACAGAAGATGTTTACCTGTTCAGAAGGGATGGCATTCACCTAACTGAGGAGGGCATTGCATTGTTCTTGACTGACCTCCACAATGAAGTGAGAAGAGCTATGCAGGATTGGTTACATGCAGCTTGTGAGAAGAATGGAAAACACCCATCACTAAGTAGGACCAGTATGGTAAGTAAAACTATATTATGAAATACGTTGTGTAAAATATATTTTTCTGAGTTTGGCAAATAATTGTGGTAAGGAACTGGTGATGATGCTGAGAAAGAACAAGTGTTTCAGGAGAGTGGTACCATGTACAATCTAATATGTCATTAACCATCCTGAAATACTTCTTTTTTTATTCTGCTTTTGTCAGGCATGTGTAGAGTTTAGATAACAGGAAGGGCTTAGTAATACAAAACTTGATCCCTTAGGTCCACTGCTGAGTGGACACATGTAAAGAGAAAAGGCATAGGTAAGGCAGACTGCTGACACTGAAAGAGGTCACGAGACTGTAGTGGTATCAGCTGTCTGAGTGGGTAGCCAGCACAGCTACTGGACAGATCAGATGGCCTTGCCTGCCACTGAAGTCCCATGCCTGTCCTGAGTTCATTAGTGGAGTGGTGGTCCTTACCTTGCTTTTTCTCTTTACATGTACCCATTTACTAGTATGTTGGCCACACCAAGAATGTGTATATTTACAATAATGTGTCTACATGGTAAAACAAATGGGTCTGAATGCTGTAAGCATGTACATATATAATTTTTTTAGGACTCCGGTTATGGAAATTATGTATTTTTTCATATTTTGCTAAATAACTTTGCAAGGGAGCATCTGAATGTGCTAAGTAATACCTCATTTTGAAGACAGTATTCATAGTTAAAGCATGATAAAAGAACTGTGCCTGTATGCTGAACACATGTACAGATATCAAAGTTTGTTTCAGACTTAGGTTATGGAAATTATGATTTTTTTTCATATTTTGATAAATAACTTTGCAAGGGAGCATCTGAATGTGCTAAGTAATACCTAATTTTAAAGACAGTGTTGATAGTTCTAGCATGGTAAAATACCTGTGCTTGTATGTTGTACACATGTACAGATATCAAAGTTTGTTTAGGACTTATGTTATGGAAATTATGATTTTTTTTTCATATTTTGGTAAATAACTTCGCAAGGGAGCATCTGAATCTGCTAAGTAATAACTCATTTTGAAGACAGTAGTGATAGTTCCAACATGATAAAAGAACTGTGCCTGTATGTTGTACACATGTACAGATATCAAAGTTTGTTTCAGACTTAGATTATGGAAATTATGATTTTTTCATATTTTGGTAGATAACGTTGCAAGGGAGCATGTCAGTGTGCCAAGTAATACCTCATTTTGAAGACAGTGGTACTCCTTACAACATGATAAAAGAACTGTGTCTGTGCACTCTACACATGTACAGATATCACAGTTTGTTTAGTCATGTAGGTTATGAACATTATACATTCCAATACTTATCATTATTATGCCCATATCTTTGCAAGGGAGCATGGTGATGACACAACTGATGCATCATTTTGAAGCTGACATTGAGACACACAACTTATATGCTGATATGTAGCCTCTGTCTGTTACAGGTGATGAGATATTATGCTTTATTTATCAGTTATGAGAAATATATTAATCATATTTCTGTGAATATCTCCGTAAAGGAGCATCACAAAAGTAATGGTTAAGGTATCATTTTTAGTCTGACATTCATGCAAATAAATTAAATACAAATTGTATGGGTCTACATGGTACATTAACCAAGATATTGTGCTTTGCTTTTCCAAAAAGGTAAAAAATATGCACAATATCAACATTCCTTGCCAAATATTTAATAATGACTTTGATACGCACTATCAACATTTACACGGTTGGAAAGGTTGGTGTCTGCTGAACAACTTTTGCATTTACATTTTTAGTCTAGCTCTTATAGTTAAAGAGTTCTGAACATTTGTTTTCTGTATGGTATTAGTAATGGATTTTCTGAAAATGAGCTCAGGCTGCACTGTTGTTCCTATGGTGGAATTAAGCAACCAGCTTTTTCTGAGCTGCTCCAGAGTGAATGAGTTAAACCACCTATTTTAAGTAAGAGTTGCATGGCATGGTGGGTTAATGCAGTGTGCTGCAGGTGTGATGAGCTCAGGTTCGAAACATGCCATAGGTGTTTATTTTGTACATGTATCTTACAATTTTATACCACATATAGTCATTATAGCTCTATTTAGCCGAGTTTAGCGAAGCTGCGCTAAAAAATATATAAAGAAAATAAAAAAGGGGAGATAGGAAAGGAGTGAAATGGGGGCAAGTATGGGGAAATACGTAGTGAAAGGCAGGGAGGGATGTGCAGGAAAGGTGTGGGAAAGAACCATAGCTATCCATTTCTTGTACAGCAACAACTGTGCAATTTGACAGAACATGCAGATGAATTTGGACTCACAAACCCTAGAGACAGGGGTGAGGACAACATAACTGTGTTGTCAACCCAAATGGACCAAATTACATGTGCTTAGTGGACATGTGAGTGAAACGGAGAGCTATGTATGGGATGAAAATGCTTTTTGGGATATGTGTCCATTTTTTTTTAAGGTGAGAGTGGAATGTTGTGGAAGGGACATAGGTACATGTGGGGGAGGTAAGTTGGGTAAGTAAGGATGCATTTGCAAAAAGCAAGACAGACAAAACAGCAGACAGGGGTGGTGTGTAACACATGAGGGGGGTTGAACACCTTGGATAGGGTTCACTGCGCCAGGCTGGAGGCTGGGCACTGGGGCGAGGCTGCCCCACCAGGTTGGACAGCATATCTTTAATCTGGCACAGGTGGTGGTCATAGCCACTGTGGACTATCCTGTGCACCATGAAAGGCAGCTCATCCCGGGTGACAACTCCCTCTCTACCACCACTCCCAAAGGGGGGCCTGACCCCATCCCTTGGGGCAGCATTACCCAACACTGCAGGTATTGCAGGGGCAGCAGAGGGGGCACCATTGGTCTGGGCCAGTACAATGGCCAGTTCAGGCAAGGTAGGGGAATCAGCTGGAACTGGCCTGCCTTGACGTGCTGTGGTAATTAAGGTACAGCAATAAGTTGAGGTTAGTTATGAAAAAATCATTGTTAGTGTTAACAGCATGAATCATCATATTAATTAAACCAAATACATAGCATTGTATATTATGTATGACACAAAGTGAAATAACAGAACAGTCAGTAAATTACCAGCATGCCAGTAAAAGTTAAGGCTTAAGGGCAACCACATAGTTAATTTAACAAGATATGTTAATAGAGTGCATAATAACACATAATAATAAACCGCATAAGGTCAACAAAATGGTTAATTTAACAAGATATGTCAGTATGAAAGTATAATAACACATAACAATAATAAACCACATTTCCCAAAATATAGTTATTTTAACAATATATGTTAATAGTAAACCATAATAATACATAACAGTATTAAATACATGCAAATAAGGGGTGGGAAGAGAGATAAAAACAGTCCATTAATGACACTGCAGATTATATAACATAACTAGGAACCAACACTGAAGCCAGAATTGAAACGTAAAGTCCAAGCGTTCAAAGCAGGTCCACACCAAAGATACAGATATAATCCTTTATTGACAGAGTAGATTAAACGCTTTTGTCTGCTTGTAGCGAAATACTTCATTAGATTCTGATGAACTCTTTGGCTACTGCAGATTATATCCCTGAAAACAGTGGCAATATTAACTCTACAGGTGTGTATTGTCAGTTTTGTGTACAGTGACTACAAGTCTCCTATAGGTGATGTCGCACATACATACCACTCAAGCTGCTTCATGGGAGAGTATGGGCCAAGCAATAACAAATGCAGGTACACAACTAGACAGAACACTTGCACATCATGCAGACTTACATAACTACCAAGGTGTTCTGTAATCAGATTTGGTAATACTTTACATTCCAGGTAATAATTTTTGTGGTAATCTTGTGACAGACGGATTACGTAATATGAATTGCAGTAGGAGAAATCGTGACACTTGAGAGGCATGTTTGTGTACAGTCCATAAAGTAGACAGCCATCATGCCTTAGTTGCCAGACATAGGACTAGAACACAATAAGCTGTGATTGCAGGGGACATCTGCAAATAATGTAATAACTGGCTACAGCAGCTTAGTACAGACATGCAAGGAATACAGCCATACTAGAAGTACACAGATTTATTTATGAATCAACAGTGCTGGTTAACACATTAATTTTATTGATTTTAAAACTCTCTGAAATCTAAACTTAGTATCTGCTCATGGCATGGGCTACCTCACTCATATACCTTTTGTTCCTGGGGAGGGAGAAAATGTGAGCATTACATGACTGATAGTGGTCTGGAGATAACCTTGAACCATACAATGAGTTACCATAATACATCTGTACTTACCACACTCATGGTGCAAACTGGCCAGGCACTGGGCATGGGACTCGACACTGCAAGCCCTCTCAGCTGCAGCTGATGGGAGAGAAGCACACCATTATGCATACCAATTTTGCATACATTCAGCTTGCATATTGATAAAACAGAGGTAAAATTACTTACATATTTGTGGGGCATTCCCTGCTCTTGCTTCGTGGACCCAGGTGTCCAAGGTTCCCCTCTTTCTCCTTTTAAGCACATCATAATGGTGATGACATTGCTCACCTGTGCAGGGATACCAGTAACACTGGTGAGTTCCCTGTCCAGATGGTCCCAGGCTTTGGAATTCACCCTGCATCGGCCTGAGTTCGTGGCTTTTAACAAGTAGCATGACCATGACTTTGGACTCCTGAATACCCCCACCTCTGCGCCCAAAAGGGAACACCTTCGCCAACACCACCAGCCATAGCAACAGTTGATTGAATTCCAATGAATGATATATAATTCCCACCTTTTGGGATTAATATAGGCTGTTTTCCCACCCTTATACTTCATTGAGTAGCATTCAAAAAAGTGCTGCATCACTTAGTAGCACACAAATCAGCTAAGCGAAGCCAAGCAGGGTGAAGACTCACAGAACCGTGGTTTTACCGAGGCTTAGCCCTGTGCAAACAGTGGTAGCCATTAGCATGTTTATGCACTGCTTAGCATGAATGAGCATTGCTTAGCAAAGAGCAGCAGTGCCAAAATACACAATAGTTTACTGAAATTACAGAATAGTACATTAATTTACAGATATATTCTGCCTGTTATGGACTCAAACACAGGACCTATTATACATAAGATGATAACTCTACCCATGTAGCTAGTTGGGTGTATAAAAACTAGTATGCCTTCACATATAGTACTAGGCTACCTGTTAGCCTTGCTGAGCACCACACCGTGCTGCACAAACACACTTAAACACATCTGCAAACAAATAATTAAGTAATTACATTTGGTTTCTAATTTTAGATGTCTGGCAGGTGTCGGCTATGTATGTATAGGCTCTCCTTCGCTCCGTTCCTCACTGCGCACATGGCAGTTAAAAAAGAACAAATAAAAAATTTAATTACGATAATTAATTACATCCGGTTACTATTTTTAGATGTCTGGCAAGTGTCAGCTATCTATATGTGAGCACAGCTTGGCACTGCTGTGCTCCACGCCATGCTGAGCAAACATGCAGTTAAAAATGAAAAAAAAAAAAAAAAGAAAAACATTAAAACTTCATAAAAATTACATATTATACATTTGACACACCACAACATTACAACAGTGGCGGGGAGCATTACAGGGAGACTCACGCTCATCTGCAGCCACGGGTAGCCATTACACCTCTCCCTACACTGATTCAATATCCATGTTCCTCAGATCTTGCTCAGCAGTGTGCAATATGCATGGCGCGCTGCCGAGGGGGAACTGTGGCCATGTACATGGATACATTCTGTGTAGGCTCTACATGGAGCCTACATGTATTTTATTAAATCTTGTGGTGTATTTATATAAATTACTATCTTGAAAACAACAGTTAATATCTCTACCTGCACTAGACAGAGGTCAAATAATGCATTTGAGTTTTCCATTGTTTAAGCTTTAAGATGAACCTTGTACATAGCATGGTTTTGGAATTATTGATGCAAATATGAACAAACAATATTTGATGCCTAGAGGTATCAGTAGGAAATAACTACAGATGCACCTGGAGGTGTCACTCGGATGTAACGAGTTAATAGTACTATTTGTAAAGTGCATGATTTTACTTGCATGCGATAAAGTGAAGTTTTTTCAGTTTTTTTTTTTAGTGTAATGGGGGATACTATTGTGAAGAAGTGCTCCTGTTTTTTTTTTCTCTTTTTTCTTTCTCCCTTCTTTTCTTCTCTCTTTCTCCTTGCTCAGTTTTGAGAGGTGTAGGAACTGCAATGTAAAATTAAAAAAAAAAGAAAGAAAGAAAAAGTCTTGTTAAAAGAGCATGACAAAAGAAAAATAAATGTGCTTTTTCTTATTCTTGCATGGGAGAATGACTGGATTAAGGCCCTTAGCTTGATCTAGTAACAAGTTTTAAGAGAAAACAAGTAAATGAAAAATAATATTGAATATTATAAAGCTTTTTTCTAGCAAATAAATGTATGCTTAGTTGCATTTCTGTATCTGGTCCTCATTGGCTAGGAGATAATGTTCTCTGAAAGCATTCAGGTGTTTTCCCAGCTGGGAGAGTTATACAGATTAGACACCACTTAGTAGAATTTGTAGTGATTCTGTATCTGGTCCTCAGGTCTCCATGGAGACAATCTGATAAAAAGAAATTGGTTAGGAAATAATGTTCTTTAAAAGCATTCAAGTGTTTTTGCAACTGGGTGGGCTATAAAGATAAGACAAAACCAGACAGCACTTAGAAGAAGCACAGGCTGCACCATGCATCTTAGCATGGATAACTTTTCTTTTAGGATAACTCAAGTCTGTCAGTTTGGCTGTCAGTTTCAGATGTTTGCTCCTATTAGGAGAATAAAATTTCAATACTTAAAGATGCACATAGTTTTGTGTGTTAGTAATAAGTTTATAGGTTTTATGGTGGTATGGGGAGTGTTTGTTTTTTTTGTTTGAGGGCTTTCAATAAAAAAAAAAAAAACTTTTGTAAGATGTGGCATAGGCTCGAATGGCTATGACAAGAAATAACTGTATGAAAGTTCAACCTGCCAAAACATGTATGCATGTGTCACAAAAGCTAGAACTAGACATTTAACAAAACAGCTGTTATACATAAAAGGTGGGAATAATAACTTTTTAATACAATGGTGTTTTCTGCAATGTCCTTAAATGTCAGTGGTCTCACAGATAAATACACAAAAGAAACAGCAGTGAACTATATTTAAAAATGTACAGTGCAAATAGTTATCTTACAGGAGACATGTGGAAAGAAATGAAAGTGAATATGATAAAGAAAAGTTTTCAGGATGGTTATTCAGCAGAATACCTGGGACAAAAGAAAGCAGGAGTACTTATATTAACTGTATGAGGAGCTCCAATAATGACAGAAGAGAATAAAAAAGCTAATAATGGTAGATTTGTAGTACTAAGGGGCTGCTAGCAAGGGAGGAAGATTATACTGCCATGTATTTATATTCCACCTAACACTGCTATAATGGAGCTTAAAAACATTCTGTGAGAAATAATCAGTTTTCAGCAAGGAATATTACTTATAGGTGGAAACTGGAATTTGATTTGCAGCAGTGAAGGTGTGTCTGGGAGCCCAGAAAGGAAAGTATAACAAAGGATGGTAGACTTTTGAAGAAATTCATGAAAAGCTTTTGGCATGGAAGATGTGAATTCAGTACTAGGAGTTTGGAGTTAATTTACATATTTTCCCAAAATACAAAAAACTGGACTAGGCTAGACAGAATTTACATTTCACGGGAACACGTGCATTTAATTGAAGGTCTTGATACACACCCGATAACTATTGCAGATCATGCACCAATACTAACTAAAATAAAAACACAGGGTAGTTAAATAAAAATGAAACACTGGCACTTTCCTACCTACCTGTTGAAAAGAGAGGAATTTAAGGAATGGTAGTGAAAATTATTTCGCAGCTATTAGAGAAGATAGAAATTTCTTCTGAAAATATACCTGGGGAGTGAAATAAAATTAAATTGAAGTTTAAAAACAGGATGGAAATAAAAGAAAGGGCGATATGGTTAAGCAGTGACAAGAATTATTTAGAGGGACTGACAAATGTTAAGGTATTGCAGAATATGGGGAATCTCACACAACAAGAAGAGGAACAACTGCGGACTGCTAAACAGAAAATAAGGGATTACCTCAATAATATGCATAAGTTTAGAAAGATTGCTGTTCGGCAACTATTTTTTTTTTTTTTTTTTTTTTTTATAATAACTCTAGAGCACAAAAACTTTTAGCACAACAACCCAGGCAACATAAAGTAGAAAGGGCTGTTCCCAAGCTTATGGAGCCTATAACAAGGAAGATAAATAAAAGATCCTATACAGCTATTAGAAATATTTTGGAAATAATATAAAAGTCTGTATAAAGCAGAAAAATATGGAAATCAAGAAAAGGTACAAATAGAAATGTTTATGGAAAGATTAAATATGCCAAGGTTAGCGGTAGATGAGGCTCAATTACTAACAGTTAACACAGAAGGAGATGAGATAAAAATGCTGACATATAACTAATGTACAGGAAAGGAAAATCCCTAAGGATAGATAGTATTCCTGTGGAATTTTGGAAGCTAGGAGGGAAAAAAATGATAAAGATCTGGAAGGTTGTCTTTAACAATATTTTAAGGGGTGAAGAAGTAACAACATCTATTTTGTTTAACAATATTTTAAGGGGAGGAGAAGTAACAACAGCCTGAAAGAAAGTGGTGGTAGCTGTAATATCCAAAGAAGGTATATTTCCATCTAATCCAGCTTCATACAGGCACATTTCAATATTAAACCATAATTATAAAGTGTTTATGTCTATAATGGTTAAAAATGGCAAAAATTATGCCAAAATTGATAGATATGAATCAATGTGGTTTTGTGGAAGGAAGACAAATATTTGACAGCATTAACAGAAACTTGAAGATCCAGAGGGAAGCATATGTAAGAACATGCCACTATTGTTAGTGGGTAATGATGCAGAGAAAGCATTTGACAAAGTAAGCTGGGACTTTATGAGCATGACAATGGAAGCACTTATATTCCCTGTAAAATTATAAGGTTGATTAGGAGGATATTGGAGGGAAAAATTAAAATGGGTGGGTTCCTCTCTGATAATTTCTGCTTGCCCAGAGGAACCAGGCAGGGGTGTCCTCTCTCCCCTTTGTTATTTGCATTATATTTAGAACCACTGGCAAAGAAAATAAGGATATAATTGGTATGGTAGTAAATAAAAGCTGGCTCTATTTGCCAATTATATTATTTTATACCTGATAAAACAAGAAAAGGTCATTATTGTGTTGTGGAACATTTTGAGACAGTTTCTGATCTTTTTAAAATACAAAATTAATGAAGTTAAAACAAAGGCAATAGTGGTAAATGTACCCGCACAAAAATTGGTTCAGCAATATCCATATTTATGGGGACATGATAAAATGAAGTATTTAGGAGTATGGATTAAAAACGATTTTGGCATGGCAGCTACGGATATGAGGGAAGAGACTAAACAAAAGATAATACAAACACTGAGAAATTGGAAGCTCTGTTATATGGATATGGATATTAAGATACAAGCATTTAAAATGTTTGTAGTCACAGATTAGGCATATTTGTATCAAACCAGAGGAGAAGTTGTGGATAGCAATTAATAAAGAGCTGAATGATTTTATCTGGGAGGGGAAGATGGCAAGAGTCATGTGGGATAAGCTAAGTCTTCAAAGAGAACAAGGCAGATTGGAATTACTCAATTTGAAGGGGTATTTCAGAGCTACACAGTTAAAGCTCCTATATATATATATATATATATATATATATATATATATATATATATATATAGCACAAGCAGATACCAATAATTCAAAGTGGAAAGGGATGATGATGAAACAGGGAGGAAGAACAAGAAGAGATGGGATTTTGGACACAGACCTTTAAGAAGAATAAAAATAACCATGCAGAATATTATATTCATAAAGTATTCTAAGAACTAAGCAAAATGAGGCTGGAGAAAGGAGATTCTGCTGATAGGGATGACTACAATTAGGGATATAGGCAATAGGGGGCTGGAATTTGTTGGAGAAAACTCATATTCAAAGCAAATAAGCAGAGAGGGAAAGGTATTAGAATGAGAAGACAGCAACATTTTAATTGGACTGTAGGTTAGAGATTGCCTTCTCTATCAAGGATTGATAGACTGTAGGCAAAGAGTAGAAATAGGGGGTCCTAAATGAAAGACCAGCACTGGTAGAGTTTTTGTAGAATCTAAAACAGAAGCTACTGTTAAAAAAAGAATAATTACTAGAGTATATAGAACATTATATGATAACTATAAGAATCAATCAGAGAAGGTTAGAAAGGATTGGGAAGAGAGATTGGATAAGCAATTTACAAAAAAATGATGGGTGATATATGTATGCCTCCCAAATATGCAACAAATCTAGAAGATTTAGGATTTTTGCTTGGAAATGTTTACATATATATTTTTATACGCCGCCTAGACTCCAGAGAATTTTTCCTCAGGTAGGCAGCAAATGTTGGAGGTATGATGGGGAAGAAAGAGGTAATTGGGAACATATTTTCTGGGAGTGTAATGAGTTGGCAACTTTAAAGATTCCCTGTAGACTACTCTATCAGAGATACTGGATGAGCAAATTGGTATAACTAGGGAAATGTTTTTTCTGATCTATGATACAGAACTGGAATTACCTAGACATAGTAAGGTCTTGCTGGGTCTAATTATGGTGGCTGCCAAAAAACAATTAGTAGAAAATGGAAGTCAAAGTCTAAATCAACTGTACTAGAATAATAAATATAGTAGTAGAGAAAAAACACCTGAAATTGGGATCTTTAGAAAAGGGTAGGAGCAAATTATATAGGAAAATACAGGGGGTGAATGAGGTTTAAAAGAATGTAGGATTTGAATGAAATATGTAATGTCTGACTGACAATGAGTGGATAGATTATAACAGATGTGTAATGTTTGCAGCTGGAATTGTGTCAATATGGTTTGTGATGTAAAACGCTTGCAATTAGGATTGTGTCTGTATTTGTTTTCATTTATATAAACATTTGGTTGCATATGCAGTGATACTTCTTATTTAAAAAAGAAGATAACTGCTTAGCACTGCGTAAGAAGTGTTCAAGAGAACCCCTTTGTTTAAGACTTGCTTAAGAGAACTGCTTAACTGTAGAACTGCTAATGAGAAGTGTACTTCAGAACTGCCAAAGCAGGCATTCCATGATAACATTTTATGTAGAGACATACTTATGAGAAAAGCTTTAGAATGTATTTAAAACTGCTTAGAAATGCTTATATGGAAAATGTTTGAGAACTGTTCAAGAACTGAGAAATGCTTACAAAGATAACTGGTTAAAGGAAGAAATGCTTTAGAGTTGAGTATGGACTGTTTAAGAGAAGAATTGCTTAAGAGATGGTTGATAACTGCATTCATAGAGAACTGCTGAAGAGAACAGCTTGAAAACTGCTTAGCTGCTTATGATAAGAGCAATCTAAGAACCTCTTAAGATAATGACTACTGAATAACTCCTTAAGGACTGCTTAAAAGACCTATTCAAGAGAACTTCACCAAATTGCTTAAAAACTGCTGAATGGAGTAACTGCTAAAGAACAATTAAGAGCTATTTAATAACTATTTAAAAGGGAATGACTTGAAAACTGCTTCACAAATATATGAAAACTGCTTTAGAAGAACTTACAAGGAGAACTGCTTAATGGAAAAATTGTGTAAGAATGGAGATGCTTAATAACTACTTAAGAGAAGAAATGCCTGAAAGGAGAAACACTTAAGAACTGCTTAAGAGGAGAACTTTTTTAAGTGCTTAAGAACAGAACTGCTTGATAGCAGAACTGCTTGAGAACTGATTAAGAGGAGAACTTTTGAGAAGATGGTGATCCTATATGAGATATGGTTAAAAAGATAACTGTTTAAGGACTGTTTAAGAATGGCTTAGGAAAGGAACTGCTTAAAAACTACCTGCTTAAAAGTAGAACTGCCTAAGGGAAGAATTGCTCAACATGATTAGTGCCTAAGAACTGCTTAAATGGAGAATTGCTTGAGAATAAATATGCTTGATAACTGCTTATGATCTGCTAAAGAGGACAACTAGTGGAATCTGCTTAAGAACTTTTTAAGAAGAGAAATACTTGACATGAGAACTGTTTGAGAGCTGTTTAAGACAATAACTGATTAAGATGACAAGTGCCTGATAACTTATAAAAAGACTAACTCCTTGCAAAATGCTGAAGAGTGAAATGGCTTAAAATGGGAACTGCTTAAGAGGTAATTCAATTTTTACTTGAATAAAGTGTGCTTGAAATTAAAAAAAATACTTGAGAGGAAATCTGGTTGAGAGAATTACTTCACAACTGCTTAACAGGACAATAATTTATGAACTGCTTAACAGAAGAGCAGCTTGGCAACTGCTTAAGAAAAGAACTGCTTAAGGACTACCAAAGAAGATGACTGCATAAGAGATGAACAGCTTAAGAACTTGATAAGAGATGCTTAAAAGGAAAACTGCTTGAGATATTCCACAAGAGGAATACTTTGCAAGAAAAGCACCAGAACAGCTTAAGAGGAAATTCAGCTCAGAGATCTTAAGAACTGGTTAAGAATGGCTTAACGGGATAACTGTTTTATGTTTCTTAACAGAAGAGCTGCTTGAGAACTTTTCAAGAGAACCATTTAAATGTAGAGCTTATGAAAACTGATTAAGGGTAGAATTGCTGATGAGCAGCATGCTTCAAAACTGCCTAGTCAAGGAACTCACTAAGAACATCTTAAGTGGAGAAATGTTTGTGATGGCTGCTTTAAAGTTGATATAAACTATTTAATAACTGCTTAACTGAGTTGATTAAAATTGCTTAGGATTAGAACTGCTTAACTGCTGAAAGGGAAAAATTCTTAAGAACTGTTCAGTAGCTGTAAAATAAATGCTTAAGATGATACCTGCTTAAGTGAAGACATTGTTTGAGTTGTATGAACTGCTTAAGGGACCAACTGCTTTACAAGTGCATAATAAGAAAACTGCTTAAGATAACTGCTTAAGAATGGATGAAAGGCTTGCAATAAGTGCATTTTAAGAGCTTCTTGAAGGAAGACTTCTTAAGAGGAGAACTGCTGAGTAACTGTGAATGAATAGCTGAAAAAGAATTTCACAAGAGAACTTTGTAAAGTGTAGCTTAATAACTGATAAAAATGGGAACTGCTACAGAATTGCTTATGAGTTGCATAAGAAATATTTTAGAGGAGATCTGCTCACTGGGAGAATTGTTTAAGAAAACTGTTAAATAATTCCTTAAGACAATGGCTTAACTACATAAAGATGAAATACTTGAGAGGAAACATACTTAAGAATTATTTAAGAGAGGTGTTTTATAACTGCTTAAGAAGAAAACTGCTTCATGGGAGAAACGCTTAAGAGGAGAATTATTTAGTAACTACTTAAGCCAATGCTTTAATAACTGCTTAAGAGAAGAAATGCTTAATGAGACAGATAGTTAAAATTGCTCAAGAGGAGAACTGCTTAAGAGAATAACACTTCTTCTGAAATGCAGTGAAAAGAACTATTGAAAAACTGCTATGAATTGCTTAAGAAGGAAATGGCTTGGAACTGCCTTCTTAAAAGTAGAACTGCCTCAGGGAAGAATTGCTTAAGAATGGCTTAAGTGGAAAACTGAGTGTGATGATAACCGTGCAAGAACTGCTTCAGCAAATAACTGATTGACAACTGCTCAGGTGAACAAGTTTGAGATCTGCTTCAGAACTGTTAAAGAGAACACAGTTACTTGAGAACTTTTTAAGACAAGAACTGATAAAGAGGTAAACTTCTAGTGAAGTGCTTAAGAGTGGAATGGCCTTTGATGGGAACTGCTTAAGGAAACATTCAACTCTTATTTTTTTATTTTTTATTTGACATTTGTTGACCAGGATAGTCCATCTGGGACAAAGCCCTTTTTCAATGGAGCCCCAGGGAGAAAAGCTCCAACAGTACAAATATAATGGAGAGATGCGTGTTGCAATAAATAATACAATAAGAATAGCAATATACGAGACAACAATAAAGAAAGCTAGACTTATATATAATATAGTTAAGCAGATAAACATATTGAAGGCACAGACATGTAGAAAAGTAGATAACAGGACTAAGTATACTGATCAGTTACAAATAGTAGACAACAAGAGTGGATATTAGTAATAGGTTAAGAGATAGTAAAGTGGAAGTCAGGAACAGAGAGTAGAAGTTGAAGAAGAGAGTCAGGTGCTTATTAAGTAAAAGAAGCAGCTTAATTGGATAAAGAAAACAAAGAGCAAATGAAGATAATTAGAGTAGGGAAGGAAAGAGGAATAAAGAAGAAGAGGAGAGATGGAGAAACAACTGGATTAAGGTGGGGTTGTTACAGTGACATATCCAGGTGTGGTTTAGGTATTCATTAATAATGTCTGTTTGAAATTTAAAAAGAAAGAACTTGAGAAGGAAAATGGTTAAGAGAACTGCTTGACAGCTGCTTAAGAGGATAACCATTTAAGAACTGCCTGAGAACTGCTTAAGAAGAGAGATGCTTAAGAGCTGCTAAAGATGAGCACTACATATGAGGATAACTAGTGTAACAGCTGCTTAAGAGGAAATGCTTGATAATTGTTTAAGAGAAGAACTTAAGGGAAGATCTGCTTAAGTAAAGAAAGTACAGTTGTGTACACTTACCATAAATGTAGATGTTTGAGTGTATTCACTGTTGCAGTCATTACATTTGGGTTATCTGCTTGCAGGTAGCCCTCAGTTGGCCTGATTAACAAAGTCTTATGTCCTGCATCAGTTGCTGTCCCTTCTTCCATGACGTCAGGTCATCAGGGGTACAAAACATGCAGCTGACGCCATTATATCAGTTTTTCTTATCCCAGATGTCAGGTGCCCCCCTAATGGGAAGCAATTAAATGTAAAAGTACAAAGATATACCTCCAACAAAAAAGCAAATACACCAAAAGGGCTTTTAAGCATAGTAAAGGAAAGTAGAGGTATAGCCAAAATAAGTTAGGGGGCTGGACGGAGGATAACCAGGACTGCAACAGTGAATACACTCAAACATCTACATTTATGGTAAGTGTACACAACTGTACTATGTTCTTCATGTTTTACTGTTGTAGTTATTACATTTGGGTACAGTCCCAAAGCTATGGTTGGGAGGAGGAATTTATATAGCATTAGGGCCAGCTATAAGGCTCTGCAAGACTGCAGTGGCAAAGCCAGCTCTGGATTTAGAGAAAATTGGCAAATGATAATGCTTGGTGAAAGTATGTACAGAACTCCAGGTAGCAGCTTCTAGGATGTCCCTGGTAGGGACGCCTCTGAGAAAGGCTGTAGAGGTAGATACAGCCCTGGTGGAGTGAGGTCTGATAGCCAGGGGGATAGGTTTTCCATGGTGCTTATAGCAGAAATGAATGCAATGGCTTATCCATTTAGAAATGGTTTGCTTTGAAATAGCCTTCCCCTCTGCCCCTGCAGCAAATGCCACCAGCAGTTGTTCAGATTTCCTTTGAGGTTTAGTCTTGTCCAAGTAGAATCTAAGTTGCCTGTGCACATCTAAGGAATGCAGTATCCGTTCCCCTTTATTCAGTGGATTGGGAAAGAAAGTTGGCAAATGAATGGACTGATTAAGAGCCCCACAGATTCCACCTTGGGCATGAAGGATGGATTGGTTCTGAGGGACACCCTGTCCACATGAAAGATTATGAAAGGCTCCACTGCCATAAGGGCCTGTAATTCAGATACCCTTCTAGCTGAAGTGTTTGCTAAAAGGAAAAATGTATTCCAATAAAGAAATTTTAAGTCTGCAGTAGCAGCTGGCTCGAAAGGAGGTAGAGTGAGTTTCTCCAAGACAAAGTTAAGGTCCCAGGCTGGGGTTGGAGCTCTCCTGGGTGGTCTCAAATTTTTGGCCCCTCTGAGGAACTGCTTGAGCAGTGGATGAGAGAAGAGGGGAGGTTCTGTGTTATAATAAGCTGAAATGGCTGAGGTGTGGATTTTAATGGAGGAAAAAGACAGGCCCTTGTGAAGCATCTCAGTTGAGTATTGTAAAATCTGAAGTAAATTGGGCGCTGCTGTGCTCATCCCTTGAGACTGGTTCCAGGCACAGAATCTTTTCCATTTTTCAGCATAAGATTTTCTAGTACTAAGCCTCCTTGCCTCTAAAATGATATCCATCACAGGTTTGCTGAGGGATGGTAAAGGAGAGATTAAGTAATTAGCCAGGCTGCAAGGTTCAGCATTAGAAGCTGAGGGTGCAGAATCTGGTTCTCCTGCGGAGACAGCAGGGAAGGAGTCTGAGGCAGGTGCCATGGAGATAACCATGACACACTGTGCAGGAGGGGGTACCAGTGTTGGCGTGGCCAGTCTGCAGCAATAAAAATCATCCTTGGTTTGTCCTGTTTGATTTTTAGTAGTACTTTGGAGAGCAGTGGCAGAGGGGGGAAAGGCACAGACTGATAGGTTTTTCCAGCTGAAGGACAGACCATCCACTTTCCAGGCTTGTTTGTGGGGAGTCCTTGTGCAAAATTTGTCCAATTGGTAGTTCTGGGGAGAGGCAAACAGGTCTATACCTGGGCTCCCCCATTTGCTTGTCAACATGTTGAAAATCCTTAGTTCCAGTTACCACTTGTGTGGGTCCATGAGGTTTCTGCTTAGTCTGTCTACCAGTGTATTTAATTTTCCTGGCAGGAATTGAGCTTGTAGGTGCACTTGGTAGCTCAAGGCTGTGTTCCACAATGCCATGGCTAGTCTGCAGAGGAGGTAGAAATGTGTACCCCCTTGCTTATGTACCACATAACAGTGGTTTTGTCTGTCTTTACCATTAGTTGTCCTGGAAGAATGTGGTCCTTGAAGGCTGTCAGAGCATTCTGTACAGCTAACATTTCTTTTTGATTGATATGCAGGTGCATTTGACTTGGGTTCCATTTGCCCTGAATGCACTTCCCTGCCAGGTGAGCCCCCCTGCATAGTCTAATGTGTCTGTTGTTAGGGTTTGAGTGGCATGGGGTGATGTGAAAGGTAGTCCCTTGTTTTGGTGGCAGGCCTCTGGCCACCAAAGGAACTCTAGGTGTAGGCAAGGTATGAAAGCAATCATTGTTTCTAGGTCTTGAGAATGTTGACACCATAAGCTTTTTAGATAGCACTGTAGTTTCCTTATATGCACTCTTGCATATGGAATTAGAAGAATGCAGGAGGCCATGAACCCCAAGGCTTGCAGTATTTGTCTTGCAGATAGCAGGGTTTTTGTGGCCACTTGTTTGAAGTAGGTTGTCAAATTAATTTGTTTCTCTGGCGTAGGTAAGCCATCTGGGAAGTTGTATTCAAGCTTGCTCCCAGGAATATAATTTGTTGACAGGGTACCAGGTGTGATTTCTTTTCGTTTATGGTGTACCTCAGACAAGTTAGAATCCTTTGTACAAAGGTCAGATGATTCAAAAGTATGTCCTGGCTTTCTGCCTGAATTAGACAATTGTCCAGGTATGGGTATATTTAAATATTTCTTTGCCTGCAAAATGCAATAACTGGAGCTAGGCACTTTGTGAATACCATGGGCGCAGTAGATAAGCCAAAGGGCAGTGCAGAGAACTGATAGTGCATGTAGCCTGCTTTGAAGTGTAGGTATCTTCTGCAAGATTCCCTGATTAGGATGTGCAGGTATGCTTCTTTTAAATCTAGTGTTGCCAACCAGGCATCTTTGCCTAGCATGGGAGGTAATTGGTGAAGAGTCAACATCTTGAATTTTGGAATTTCCAAAAAGGTGTTTAGAGTAGACAGGTCCAGGATAGGACGCCATGTATTGTCTTTTCTGGGTACCAGGAAAAGTCTCGAGTAGAAACCTTGTCCCTTTTCCACTTCTGGTACCAGCTGAATAGCCCCCATGCTTAAGGGAGAAAGTACCTGCTTTTGGGCCTCTGCCCACTGATTTGGGGGTAGGTCCAGCCACCCGCTTGGTGTTGGCAACATGTGGAAGTGAAATCTCTATCCCTGGGACACTATATTTAAAACCCATTTGTCCTGGGTAATGTGTTCCCAATTCTTTGCATGAAGAACAATCTTTCCCCCCAAAGAGGCAGTCAGTTGATAAGTGCTTAGAAATTTTAAAAAGAAGTCATTGAGACAGTTTACCGTAGGGGGAGTCTTATTATCCCAGATCTGGAAGTGGAGGCCCCCCACTGCTTAGTTCTGTGTGACCCCCTGGGACTGAAACCTGGGTTTTTTGTTGTGTCTGTGTTTGGCTTGAGAAGATCTGGAAGGGGCTGGAAAGGACCAATTCATAGAGGGCCAGTGCCTACTAAATCTAGGAGGGTGAAGTTGTTAAAAAATCTTTAACAGTTTGCATATATTTAGCTTTATCTTCCATCTTTTTAAGAACTTCCTCAACCTTGTTGCTAAACAGGTGGTCCTGATTTAAAGGAGCATCCAACAATTTAGCTTTAACATGATCAGGCAAATATTGCTCCTTAAGCCAAGCATGCCTTCTGAGCAATGACCCAGTAACAGCAGCCCTGTAAGAGGCCTCTAATGAATCAAAACCACAATGCAAAGTATGTTTTCCAACTTGTTCAGCAGAATGCATTAAATCCTGTAATTCTTTATTTTCCACAGTCAGGAATCAACATAATTTTCTGTTTAGGCAGTCCAATAACATGTTGCTGATACTTTAACATATGAAACTGGCAGTTTAAAGTTCTAATGGCCAAGGTTGCAGAAGTGTAAACATTCTTACCCCAGCTATCCAGTGCCCTGGAGTCTCTATCAGAACGGGTAGGATTTTTAGCAGTAGAAGCCTTAATGATCTTGGGCCCCTGTGAAATAGTCTCTGGATCTGCAATAGGATTTTTAAAAAGGAACTTGTGGGACTCATGGACCCTGTAGTATCCGTCAGGTTTTCTGGGAGCAGGAGGCAGGGAATCAGGGGCCAAACTAGATTCCAAAAAAGCATCATCAACAATGTCTAGTACAGGAGGAATAGCTAAAGGCCTATGTTGAGGTAGGAGAAGGAAATCTCTAAGCCTCTTTTTTGAATCAGAAAAATCCTGGCTTTCCCAGTGGAAATGCTGCCTTAGAGTATGTAAGGTTTCCCCAAAAGAAAAATCCTCAGGAGGGGAAGCAGAGGGAATGGAGTCCTCTGCATCAGAATCTTCATAAGTAGATAAGGGCAAATCCAGATCATCAGAAGAATCAGAAAAAAACAGAATCCTGATCAGAAGATTCATAATCAACTTCAGTCCTACGCCTCTTAGAAGGGGGGGGGTGGCTACCCCTGATTAGAGTTATTAGATCTTCAGCCATTCTTGTCATTTGTTTTTTAGGCATAGAGGCCTGAGCATCTGGCCTGGGCTTTGTTTTTTTAGGCATGGATCAAGATTTAGGCCTAAGTAAAGAAGGAGGCATTGGTTTAATATGCAAGTCCATAGGCCTGAATATACCCTCAGAAGCCAGTGCCTGCACAGCGACTCTGGACCCATTCAAGGTAGAGACATCCGCGGGTTCCATAGTTGAAGCATCTCGCAGCATACCGGAGTCCGAATGGGTCTCAGTAGAGGCCTGCAAATCAGAAGTAGCGGGTATCAGGGGCTGCGAAAGTGCCTCACTGAGTACTGGCAAACTAGCGACTGGCTTGGTCGTCGGCGGTTTTGGACCTCGGCAGCCTGTCTCTGTCTTTATCTTTGTGTTTTTCAGAATCCCGGCAGTCGGATGGCTAACTGATGACATTTCTGGATAATTAAACCGAGAACCGAAACATTTAGAGGCGAAAATATACCGACGACGGATAGTTTTCTGATTAAATAAAGCACAAAACCGACAGCAAGGTACGTCGTGGTCAGGGCCTAGGCAAGGAATACAGTACGAATTAAAACCTTTATGCGGTATTTGCTTTCCACAAGTAATGCAATTATTAACTTTTACTGACATTGGTAAGGAGCAAGAAAATGTTTCCCCAATGGGGTACTTAGCTTTAGTTCTGAAACTCGAAAACGAAAATTTCAAGAGTCGGCTGACCAGCACTTGGAACTGCTTCTGCTTCGGGCACCGCACGGCAAGAAAGACTAATGTAATGACATTGGCTGCATGTTTTATACTCCTGACGACCCGACGTCATGGAAGAAGGGACAGTAACCGACGCAGGACCCAAGACTTTGTTAATCAGGCCGAGTGAGGGCTACCTGTAAGCAGATAACCCAAATGTAATGACTGCAAACAGTGAAACACGAAGAACATCTGCCAAGTACAATGCCTCAAGACTGCCTAAGCAAGCAACACCTTGAGTTCTTAAGTGGAAAATATTTATGAGCGGCTTTAAAATTACTAAAGACCTGCATATGAAAAATGATTAAGAATTGTTTAAAAGGAGAAACTGTTTAAAGACTGCTTATATGCAGAAATGCTTAAAAACTGATCAAGAACTGCCCAAGAAATGCTTAAGAATATAACTGTTTAAGAGAACTGCTTTGGAGCTGAGTATGAACTGTTTATGAGATAAAATGTTTGCAACTGCTTTAAACTGGTATAAGAATAGAACTGATTAAGAAGAGACCTGCTTTAAAACTGCTTAACGACAAAGGCAACTTAACCCCTTGATAGGAAAACTTCTTACAGCAGAACTGCTAAGGAACTACAATAAACTCAAGAGAAGAGATTCGTCATATAGGTTCATCGGTTGGTACTAGGCTATCGACCCTAGGGCCTATGCAAGCCTAGCCATAACAATTCCCTGGATATTTCTTCCCACAATATTTACTTCTCTGGACCCTTGTCTAGCAGGGTGACTGACATGATCCCGGGGTGAATTTCCTATCTCCCATCCAATCATCAAGGTTTCTTTTGAAGAGGGCCAATGAGCCACTCTGCTTGACATGTATGGGCAGTCTATTCCAGAGTATGGGGAGTCTCTGGGTCAGGAACCTATCCCTCCAGCATGTTTTGTTCATTGTCATAACAAGGTTTAGATCTCTGGAGCATGCGGCTCTGAGTGATTGGGATTTCTTTAAGTGGAGCATGTCCAACAGCTCAGGGTTTGACATGGCCTTGTATGTTAAGCAGAGATCGCCTCTGAGTAGATGATATGCCACAGAGTATAGCTGGAGTTTTTTTTAGACCGTCAGCATATGGCATCTACTTTAGGCCTGTGATTCTTTTAGTGAGGTATTTCTGTGGCCTTTCCAGCTGTTGCAGATGTCTTGTGAGGTACATACGAAATGGGGCATTATACTCTATAATGGGTCTAATGAGGGATGAGTACAGTGGGACAATAACCTCCTTTTTTCTGGATGAAAAGCCCTTAGTGATGAAGTGTGTCACATAGAAGGATTTCCTGACTGTTGTGGCGATGTGGTTATCGAAAGTGAGACCACTATCCACCTGTTTCCCCAAGTCTCTCATCACACTTTCGATGTTTATTGTCCTGTCACCTATGTGGTAATTCATGGGTACATGTTTTTTTCCAAAGGGGATATACATTTCTTGGCATTAAGCTTGAGTCCATGGCTCTGGCACCAGGTATCTGTTTTTGTAAGGCCCTTTTGTAGAATATCCACATCATTTGGGGATTCAATAATGGCTCCCAGTTTGCAGTCATCTGCGAACTTTGTTAGCCAGAGTCCCTTAGTGTTGGCCTGTACTTCAGAGAAGTCAATGCCAAACAACAGTGGTCCCAGGACTGAACCCAGAGGTACTCCACTTGTCACTTGTCTGGAGCTGGATTTGGAGTCGGCTACTTTTACAGTCTGGGTTCTGTCAGTAAGCCAGTTGGCAACCCATTGAGTGACGTAGGGATTTATGCCCAGCTTAGTAAGTTTATCTATGATTCCAGAGTGGGGGATGGTGTTGAAGACCTTGGCAAGTCCAGATAGGCTGTGTGGACCGCATTACCCTCGTCCACAGCTCTGCAGACTGATTCAAAGAAGTCAATCAGATTCAGGAGACACAATCGGCCCTTCACAATACCAAACTGGGTGGGGTCCAGTGTTTGAAGGTTGCCAATGTCTTTGTTTATAAGTTCCATGATAATCCGTTCCATGCCCTTGCAGATCAGGCTTGTCAGACTGATGGGACGGTAGTTCCTGGGATTCAAGGCGGATCCTCCCTTGTGGAGCGGGATAACTGTAGCTGTGAGCCACTCGGGCACGAAGCCTGAGGTGAGGCTATGATTAAACATGACACTTAGGTGAGGTGCCAGTTCATTTTGTAGTTCATGTAGTATACAGCCTGGGATGTCATCTGGTCCCATGGATGCTGTATTCTTAGCTTTGGAGAGTGCGGTTTCTACCTGTGTGGCCGTGATTACCGGAATTTGGCAATCTTTTGGTATTGAGATTGGCCCTTTAGGGGGTAATGTGGGGTGAAGTTGGCAGTAAATCAATCTGCCAGGATATTGGCAATATCCTTGGGATCACTATATTTAATGCCATTCTGTTGTAGCTCAGAGCAGATCTGAGCATTGCCATTTAGATTCTTGACATAACTATAGAATGCCTTGTGGTTGTCTTCGGAATCTTTGGCAATTTTATTTTTGTAACTAGCTTTTGAGAATTTTATGAGGTATCTCAGCTTCTTACTGAGGCTGGTGAGGGAGTTTTTTGCATCCTGGGATTTTCCTCTTTTCTGCAACAGTTTCTTCCTTCTGTTGTATAGTTTGTTTATAGCAGGGGACCAGCAGATTGGCTTCCTTTTTTTGGAGAAGAGCATATTGGTTCTATTTGGGATGGCACGATTCATGCAAGAGTGGATGTGCTTGTACAGTGCCTTAGTGTAGGATTCTGCAGTCGAACTTCCAGATCCCGTCTGCCTGGGTGTCATGACGTGCGTCACTTCTGACTTCAGTAGCATGAAGTTGGTTTTGGAGAAGTTTTTTAAGGAGGTTTCCTTACTGGGGGGTGGGATGTGGATGTCAAGGGTGATTTGCTTATGGTCAGACCTGACCAATGAAGGGGTGACCACTGACGTGGAGCATCTATCTCCCATGTTGGTAATGACCAGGTCTAGGATATTGGAGCCCCTGGTGGGACAGTGGATTAGTTGATCCAGAGCACTGGAAATTATGAATTCCAAGAACCGTTGGGAAAAGGAGTTGGTACCCGAGTAGTTTTTCCAGTTAATGGCAGGGTAGTTGAAATCAACCAGTATTAGGGTGTTTGGTTGTATCTTAATATTTTCCAGTATATTTAGAAAGGTGTAGTGAGAATCTTGGGGCATGGTGGGGGATCTGTACCAAGCTACAGTTTGGACTGCAGTCTTACCTAGTGTTAGTTGCACCTAGAGAATTTCAGATGCATTGTGTTGGGCAACTAGCCTGGAGGTGTGAATATCCTTGGTAAATATGGACACTCCTCCACCTTTAGTGTTTCGGTCTTGGTTTTGTGGCCGAAAAGTGTGGTAAGAATTGTAGCCTGGTATTGCAGGGGTGCTCTCTGGAGCCTTGAACCAGGTCTCAGTTACTGCACAGATATCGATGTTCTCCGTTTTTAGGAGTGCCTCGAGAGAGTGCATTTCGAGGTTTAGACTTCTAGCATTGAGTAGCATTACCTTCAGATTTTGCATGCTTGTATCTGTTATGGTGGTGGTTTTATCCTTTGAACCTTGCCTAAAAAAGGCACTATAGGGGTGGCAAGAGCTTTAGCCAGTAACCTGAATCCCAGGGGTGACAGGTGCAGACCATCTCTGGCAAAGCATTGTGGTTTGTCGATCATGTCTTCCCAGGCAGACAAATACTGGATCCCCTTTGAATGACACCAGAAGCTTAGCCAATTGTTGAAGTCAATCATTTTGTCCTTATACTGTGGTATCATTCTGGGCAAAGGCAGTATGCTACTCAGGGCTAGGGTCATACCTGCTTGGGACACATGATCCAAGAACTCTCCTTGTCTCTTTTCATGTAGTCCAGGGAGGTATGTCTCAAGTCATTCACTCCAGCATGGACAATGACAGAGTCGTATTTGTACTTGTTGTGGAGTGACTTGAGTGCATGTCTTATGTGGCGGATCCTGACACCCGACAGGCAGCTGACTGTAATTTTCTCCTTGTTCAGCCTGGTGAGTGGGACATCAGTGTGCCTGACTATAGAGTCACCTATGACTAAAGTGTTGGGTACATTGTCTTGCCTTAGGGGCTGTTGTTGGGTGGCACACTGGTGTTGTGAGCAATGTGTCACTTTGGTTGTGACTGGTGTTTGTTTGCGTTTCAGCTTCGGAGGTCCTTGTTGCTTGGGCAGGTTAATGTTAAGGGTGTCCGCATATGTGGGTTTAGTGTTGCTATGTGTGGGTGTTGATGGTGTGGGTTTTGAAGGGCTATGAGTTGCTTGAGGTGTAATGCAGGTGTTAACCTTCTCCTCTTGACTGTCTAGCACAATCTTGGCCAGAGAGAGCTTTGCTTCCAATTTGGCTATGTAAGTGCATCTCTCGCAGGTTGTAGTGTTGGGTGGTAGGAGGAGAGGATTGTCTGTGTACATGAGGCAGTTGCCGCATTGCCCCAGTATGCCCAGATTCACCAGGTGGATAGGAGAAATCACCGGAAGCTGACCGTTGAACATGCCTGTTTAGGTGCTTTTTTGTAAAGTTTAAGAGCTGTTTTCCCTTACCTTTGCAAGGTACTTTGCAATTATAGGCTGTTTAGTGCCTATGATTAATTTCTTCTTATTGACAAGGAGAGCTGAGTGCTTGTATCAGTTTCAGGCTTCCTAGTGCTTTCCAGCAGGTTCTAGAGCAAGTGCTAGTCACAGGGGTTCAGATTTTAGTGCTACTACTGAGAAACCAGCTAGTAC
This sequence comes from Protopterus annectens, assembly GCF_019279795.1. Taxonomy (NCBI): domain Eukaryota; kingdom Metazoa; phylum Chordata; order Ceratodontiformes; family Protopteridae; genus Protopterus; species Protopterus annectens. Next base: position 690,890,266 of record NC_056728.1, on the reverse strand, counting down.
TAAAAGAAAATTTAAAGAGCAGACTTTCTGGAACCTGGAATAGTTTAACTGTAGCCTCGCAGTGCTGCACGATGCAAAAAATTTGCAAACACATGTGTTTTAAAGCCAGAAAGTTGAAAGGGATAGAAATCAGCCAAAAAAGGCTAACAAAATTACAATTTCAGAGCTGGAAACCACTCCTCTAGCATTAGATCGGCAGTACAATGCTCACCAGTCCCACTGGTAAGCAGTAGGACTTCCCTCTACCACAGCAAGGTCTGTTTAGCTCTGAACACAGAAAATAAAGTCCTGAGACAAGCAAGACCTGGGATATGGACTGGCTAGGAAAGGTGGGAAACGAGCAAACAAGATAGTATTTTTTTTGTTGTTGAAACAGGCTAAAGAATGCAATAATACAGTAAATAAACACAGAAAAGGCTAACACACTTGGGTGTGTAGTCCTAAACAGTAAATGCAATTAAAACTCAACAAAATTAGCAATTTAAAACTTTTTAAATGAAGCAAGGCAAGTGCACAACTGAAAAACAATTTAAGAGGCAGTAATACAGCAGAATAAGTAGCTAGTCTACATATACAAAGAAGTCTATATATACAGAAAAGCAGCTAAAACACACAAACAATTCAGATGCAGTGCAACCTAGAGCACTTGAGGTGTAGCAATATTAAGGCAATTACAGTTATAATAAATGCTCTAAAATATGCTCTATATTTCCAAAATGTTTGAGAAGCCCAGCCAGAACACAAGGAGATTTGGGCAATTTCTTTTGAAAGGGAAAAAGGAGAAACAGAAGGCCTTATCAAATGTTCTCTCTGTATTAGGCAGAATGAGCTAATGACACTAGACTGGGAGGAGTGTCCCAGATCAGATTTATAGTAGGGGCGGGCAACTGCAAAGCCACCAAGTATAACAGCAAGACACCAACAGGGAAGGAGGGTGGGGACAATATTAAAGCTATTAGCCTACAGACAGTAAGCACTACAGAAAGCCACAAAATGAAAGTTTTTAAACAGATAAAGGAGCAATGAGACTCTACAGAATGCTTTTCACTGCAAACAAATCAGTTACCCATGCAGATTAGTTAATAGCAATAAAATACACTAAAAAAACTATGCAGCAGGCAATAAAAAGTGCTATATATAAATTGCTAGAAACACTAATCCGTATAAATAATCCGAAAAAACAGGATACTTATATATCTCAGCTCAGAGTTGTAGTCAACACCTCTCCTCCACTCTGCTCAGTGTGTATAGACAGAAATCCTCTCAAAGTTAGGGCTTAAATACCAGAAGATACAACCTTAGACATTAGATATAACAGCAAAAAACTACTTAACAGGGGAACTTCATGAGATCTGTTTAAGAATGACCTAAAAGTACAACATCTTGAGAACTGCTTATAAATTTCTTAAAAAGAGAGCTACTGAGAACTGCTTATGATTGGATGTTATTTTAAACTGCTTTACAACAGCTTAAAACTATTTGAGAAATGCTTAGGAATGGCTAAAGAATGGAACTGCTTAAGAGCTACTCAAGAGAACTGCTTAAAGATTTGTTTAATAATGGCATGAGAGAATTTCTTATGGGACATCTGTTAATGAGTAGAATGCCTGAGAACTGTGCAAACATGGAACTCGCTGAGAATTTTATAAGCTGAGAAATGTTTATAATAGCTACTTTAATACTGCCTAATAACTACCTAAGAGAATTCATTAACATAGACAAGTGCTTAAGAACTGCTTAAGGGGAAAATGCTTGGAAACTGCCCATGAACTTTGAAGAAATGCTTAACAAGATAACTTCTTAAGAGGAGAACTGCTTGACAATTGCTAAACTTCTAACAATAAAAACAACTTAAAAACTGCTAACAAACTGCTTAAGAAAACTGCTTAAGAGTAGAACTGGGAGAAAACTGCGTAACAAGAGAACCACTAAAGAACTGCTTAAGATCTGCTTATGGAAACTGCTTAAGAATAGAACTGGGAGAATTATTTATGCAAACTGCTTAAGATGAGAACTGCTTACTAGCAATAAAACTGCTTAATGACTGCTTGAGAAACTATTAAGAATTGTTTAAGAGGATAATTGCTTAAGAACTGCTTATGAACTGTTAATAGGAGACGTGTGAAGCCAGGCATAATGCCAGGCTCAATGAAAAGCAAGTATGAAGCTACAGGTAAAGTGTCTGATATTCATTTGCAATCAGTGTGTTTGTGTCATGCCATAGGACTTTGTAACTATACTTTTTTTAGTATCAAAGAACAGGCAATATTAGATTTCCAGATTTGCCATCTCCTCTTATTAATGTAGCAAACAAAAATGAAAAAATGGGAACAATATTTCTTGTGAGATGCAATTGCTACATTCTCTAATGGACTTAATGCTTGTTTATCATTAAGATACCAAGTGGATTTAAAGGGAAGGAGCAGGAGTGGATGCAATTTGACAATCATCTAATGGTTACTATGGCAAGATAATTAAGTGGTATTACTACTGGTTTTCTCCAGTGGAAAAAATGGTGATATCATGGGCATTGGCACTGGAAAATAAACACTGTTTATAACTATGTATGCTACAAGGAGAAGCTAGATGATGATGTAGTACTTGTGTGAAACCATCTGTGAGTACTATTTATTAATTTATAGTTAGGGCTAGTATTGCTGTAGTAATCTTTAGCCACAGAACTTAGATATCTGAAGTTTAGATTTTCTCTATGAATCCTATGTATTTAATTGCCTTTTATTTTATTTCTATGTGTGTGCTACCCTATGTATATTTTACTGTGTGTCTGCACTTTCTCCATCATTTTTAAGTAAATTTAATTCATTACCCTTTAAGCTCTTGTGACATTTATTTATTTATTTAATATATTTACACAATGTTTAACTAAGAAGAGAGTGATCATTATTAAATAATTGGTTAATAAGCTTTGTGGCACATCTCTCCCCTTAGACTGCTTAGCTTAGCCTGACTACTAGCAGTGAAAGAGATTTTAATAGGTATGCTTTCATATCTGACAAGTTAAGAGCATCCAGGGCACTTGCAGGCTTTTGACCCTAAACTTAGAGTGGTGGCAGTACTACCATACCAGGAATAAAGCTGTGGGGAGTTGGAAAATTCTGCCAGCTTTTCACAGAAAGTGTGTGTGCGTGTGTGTGTGTGTGTGTGTGTGTGTGTGTGTGTGTGTGTGTTCAGCTGTATGTATAAACATAATTCATGTGAAATTCAGTTACCATAAAAAAAGGAGCACTGGTTTTAACTATTGGTTAAACAGGGTCCAGAGACTGCTTGGCTAAAAACTCAGCTCTGTAACTCACATGGGTGCAATTCAATTTAGGTGTGGAAGCTAGAAACCCAAAGCCTTCAACACTATTCCCCACTCAGGCATAATAGATAAACTCTCTCAACTAGGCTTCAATCCGTATGTTACCAGATGGGTAGCCAACTGGCTCACTGATAGAACCCACCTATTCAAAATAGAGGAAGCCACCTCAAGCAGTAGACCCGTATTGAGTGGTGTACTTCAGTTTTGGGGCCTCTGTTGATTGGGATATACTTTTCTGAGGTACAGGCCAAAACCAGTGAGCTATGGCTGACCAAGTTTGCAGATGACTGCAAGTTGGGAGCTGTCATCAATTTCCCTAGTGATGAGGACATCCTCCACGAGGGTCTAACCCAAACAAATGACTGGTGCCAGAAACATGGCCTCAAGCTGAATATAAAAAGTGCATCATCATCCCCATTGGGGAGAGAGATGTCCTCACAAATTGTCACATTAATAACATTCTAAGCATGCAGTCAGTTGTGAGAGATTTGGGCACCCAGAATGATAGCAGCCTGACTTTTGACCACCATGTTGCTTCCATTGTATGGAAAGCTTTCTACATGGCCCATCTCATAAGTAAGGGTATCTCACCCAGGGAAAAGGAGGTCATAACATCCCTGTATTCTTCCCTTATTAGGCCCATTATTAAGTACAATGCCCCATTTGGCATGTTCCTCGCAAAGCACATGCAGCAACTGGAGAGACCACAGAGGTTCCTCACTAGGAGAATCCAGGGCCTCAAAAATCTACCATACACAGATAGACTAAATGCCCTATGCCTCTACTCTGTTTCATACAGACTCCTCAGAGGTGACCTCTGTCTGGCATACAAGGCGATCTTGGACCCCGCCTTGATGGGACTTCTGCATATCTGCAAGTCGAGCTCCACTTGAGTATCCCACACACATGGCCTCAACCTGGTCTGTGACATCAATAGGACTTGATGGTGGGACAGATTTGTGTCCCAGAGACTTCCCTATCTATGGAATAAACTCCCTCTCCACATCAAGCAGAGTACCTCTTTACCCCTTTTTAAGAGCAATCTGGATAACTGGATGGGAAAAAGAAAATACATTCCTGGGATTCAACCCGTATCCCTGTTGGAGAGGGACATTGGTTGCTGATTTGTCTATGCATGGGCTAAACTCTTGGCTAGGCTTATAAGGGCCTCAGGGCCAATAGCCTAGTAACTTCCTATGATCCTATGACCCAGGATGGAAGTACATATTCCCTTCATGCTCTTGGAGTCAGGCTGCACTTTGTAAAACTAGTCAATGAAACAGACGTATGTGCATTTTCCAGCTATTACTTCCCCTTTGGCTGGCAGTGGTGGGATTCAGATCCCATCAGTGTCAGCCATCTTGACAGGAGCTGTAACATCCTGCCATCTGGGTGTAACATTGACGGCAGTTGTGCATACCACATTTAGAGGAAGGGTGCCTTTCCATCTTCACTAAAATAACTGTTTCAGAACTAATTGCTTAAGGGGTAATTGATTAAGAATAGAACTGCTTAAGAATGCTTAAAAACTGCCTAGAATAAAAATTGCTCCAGTTGAGAACTGATTGAGAACTGCACAAAAGAACTGCTTTTGAAATGAAGAGAAAGTGCACAATAGAAGGACCGCATAAAATTGCCAGAGACCTGTTCAAGGACTGCTTGAAAACTAATTAAAAGAACTGCTTAAGGTGAGAACTGCTTAAGAAGAGAAATACTTAAGTACTGCTTGAGAGTAACACTGCTTAAGAAATGCTTAAGAGGAAAACTGCCCTACAATTTAAGGGAAAAACTACTTGAGACCTGATCTGTAACTGCCTAAGAGATGCTTTAAAGAGAACTGCTTAAAAAAAGAATGGGAGAGTTAAGCACACACTGCTTTATAAAAAAATCAATGAAAATTGCCTGAGAACTGCTTAGAAAGAGAAAGGCTTAAGAGGAGAGCCGCTCTAAAATTGTTAGAGAGCTGCTAAAGAATAGAGCTGCTTAATAACTGCACGTGGTCTGCTTAAGATAATTATTTAAGTGAACATCTGCTTAAAAGAACTGCTTATGAAAAAAATAAGAGAAGAAATGTTTAGGAGGATTCCTGCTTGAAAACTGCTTACAAATCACTTAACACAAGTGTTTAGGAGCCAACATGCTTAAGAACTCTTTAAGAGAACTGTTTATCAAGACACTTAACTGCTTGAGAACAGTTTAAGAGGAGAACTGCTTAACAGTAAAATGCTTGAGAGTAACATTACTGGAGAGTTTCTTGAGAACTGCTTTATTGGAGAACTGTTAATAAGAACTGCTTTTTAAAACTGCCTAACTGCTCACAAACTGCTTAAGAAAAGAATTTTATAAAAAAGAAGTGCTTGAGAACTGCTTAAGGTGATAAAGGCTTATAAGTAGAACTTTTTATGAAATGCTGGAGAACTATTTAAAAATAAACCTGTTCACGATATGAACTGCTTCAGAACTGCTCAAGAGGAAAACTGCCTGACTTCCACGATGGCTGCACATTGACTAATAGCTTGTTTCTAGCTCTTCCAGTTTGAAAACAGAAACTCAGCAGAGAAGGTCAGTAGACTTGTCTCTGGGTAAATTTCAGTAATTGGCTAGTTAAGTGCACTGCCTAGATGTCAGAAATAAAGAAATACAGAAGACCTGGAATGAAATCAGCTACAAAAAGTGAGGAAAAAACACAGACTGAGGAAAGTTCTGTAGCTGTTCAGCAAAAAGCAGTGCAACCGTCAGATATGACTTCCAGTAACCTACATGAAGATATAAGACAACTGCATACAGACCTGGTTAAAGTAAACAAAACACTGATGGATTATATCAACACAAACAATAACAGGTTGGAAAAAAAGAAGAAGCTTTAAACAGATATTCAGATGAGATGATAAAGCTGCAAATATCAGAGGTCAATATGAAGAAAAGACTGGCTGAATATGAAACTTATCAGGACAAGATGTTTAAAAAAAATAATAGAATTAGAGGACAGAACACGTGGGGGAAACCTGAGGCTTCCAACTATTCCAGAGAAGCTGGAAGGAACAGACTGCATTAATTTTATGAAAGCACAAACAAGCAACTGGACTGGTATTCCACAGCAGGAGTTGTTAGTTGAAAGGGCAGAGTGTGCGTGTGCTCCAAACCCAGCTATAAGAAAGAAACCTAGACCTTTAATAGTAAAGATGCAATCTTACCAGCAGAAGGAGTTGATTCTGACAAAACTGTGGCAGAAGGACAAAATGCTACAAGTGGAGTCAGCAGAATGGTTGTGGAGAATCATTGTACACCAGGCAGAAGAAGAGTTACTTAATTCCACTATTCAGGGAATGTCAAGATGCAGGTGTGAGATTCAAACTGCTGCGTCCAGCTGTCTTCAATGTATTCTTTCTTGGAGGGACAAAATAATTTTTTGATGAAGTGCATGCTAAGAAGGAAATGCAAAACTTTCTCCAACAAAAAGTGAGCTGTGAAACAGGAGGAGATTCTATTTCCTTGTTCTTGGGGTAATTAAGACCACAGAGAGATTGTACCTGTGAAACCTTTTCCAGTATTTCAGTGGACAATGTTGGAGGGAAGGAAGGGAGCACAAGAGTTGACTAGAATAATCGAGAGTACATTGAAAATGAAGCACAGACATGATTTAAGTGATGGAGAAGAACAGTAATAAAACCAGTAAATTACTGTGTGATTAAAATGCAATAATTATATTTGTGAAATATGACAGAACAAGGAAATCTGGAAATATTGGATTTTTTCAAAATTTGTTGGACTTGTGAGGGACTCTAAAGTATTTGCCCTAATTCATGTCATTAATGTTTGGAAAAATGCTTTGGGGAGGGGAAGAGATGGGAGAAAGCTAACTGTAAGTAAGAAAATTATTTTCTTAATAGTGCTGTATTTGTGGTTATGGTTTTCACTGCATGCTATTTTTAAGTGTACTGGGGATTGTACACAGGCACATTTTTTTCTCCCCTCTTCTTCCTTCTTGTACAGTTTTGAGAAATATAGGCAATGCAATGTAAAAAAAAGCTTGGTTAAAAGGGCATGACAAAGTTAAAATTAATGTGCTTTTTCTCATTCTTGCATGGGGAAATGACTGGATTAAGGACCTTAGATTGATTAGTTTTAAGAGACAGCAAGTACATGAAAAAGAATATTGAATATTGTGAAGCTGTTTTTCTGACAAGTGCATGTATACTTAGTAGCAGTTCTGCAGTTCATCTTTCAGTGGAAACAATCTGATAAAGAAAAACTGTGTGTCTCGTTCTCATGTCTCCATGGAGACAATCTGATAAAGAGAAATTGGAGACAGTCTGGTGTAAGGGGATTGGCTGAGGGAAAAAGAAAAGAGAAACTGGCTAGGACATAATGTTCTCTGAAAGCAATCAGGGGTTTTCCCAGCAGGGAAAGCTTTAAATATAAGGCAAAACCAATTAGACTTGAAGTAAAGTTTTCTCAGTTTTTAATGCAATGGGAATACTAATATAAATAGGTGCTTTGGGTTTTTTTATTTTCTTTTTTTCTCCCTTCTGTCTTTTACTTTGTTCGGTTTTAAGAAATGTACATACTGCAATGTAAAAAAATAAAATAAAATAAAAAAATGGGAAAGGGACTGGTTAAGAAAGTATGACAAAAGAAAAATCAGTGTGCTTTTTCCCATGCTTGCATAGGACAATGACTGGGTTAAGACCCTAGGTGTTATCCAGTAACAAGTTTATTACAAAGCATGGAAATGAAAAAGAATATTGAATATTGTAAGGCTTTTTTATGTGAAACAAGGTATCCTTAGCAGTTTCATGTCTGGTTTGTATGTTACTAAAAGACAATTTAATAAAGAAAAGTGGCTTGGAGAAAGTGTTTACTGAAAGCATTCAAGTGTTTTCTCAGCTGGGAGAGCTATAAAGATATAGACAAAATCAAATAACACTTACTAATAACACAGACTGTACCATGCATTTTAGCATGACTAACCTTTCTTTATGGTTAACTCTAGCCTGTCTATCAGCTTAGAAGTTTTGTTCTTATCAGGAAGCAAACACTTCAATATTTGAAGAGGTACATAATTTTGTGTATTATTAAGTTGATAGGTTTGGGGGGGGGTGTTTGCTCTGTTTGAGGGCTTTCAAAAATGAAAATATATGTAAGATGTGACATAGGCTCAAATGGATATAAGAAGAAACACCTGTATAAAAGACCAACCTGCCGAACAGCATATGCATGTAACATAAAAGTTGGAACTAGACGTTTAACAAAAAAAGCAGTTATACATAAAAGGTGGTAATAATAACCGTATAACAAAATGATGCTTTCTGTAATGTCTTTATTTGAACGATCTTAAAGACACATATAAAAAAGCAAAGAGTAGTGAATTATATTAAAAAATGTACAGTACAAACAGCTGTGCTACAGGAGACATACCTGGAAAGAACTGAACATGTGATTTTGATGAAGAAAGGTTTTCAAGATGGTTAATCAGTGGAATATCTGGGGCAAAGGGAAAGAAGAGTACTTATATTAATTGCAAGAGAAGCTCCAATAGTGATAGAAAAGGGAAAAAAGATAATAACGGAAGATATATATACTAAGGAGCTACTGGCAAGAGAGGAGGATTAGACTGACATGCATTTACATTCCTCCTAAAACTGCTATAATGGAGCTTAAGAAAATTCTGGGAGAAATAATCAGCTTTCAGCAAAGAACATTACTTATAGGTGGAGACTGAAATTTGGTTTGCAACAGTGAAGATGTGTCTGGGGAGCCTAGAAGGGAAAATTTAACAAATGAGGGGAGATTTTTGAAGAAATTTATGAAAATGTTTGGCATGGAAGATGTGCATTCATTACTTGGAGTTTGGAGTGAATTTACATATTATTCTCCAAGATGCAAAAACTGGGCTATGCTAGATAGAATTTATATCTCACAGGAAAATGTGCATTTCACTGAAGGTCTTGAAACACCCAACAACTATTTCAGATCATGCACCAATGATCACTAAAATAAAAACGCAAGGTAAGGAAATAAAAGAGACACTGGTGTTTTACCACCTATTGGTTGAAAAGAGAGGAATTTAAGGAATGGGTTTTCAAATTAATTCAGGACCTACTAGAGAATATAGGAATTTCTTCTGAAAATATAGCTAGGGAGTGGGATAAAATTAAAGTGGAGTTTAAAACTAGGGTGTAAATAATTGAAAGGGAGATATGGTTAAGAAGTAACATTAATTATTTAGAGGGACTGACAAATGTTAAGTATTGCAAAATAGGGGGGATCTCTCAGAACAAGAAAAGGAGCAACTACAGAATGCTAAACAGAAAATAAGAGATTACCTAAATAATATCCATGAGTTTAGAAAGACTGTTGTTAAGCAACTGTTTTTTGATAATTCTATTACACAAAAACATTTAGCACAATGACTCAGGGAACAGAAAGTGGAAAGGGCTGTCACCAAGCTTAGGGAGCCTATAACAAGGAAGATAACTAGAACTCCTGTAGAAGTATTATTAATATTTTGGAAATTTTATGAAAGTTTATATAAGGCAGAGAAATATGGAAATCAAGAAAAGGTACAAATGGAAATGTTTATGGAAGAATTAAATATGCCAAGACCAGAGGTAGATGAGACTCAGTTACTAACAGCTACAATAGGAAGAGATGACATAAAATGGCTATGTATAACCAATCTACAGGAAAACCCCAGGAATAAATGGCATTCCTGTGGAAGGTTGGAAGCTAGGAAGGAAAAAACTGATGAAGATCTTGAAGGTTTTGTTTGACAGTATTTTATGAGGAGGAGAAGTACCAGCATCCTGGAAGGAAGTGGTGTTAAAGGTAATACCTAAAAAGGGTAAAGATCCATTGGATCCAGCTTCATACAGGCCCATTTCAATACTAAACCATGATTATAAAGTGTTTATGCCTATAATGGCTAGAAGAATGGCAACAGTAATACCAAAATTGATAGATATGGATCAGTGTGGTTTTGTGGAGGGGAGGCAAACATTTGACAATATTAACAGAACACTGATGATCCAGAGGGAAGCTGAATGTAAGAAAATACCACTGTTATTGGTGGGTCTTGATGCAAGGAAAGCATTTGTCAGAGTAGACTGGGACTTCATAGGCAGGACAATGGAAGCATTTGCTTTCCTTGATACAATTATAAGGTTGATTAGGAGTATATATGAGGGATCAGAGGTGAAAATTAAACTGTGTGCAGTCCTTTCTGATAATGCATGCTTCAGTAGAAGAACCAGGCAAGGTTGTCCGCTTTACCCTTTGTTGTTTGTGTTATATTTAGAACCATTGGCAAAGAAAATAAGCGACTCAGAAATTCAATTATATAATTGGTATAGTCGTCAGGAAAAGCTGGTTCTATTTGCAGATTATATTATTTTATACATAACAAAACCAGAAAGGGACATTACAGTGTTGTGGAATAATTTAAGACAGTTTCAAATCTCAGGATATAAAATCAATGAAGCTAAAATAAAGACAATAGTGGTAAATTATGTACCCACACATGAATTGGTCCAACAATATCCATATTTATGGGGACATGATAAAATGAAGTATTTAAGTATATCAATTAGAAATAACTCTGTTGTGGCAGCTAAGGATATGTGCGAAGAGACTAAACAGAAGATAATACAAAAATTGAGAAACTAGAAGCTTTGTTATTTGGATATGGATACTAAGACACAAGGAATTAAAATGTTTTTAGTCCCTTTAGTTTTGTACATGTCAGGTATATTTTTATCAGCCAGACTAGAAGCTGTGGATAGCAATTAAAAAAAGAGTTGAAGGATTTTATCTGGGAAGAGAAGATATCAAGGGTCAAGTGGGATAAGCTGATTCTTCCAATAGAACAAGGAGGACTAGGATAAACTAATTTGAGGAGTATTTTAGAGCAACACAGGTAAGTCTCCTATACACAGCACAAGCTGAAAACTATAATTCAAAGTGGAAAGGAATGATGATGATACAGGAGGGAAGCTCAATAAATAAGGAGGGGTTGGGATTTTGGTAGGAGACTCTTAAGGAGAACAACAAAAATCATATAGAGTATTATATTCATAAAATAGAAGGGAGAACTCTAAGAACTGAACCAGCACGAGAATGGAGAAAAGAGATGCTGTCAATAGGGATGACTGTGGTTACGGATGCAGATATTAGGCAAGAGGGGGCTAGAATTTACTGGTGAAAACTGGCAACGGAACCACAGTATTGGGAGCAAATAAATAGAAAGGGTAAGGTAAAAGAATGGGAAGAGGCCAACAAATGTATTTGAACTACAGGTTAGAGATTGTCTTCCCTATCAAGGACTGGTATCAGAGTATAGACAAAGAGAAAGAAATATGAGAGCTCTTAAATGAAAGACTAGCACTGGTAGAGTTTTTAATAGAATTTAGAACAGAAGCTGCCATTAAAAAAGGAATAATTAGTACAACATATAAAATATTGCATGATAACTATAAGAATCAATCAGAAGAGGTAAGAAAGGGTTGGGAAGAGAGTCTGGATAAGCAACTCACAAAGAGACAATGGAAGGATATATGTGCATCTCCCAAATATGAAACAAAGTCGCAAAGATTTAGGATCTTTGCCTGGAAGAGTTTACATAGGTATTTTTATACCCCATGTAGACTCCAAAGAATGTTTCCTCAGGTGGATAGCAAATGTTGGAGGTGTGACAGGTAGAAATGAGGTGGCTGGGAACATATTTCTAGGAGTATAGTGAGCTGGCAGACTTTAGGGATTCCTTGCAGACCACTATGTCAGAGGTGCTGGGTTAGTGGATTGAATTGACTGGGGAGATGATTTTTTGAGCTATGATAAGAATCAGAATTGCCTAAACATAATAAAGCCTTGCTGAGTCTAATTATGGTGACTGCCAGAAAAGCAATTACTAGAAAATGGAAATCAAAGTCTAGACCAACTTTATTAGAAGTAGTGAATATAGCAACAGAGATAAAACAACTGGAATTGGGATCTTTACAAAAGGGAAGGAGCAAACTATACAGGAAAAATGGGAATTGTGTGAACAATACATGCAGAGAAGGAATGAGGTTTAAGAGGAAGGATTTGAATGAGCCATATGATGCTTAACTGACAATGACTGGATAAATTATAAGTGATGTATAATGTTTACAACTACAGTTATTGCAATGGTGTCTGTGATGTATAATGCTTGCAACTAAATTGGTGTCAATGTAGTCTGTTTTTTGTTTATGTACATGTAAGATTGCCTGTGTCATACATGATAATTAAATAAAGATGTTTATTGGAAAAAAATGAGAATTTAAGATCAGGAGAGTTGTACAAGAGCCAAACTGCTCAATAACTTTGTAAGAACTCCCTGAGATCTGCTAAAGTTCTGTTTAAGAAATGATTAAGAAATGCTTAATAATAGAACTGCACAACAGGTTGACTGCTCAAAGTCTAATTAGGAACTGCTTACAAGTTGTTTAATTGAGAACTACTTGAGGAGTGCTTAAGAATTGCTTAATATTAAACTGCTTAGGTGCATAAATGCTTATGAGGATTTCTGAAGAATTAAGATGAAACTGCTTGAGAGCCATTAAGAGCTGTTTGATCAATGCTTAATACAATAACTTTTTAGGGACCTGCATAAGAACTGCATAAGCAAACTGATTGAAATATGTTAAAGATAATGGTTAAATAGGGTAACTGTTAGATAACTGTTTAATAACTGCTGAAGAAAACTGCTTAATGGAATAGCTTAAGATGAGAACTATTTAAAAAAGTGCTAAAGAACCACTTTAAGAGGAAAATCTTTCCTATAAGTAGAATGCCTGTAAACTGCTTAAACAGAAAACTCTTAGAGAACCTCTCAACTGGTAAATGTTTAAGAGAATTGCTTAGAGGAAGAACTACTTTAAATGATTAAAAACTGGTTAAGAACTGATTAAGAGAATGTAAGAATTATTTAAGAGGAGAACAGCTTAAAACTAATTATGACCTTGTCAAGAACTATTTGAGTGGAACTGCTTAAGAATTATTAAGAACTGCTTAAAAGGAAAAGTGCTCAAGGGAAGAACTGATTGAAAACTGCAATAATAAGTAATAATTATCAATAAAATTCATAAGAGAAAGGCTGCTTAGGAAGTATATAAAACTGCTTAAGAAATGTTTGATGATATATTAAAAAGAGAACTGCTTAAGATGAAAACTGCTTGAGAACTTCTTAAGAGGAGAACTGCATAAGAACTGCTTAATAAAAGAAATGCTTGAGATGAGCTCTCCTTAGAAAGATTTCTGGAACTATTTAATAATGCTTAAGAGCAGCTTAAGAAGAAAGCTACTTTAGAACTGTTTAAGGAGATAACTGCTTGAGAACTGCCTAAGAAATACTTAAGAAAACTACTTAAGAGGAGAAATGCTTAAGAACTACCTAAGGGGAGAACTGCTTTACAACTGCTTCAAAACTATTTAAGATAAGAATAATGTAAAAATTTTATGGAGAGAAATGTTTAAGAGTAGAATTGTTAAACAAAAAGTCTTCATAAAAATGTTTAACTACTTAAGAGAACAACTTAAGAACTGCTAAAGAGAGGAACTGCTAGAGAACCGCCTAAGAGGAAATCTGTTGAGAAACTTTACTTAAGAACTAGTTAAGATAACTTCTTAACAGGAGATGCAATTACAGTGAATACAAAAACAACTGTTTGAAAATGCTTAATATGAGAACTCTTTAATACAAGAACTGCTTATGAAGACTGCTGCTTGAGAACTGCTTAAGATAAGAGCTGCTTATGAACTGTGTAAGAGAAGAACTGGCTAACAGCTTGTTAATAAGAGGGTTGATTAAGAGAGTAACTGCTTCCGTACTGCTTAATAACTAAACAAGAGGAGAACTGCATAAGAAAGTTTGAAAACTACTTGAGAACTACTTAAGAAGAGGACTGTTTGGTAGTAGAAATGCTAAAGATGATAAATGTTGGATAACTGCTAAAGAAAACAATTGCTTTGAAGTGTTTAAGAACCACATATGATGCAAACTACTTAAAGGGAGAACTGGAGCTGTTTAAGAACTCCATAAGGTAAGAACTGTTTAAGAATTTAAATCTCACCGTATTTGGTTGTTTTACTTATTTTCTGTATATCTTCCTTGTATAATCCTCTTAAGAAGAACATTGCATTGCTCTAAAGCCCAGTAGTATGAATAGCTGCACTTTGTTCTGTAAATATTAAAATGATTATTTAAAGGCTAGCTGAACTTATACAAGCACTGTCACTTTTTATGTATATTCCAGGAATAAACTGAACCACATGAACAGTGCTAAAGAGCTGAAATGCCATCCAACTAAATAAATAAATATCAGCACTAGGAAGGTATTAAAACAAGCAGCACTATGAGCTTAGTAAAAATACTCAAAATTTTATGTAAACCAACTGGACAAAACAGTTTAAACAGTAAAAATAAAACGCACTGACGTTTTCACTGCATTTTTCATCCCTAACAACTGGGACTTCCTCAGATCCTACTGCCATCATGTAACTCTCTCCCTTATTATATAAATTACCAAAAGGAAGTCCGATTAACATCATCTGAGGAATTAAAGAAGCAAATCCATTTTTATTTTAACTGTTTAAACTTTACGTTTGGTTTACATTAAACTCTGAGTATTTTTACAACGTTCATAGTGCTGTTGGTTTTAATACCTTCCTAGTGCTGTTATTTATTTATATATTCCAGAAATGAAAATTAGTGGTTCCTCATTCACTTCTCATATGATGAAACACTGAGCATTATATTTATAAAATTCAAAGTTAAATAATACGAAAGAAAATCTTCCCTATCTATAAAATAAATATTTCAGAGCACTATTCATTTCTACAACTCCTTAACATTCATTAGTAGATTTCTTATTTACATTTATTTTCTTTTTTTCATGTATCTGTATATTTATTTAATGAATGAAAAGTAGGTACCAATCCACGATGAAACAATAAAGCCACAGATCAAGATACAGGTGAGGCACTTTAATAACTACAATAGGCACTGCAAACTCACACAAATAGAACTACAAGCACATAAATGTATCAACAGTTTGCATTTTCGTTTCCGACACTTCTTCAGATTTGGGATAGATTAAAAACATGCTAATTTACATACATAAGGCAATGACATCATTAACAAGTAAACCAATCATTTTTCTGATGAGGTACATGAAAATTCATACTGTTAAAACTGATTCAAAGGTTGACTTACATATAAATATAAAAACATTGTTAAGTTAATGTTAAGTGTTACTGGTACCAACTTATACAATGAAATTGCACAGGCAGCTACAGACAGACACACACACACACACACACACACACACACACACACACACACACACACACATATTCATTGTTTTCTATTGATATTTAATAATACCTTTTATACTGCCACCACTCCTTTCTGCTTCAGTGGTAACACTGCCACCAGTCGTCTGTTACTCCAAGGTCACATTTATTGAGCACTCTTAAAACAAGCCAACTGCATCTTATTAATTTTATGGCAACTTTAACAAAAAAGCAGACTTTCTTCAAAGGACATATACAATAATTATATTTGACCAGTTCTGAGTTGTTACCTTTAAACACTTCGATAATGAGATGGCTACAAGCCTTTATAGTTGAATAATAATGTACTTTACATATAGTTATGCAAAGCACACTGGAAATTAAACATACATAAGACATAAACACTTGTACAATGGAGGGAATTTTAAATAATGTTGTTGAGTAAACGGTTATCTTTATAAAAAAACTACATACTCTCTAGGTGACCCTACCCATCTTACAGCCTAAAGGGTAATTGAAACTGGTTATTATAAGCTATCAGATTTACTCAATAATTGGAGGAGCACATTTTAATAAACCAAGCAGAAACTTTGCACTGTGGAAGGTGTGAAGTTCAGTCCTTGAAATACGTGATGCACCTAGTTTACTAATAATAAAATTCAAACGTTAAAATATGTATACAAAATAATAAAATAGTAGGTAGTCCACAGTTGAGATAAAATGGAATATCTTTTATTTAAATACACAAACAAGTGATCCTAGTTGAGTATAATGAAAAGCATTAAAGACATTCATTACTGTATATATAATTAGGTTATTTGGAGTAAGGGAGTGGTAACAGAGGGTGGTTCTGTTAAGAGCAATAAAAACATTAAATTCATTCCTTTAACCAAGTCCTCCTTCCCCCTTAACACCATAGTGTAAACTGAGACCGTGCTACCTTAGAACTGAAAATTAAAAGCATGAGACAAATTAAAATATATAAGAACAGCTTATTAAGGCTAACCTACTAATCCAAATTTTATTTTTATCAACACTTCTTGTGTTGCCTCATTAAAGGATATTCCATTTTTAACTCAACTGTGGACCATCTATTATTTTATTATTTTGTATAGGTATTTTAAAGTTCAAATTTTATTAGCGAACTAAGTGCATAAGATATTTCAAGGAGTGAACTTCACACCCTCCACACTGCAAAGTTTCTGCTTGGTTTGTTTTTGACCCAGTATAGATTGCATACTGGGTTTTCTGAGACTTCAAGGGATACCACGATATACTGTGCAGCCCTAAGATTACTGTCACTGGAAAGCAAGATCTAATTTTTTTTTTTAAATGTCCATACAAAAGCTCCTTCAAACTTTATTCAGTTCTTCAAGTTATATTCTGAGTTCATCAATACACGGAAGTGAGTGGAATTAACTTGCACATAATTCATATTGGTAAGGATCACAGCAGTACTTGCTAATAATCTGAAGGGGTGTCCTTATATGAACCAGCATTGGTAGATATCCAGCTAGCACTGAATCCTTTGATATGCTCCCCCTTTTTTGCATTTTGCAATTTTGAAGTGAGCTTAGTTTGTAAACTTATGGAAATAGTGGTACACAATAATTTTATTGACTTTGAGGGGAAAAATATTTTCATCAAATTGCAGGAGCTGCCATCAGAGCTGCATGGGCCCCATATACTTATATACTACTGCCTTATTGGGAGCAACACTTTCTATTTAATTCCCCATATGCTAAATGTTGCAATACATATTTCAGACTCTTTGATGATAATTTGAATATAATGGGTCAACACTAAAGAGAAACTGTATAAGTTTTTTCTTTTTAATATGTTGAGTCTATAATTAGTTCTTATGAGTTTACTCACCATTATAATAAATTAGAATTGCATTATTTGGATGTAACTACTGTGAAAGATAAAAGTACTGTGTGATTTACTTACATTATGTAAAGAAAGCCCACTTTTTCTAACTCATATTTACGCTTAATAGTTGTCACCCTATACATCAAAAGAAAAGCATAGTAAAAGGGCATTTTGTGCGCCTCACTAGGATGGTGTCTAGGTTTAAACAGTTTACTTCAGAGTCTTTCATTTTAAAGGAAATGTTAATGCAAAGGGGACAGCCAAGCTACTTTTTGGAGAATATTTTAAAACAGTATTAAAAAAGAGAAAAATTATTTTTCCTGCCTGTATGTGGTATGGGCAATGTAGTTAATACTAGTAGTAGAAATAATTGCGGGACTTTTTAGAAAGCTATGGTTATTCAGTAAGATAAACTGAACAACTTAGTCAAAAAGATATTTTATGAGAATTGGTAGATATTCAAGCATTTTTTTCTGAAACTGACCCATTTGTGGGAACGAAGCACACTTTTGTTAACAAGAGAGCTAATAATATGAAATATGTTTGAGGATGGTAAAAATTATTTTCACTCTTTATTTAAAAAAATAAAAAGGTACCAAAAAATCTGGTTAGTGTAATCAATGCAAATTTTGTATGAGGGAGAATCTTATTACAGTTGAAGGATATAGCACCACAGAAGTGAAGGGCAGTTGCAAATGCATTTCTAGAGGGGAAGTATATTTTGCAAAATGCTAATCATTTCCAGTATTTTATATAGATAAAAAGAGTGTGCTGCTTGAAAGCATAGTTACAAACATACCTATGAAATACAAATACAAAAAAAAGGATATTAAAAACACTACATATACATTCCATTTTCTGCTTCACTTTTGAAATGTTTTATATTTTTGTTTTAGAGGCATTGAAAAGAAACCCATGAGGAGGTGGATGGGAAATAAAGAGATGATATTGCGTTGAGGCTTGCAGTTGTCACAGTGCCATGGATAAACAACAGAATTTCTATTTCTGGTATGTTAGCATTAAAGGCATATATTTACGTAAAAAAGCTTTGATATGCTTGATTTTTTTTAAATATTTATTTGCAGAATAAAAATGAAAGTAAAATAATTTTACATGTATGGGGAGTCTGTTCCAGAGCAGTGGTATCCTCTGTGAGATATACCCTTCCTTCCAAACTGTTCTGTTGACAACAATTTAGACTTGCACATGATTGATGAATTAGATAATTGATTGTATATTCAATGCAATTTAAACAAAATGTGTACAATGAATTTTAGATTGTGAAGATGTCCATTGGATAAAATTGCTTGATCAATAAATTTCAGCTACAAATGTTGTCATTGTGATGGTGTCTGTTGTGTCCTGCATGGTTAAGAAAGTCTCTGGTGGGAACTTGCATTAATTTGTAGTGAAGACTCGCCATGTCAGGTAATCTAACAGGCAATTTACATCTCAAAGATGAAAACAGTCTCACCTTGGACAGATGCCTTCTACTACAGCTCATCATCTGTCCATCTTTTGTCTCAACCTTGTAGGATCTCAGCTTATTAGATACTTTAACAGCAACATCTTCTGGTTGTTTTGAAAGTTTATCATGCGGGTTTGAATTATTTTAACATCTTCTCCTGGCTGAAGTGTAGGCAGTACTCTGGCTGATTTGCAGTAGTAAGAGTTCTGTTTTACATCAAGGTGGTGTAACATTTGGGATGTGCTGTGACTGTAACATGACTGAGAAAGTAGGTGACATTGTCTTCATTTTCCACTCCCTGAGCAGTTGAGAAGTTAATAACTCAGTTGTTTTTTGTGGCATATTTCTGAATGCTGAACATCAATCTTGCTTTGACCTAACAATCAATACATGCTGCATAATGTTTTCACAGTCTGTATAAGTCTCTCAATTTACCCATTTGATTCTGGATATCTCAGATTGGTTATGATATGTTGTAATGCATATTCTTGTAAAAAATGAATGAAATTGTTGATTTGCAAATTATGGACTGTTATCAGACAGTATGCCTGAAATCCCATGCTGCAAGTAAACCTTAAACGGAATGGATTCCACCAGGAAAAAGCACACAATAGCAAAAAAAAAATGTTCTTCTTTAATAAACCAACAACGATTAAGCGCTTTTATCCGCCAACAGTGTGGACTTCATCAGAATACTTTTAATTATCGACTAATTGCTTAAATACTTTCTTTTAGGCACAATTAGTCAATAATTAAAAGTATTCTGATGAAGTCCACACCGTTGTTGGATGAAAGCGCTTAATCATTGTTGGTTTATTAAAGAACATTTTTTAGCTATTGTGTGCTTTTTCCTGGTGGATTCCATTCCGTTTAGCATTTATTTGCTGTATTGGACTTTTATTGGTTGACTAAACACTATTTTTTGTTATTTGAAAGCACATGCTGCCAACAATTGATTTAAATGGCATCATATTTAATCTGATGATGTGTCATGCAGTGTTAATGATATGATTTTGGGATATTTTAAACAGTAGTCCACATATCTGAGATTTGTTTGAGGACTTTCTTATGACAATGGACACATGTTAGTCGAATGTTAAGTCACTTTCCACATAGGTTCCCAAATCCCAAACAACTGGGTCAGCTCTTGGGGTGTATTGTCAATGTGGGAATTCCCAAGTGTAGGTGACTTCCCAAAGGATATGATAATGCATTTTTTGGCATTTAGTTTCAGTACAAGATTTTGATACCAGATATTTATTTGAGACAAACCTTCCTGCAGGATGACTAAGTAATTTTGGGATTCAAAGACTGCTCCTAGCTTGTAGTCATCTGCAAACTTGAGAACCCTTTGTTGTTGGCTTTTATTTCAGAGATGTAGATGTCAAATAGGAGGTGTCCAAACGCCTAACCCTCAGAGGCTCCACTAGTGAATGGACTCTTTGTGGCAGTAGCTTCCCCTGTTTTGATCATCTACATCCTATCTGTAAGCTATCTGGCAATTCAGCAGGTGGCATAGGGGTTTATTCCCAGTTTATTTAGCTTTTCTACCAGGCCAGCATGTGGGATTGTGCCAGGTTGAGGTGCACAGTCTGTACCATTTTACCTTCATCCATTGCATTTGGGACCTTTTCAAAAAAGTTCACCAAGTTGAGTTAAAATGACCTATCTCTGAATTGAGAAAAGTCCAGTATTTGGCAGTTCCCTATGTCCTTATTGATTTGTTCCATGATAAGTCTTTCCATGGCTTTGCATATGACACTGGTTAGACTTATGGGTCTGTAATTGCTTGGATTTGTGAAAGGTCCTCCCTCATGCAGGAGAATGACTGAAGCTGTTCTTCATTCACTTGGTGCAAAACCAGTATGGAAAATGAGGTTGAACAGTGTTGTTAGGAGTGTGGCCAACACCTGCTTCATGCTATTTAAGATACATCCAGGGATATTGTCAGGACCCATTGATGCAGTATTTTTAACTTTTGATAGTGCTTTTAGGCCTTGGTCTTGTATGTCAGCTGGAGGCAAGTCAGTTCCAGGTATATGTTGTGGCACATACAGATGGAAGTGAGGAGTAATGTTAGAGCTGAATGTATCAGCCAGTAGATTTGCTGTATTTTCTGTCTCAGTGTACACATTTTCATTCAGCTCAGCACATTGCTGCATCATGCTTCTGAAATTGCAAACATACCTAAAAAAGGCCTTGTGATTCTCTTTGGCTTGGGTAGCAATTGTTTCTATGTCACTGCTTTTATGAGACATGTTACAAATATGACAGTTTTCACCTTCATTTCCATTTTATGAGCTATTCCAAGCCAGCATGTTATGCCACATGCTGAGTCTTTGCACATAACTGTACCTATAAATGCCTCATGTATTCTCTCAAGCATTTTGTTATATAAGAGGATTGTTATTACAACTGTTTTTGGATTCAAACAATAGTCCTTATCAAACATGAATTCCATCATGGAATATGTGGTTCACTAGAACTGGAAATGGAAATTTTTGCATTCCATCTAGCTATCCTCACAGTGCCATATTTTTTAATATTTGCATTTCAAGATATAATTCAATGGATAAAACAATTTTTTTATAATATTGTTAAATCCCATAAATAAGTCAACATACTGTCCAAAATATCAAAATAAATTTCAGAGTTTGGTGTCCATTAATAATTTAAATCATCAGAGAACAAATTACTTTTCATCAATTTTTCATAAAGTCTAACATGCAAAGTAGCTTAAAACTACTGAAAAAGACAGGAAACATCTTTCCCAGAGGGCAAAGACCAGCCCTGCAGCATCTTACTTGTATATTAAATCTATGTTCATAAAATAGTGGGGGGTGAAAAACATTGGTACAGAACACTTCAGTCCTGTACGAT